>NC_050520.1:6093200-6260492 GCF_002922805.2 Oryzias melastigma
TATCTAAGTGTATATGTGGTAATGGTAATGTATACCTGTTGATACATGTTTGACACCATACGTGTATGTAGCAACAATAGAGCTTTCAAATAATAAATACACAGAGAAACAATATCAGAACATTTTAGAAAAAGAGAAGAAAAGCTGAGGCTGCATGACCAAAGTGCTGCTGTGAATGTGTAGCATTTCATGTGCAAACACAGTAAACAAGACTGTGCAATCAACACAAAGCAGCTTCCTCTCCTCTCTGTGGGCCTCAGGGCTGTGTAGCTGCATCACAGTCTAATGCCATTATTCCTAATCCATCCTAAAACCTCCTAATCCATGGCTAATCTGGAGGAGAGCTTTTGGAGTCCTCACTCACTCATTCCTGCTGTTCCCACCCCTCAACACACACACACTTTTAACTCCTTAGAGGGAGGATTTATAGCATAAACACACACACACCTCAGCGTGCACATTAAACACACTGTGTAAATGCAAACTGCACACCCACCACTGTGTGTGCGCACAAATAAACTGCATCTGAACACAAAGGTATTTTGTCTGACACACTGTGCCGCTGGCCCCAGCATATGTTGGTGGGAGACATTTGATAAATTCACCGCATATCTGCCTATCCTGAGCAGGGAGGATTAGCTCAGGATAATCTGTGTGAGCGCGC
Organism: Oryzias melastigma; assembly: GCF_002922805.2. Lineage (NCBI taxonomy): Eukaryota > Metazoa > Chordata > Actinopteri > Beloniformes > Adrianichthyidae > Oryzias > Oryzias melastigma. The sequence continues at coordinate 6,093,865 of NC_050520.1, forward strand.
ACGGCCCTGTGCATGAGTGTGTGTTTGTGTGTTCATATTTGCTCTTTTGCCTGAGAAACCACCACACACTTCTCTTCTTTTATGCATTCTGTCCTCTTTCCTCCCTCCTTTCCCCTCTCTATCACCCACCTCCTTCTTAAGTCGCAGTGACAGGCTTTGTTAGGTCTTACCTCTTGGGAGAGGAAGGGAATGACTTGGGCGCAGATTGCGTTCAGCCGTTTGACAATCTCCGCCTGCGAGACAGAAGGGAGGGAAAGAAAAAAAACACAATCAAGCTCACCGGCGTACACCAGAGCGTCTTCCTCCTCACACAACCCACATCTGCTGAGATCAGCTCAGCTGACATCCCACGTTCCACTTCTGTGAGGCCTGGTTACTGTAGTTCCACTAAAGTCTCCTATTTTACAGTAAATGCATCACATTATTACATTTATATATCAAATATTTTGTTTGAAACTAAAATTTTGCGACCTCTGATGCATTGGAATAAATGAACGGAAGATTTTAGGTTTGGCTCCAACCTGTGTGTCTAATGCCAAGGTCATATAACCCAGAATGTCACGCGTGGCGACCTGAATGCAGGTTTTTCATCAAATTCAGTAGGTGGTCGTGTAGTGACATTTGTAATCAGGAGGTAGCAGTCACAGTTTTACCCACTGCGTGATGTTTTTAAGTAAAAGTTACAATTTTACAACGACCTGACAATTTTTCTCTAAAACTTAACATCAGTCAGTGGTTGAACAGGCACATTTTGAGGTTGTGGATCAGGCGGCCATAGGTCGATGGGAGCCAGATCGAGGGACCTCTAGTCACAAGCAAGAAGGTGCCAGAATCCATCTCTAGCCGAAAGCTGAAATTAGCGGAATGTTGGCCGGTTGTGTAAGCGGACATTTCCTGAACTTCAGGAAACCCTTTCAAAAATGATTTTTAAAAAACTTTTCAGAAGTATCAGCTTTTAAGCTTTAAAATGTGAATAAACTAACTGTCTAGTGTGCTAGAAAAGCCTCAAATGGGACGGAGAGCGTTAATCGTTTTATATCTTTCAAGTCAATTTTACCAAGTGTTTACATTTGTATAGGTACACCTGTTTACCTCTAGAAAAAAAGCAGACAAAATGCTGCTTTTTCACTGTGAATCAGCTGATTGCTGATGCAAAATGTGGCAAAAAAATCAAATAAAGAGAGAAGAAACTGGAAAAATGGTTGAAAGCTTATAAACGGGGGTTTTGGGCGAGGATATCCAGCCAATGACTGTGGGCACAAATTATGTTTGTTTTTTGCAGCCAGCTCCAGCAGGGGGAGGGGCTTCCGACAATTAATTTTCAAGCACTACATTTTTTCTCTTTGGCCAGATCGTCAGAAGTTCTGATTGGACGATGTGCTCCAGATGTCGGTTTCCCACTATAGCCATCCGACCATCAGCCGCCCAGCGGTATTTAAAAAGCAGTTCGTTCTGCTGTTTCCATTCATGACCATGCCAACAATTTTCGAAAATTGTTGGCATGGAAAATAATCCCATTCTTACCTTCCGACATCCTAATGCTGCATTCACATCGGACGCCATTAATGTGTCAAATTCACGACTGCCGTCTATCTTTTGACACGTGTCAAATTTACTGCTAATAGCATTGTTGCCCCGCCGCGGAGCAAAACCAAAGTTTTTCTGGACTTCATTTGTTGCCACGTCATGGAAAACGTGGATGATGTTGAGTGAGTAGCTTCGGTTTATATGTTTTGGAGCGCTCTTTTTATTATTGTCTTGATAAAAATAAGAAAAACATAATTACCCCACAGAGCTAGAGCAATCATGCCTGCGAAAGCAGGCCAACATAGCAGGTTCTGCTGCCCAGGGCAGCGACCCTGCTAACTCTACCAAGCCCAGGGACAGCGGAGCTCACCATGCTGTCCACTGGGCAGCTGACTAGCGTAGCGCACAAGATTGCTTCAGTTCCATAGGCTCTGCGACAGGAGTGACCTGTCCATGTGTATCCCGCACTCGTCCAACAGTAACCAGGACAGACTCTGGCAACTCCGCAGCCCCAGATCGCTGTATAAGTTAATGTACATTGAATTAACATTGAAACTAGGTGCCTGGAGTGAATGAAACTTTTATGTTACCAGCTTTCCTGTTAGCTTACAGCCCCTCACTTCCCAAACATTACATTACAAGTGGAACAAAAATGAAAAGCCATGTTGGACGCTCAGCGCCCATGTGTCAAAGTGTCTTTGAGCAAGACAATGAACCCCACATTGGTCCTGGTGGTTTATAAGTTAGTGCCAGTGTTCAGCAGCGGAGCTTACGTCAGTGTGTGAATGGCATCGTGACTGTAAAGCCCTTTGGGTCTTCAGAGAAAGTAGTAAAGATGATCCTTATTATGCCAAGTTTCTATAACTTTCTTCATGAATTTGCATTTTCCCACACCAAGGAGCATGAGCCAATTAGATAGCTGAGGTTAAAAGATTTATGACCGTTCACGACCTTATGACAGTTCATCGCATTAACTTTTTATAGTGACAGGAAGTCACGTCGCAACAAGAAAAAAATACCAGAATTAAAGACAGTTTGATGATTTTAAGGCCAAATTAAATTTAAGACTTTTTAAATTTATGACTTTTATGGATCTGCGGCCCCATCCTGTTTTAAAGGGGAAACACTGCCAATGTGTGTTGTTTTAAAAAGTAGAAAAAGTGCAAGAACAACATATTTAACTATGAAAATATGACGGAACATGAATTCACTTCCACAAATACGAGTGAAAATACTGATTAGAAAGCTTCATGAGGAGCATCTGTACACTCTCAAACACAAACGCGAAGAATACGGAGGAATGAAGCTTTCATTTGCTAATGTTTGGAAACAATAATATTTACCACTCCTCATTTTTTCACCTGTTAGTATCTAGTGCGTCATCATTCCTGAGCTGGAAGACTTTGGCCTTGAGATCCAGCTGTAGATTTTTTGCAATCAAGGTGTTCTGTGTTAACTTAGCAGCAGCTGCACACTTGTGTTCTCCCTTCCAGGATGCTCAACACTCAGCTTGCACCCTGCTGGCTACACCTTTCCTGACAGAAGGACAGACACGTGTCAGACAGATGACAAGTGTCAGCGCTGAAGCAGAGACAAATTTGTGCCAAAGTCAGACTGAACTCATTTTGGCGATAAAGACTTCCCCAGGTTGGCATTGCAGGAACAGCTGCAGCTTGAAATTTGAAATGGAAACCAAAACTGAATGTTGTTTTTCCTTTACACACACGCGTCTTTCTTCCAAAGCTGCAGTATTTTCTGACCTCTGAATGCTGTAACCAAAGATTTTACTGTGTCAGAGAACCAAAACAGGAAGAATGAGGAGACTTAAAAGCATATTCTGTGATTTTTGTTTGTATTTGTGTTTTTAAACGTCAAACCACACCATTAAACCTAAGGAAATTGAGCCACTATAAGTCCATTCAGAAAACTAAAGCCAATTTTAAATACCTGATGTGATCACACTCTATATTAATGGATAAAATCTGCTGTTTTCACTTGAATTTTTCACATATACACACAATACTGAAGGTTTTAGAGGGAAACAGAGGATATTCCATCACTAAAAGGAGGTAAGAATTAGAATATTCTGCTGATGTTTGACAAATAAAGCATTAAAATCAATGTTATAAATGTTTCATAAAGTCAAGGTTGTAAATCCAACTTTACATTATTTCTTGTAAATAAAAATATATATTTTTTCTAATAGAAAAAAAAAAAAAATGTTATGAACAAAATACATATATCTATAAATATAAATACATGATATCTAAGGTTAACAAATAGTTTTTGAAGAAAACCTGACATGAAATAAATAAAAATAAATATTATTTTTGTAGAGCAACCTCCGTAATCTACATTGGTGCAGAAGTGAGATGAATATATGCTGCTGTTTAGAAGACAATGCTGGAGTTAGCCCAATTTGTAATGTGTTATTTGCTTTTTTTTTTAATCTATCGTGTTTTGTCATTCTCCTTTTCAAATAACAGCATAAAAATCCATCACCTGCACCCATTATGCAGCGTAAGGGCAAGAGGGGGTGTTGCTGGAGCCTATATCTGCTCCTACAATGCAACGACATCAGATAAACTTTTATAAAGTATCTTCATAAGCTGTAAACTTTATTTAATCCTGTTCAATAAACTCTGCATACATTAGTGTAAAAAAAACAAAGTATCTAAACACTTTCAGAGTTTCAAAAATTGCATTATTTTTTTGAGCAGTTCAAAACTGTAATAATCTCTGGTCAAAGATATATTTCAGTATTGAAACTTTAATGCATTACACCAGGGGGGCGTTGTTTTGCAAGTTGATTTTAGTCCTGACACAAAAAAAATACCTCGTTTTACAATGCAATGGATTTTAAGTTACTTTAAAACTAATTTAAAGTAAACCATTTATTGAAGTGTCATTTTAAATATTGAATTATAAACTGCAAAATGCATTGACATTTGAATTATGACCTCAAAAACCCATGACAATCCAATTACTTTTGTGTTTATTCAATATTTTTTTGAAAATTTTCATATTGAATTGTAAAATTTAATAATAAATTCTAAATTGCAAAATGTATTTTTATATTAAAAGTCTGAATTTAACATTGAATTGTCAATAGAAAAATACGTTTTTCAAATCATCAAATTGTAAATTGAATTGTCAATTGAGAATTGCACAATACTTTGAATTATGGCTCAAAAAAACTTCCATAGTCACATCTGTACATTGACTTATCATTGAAATTCGAAGTCCCTGCAGCAAAAATATTATATGGAGTGAATATAGCATATACTTACAAAAAAAAATGCATTAATTGTGCATAAGCAAAATATTTGATGATCTTCAGTGTTTTACTGCCAAAACACATCTGATACTAAAACACTGACCTCTGATTCTATTGTCTTGACAGATTACATCACATATAAAAAATGATGTAAATCAGCTTAAAATTGTCCTTTTTTTGTTTTTGTGATTGACTGGCATCTCAAGGGCTTATGTTATTTACTAAACTCTTCTCACAATAATCAATATCAATCTTGCAGATTGATTTTTTTAAAAGAAAAATAGGATTCTGTCTTTCAGACAATGAAAGGAAATGGAACATCACTTGAGTAGAAGGCTGAAAGGAAATGGGAGATTTTTTTTTTCACTTAGTAGGTTAAATTAAGAGACATTAAAAGCCTTCGTGAATAAAACATGTCTCCTTGTTTCATGTGTATAACCCTGCAAGAGGTGAAGTTTGGTATCAGTGCTAACAGACGCCCCCAGAGGCAACGACAGCAAACCCACAGCACCCACTAAAATAAATCCATCAGCGCCAGCAACACAGCAGCAGCACAGCAGCAGCACAGCCCACATAGACACAAACGTGCACGCACGTAGATGCACTAATCCACAAGCAGAGGCTTTGCTCACCTTCACAGACTTCTCTGTATTTATCAGATGTTTTTACCAAACCCAAGGCTTGGCTTTTAAAGATTATAAGCACTTACTCTCTCAAGAGAGTGAGGTGAGATTTTTCTTTGGCAGGAAATTGCTTGATCCACCGTCCCAATGGGAGTGCTCGCAGTGCAACTCAAGTCCAAACATAAACACAGACAAAAGACGGTTTCTCACAGAAATGCATACTAATGGGCTCCTGGGACACCGGGAGCATCACTTCTTTTAGTTTTAATGTTCAGTTGGTACCGCTCCGTCTGAAAAGCATTTCCTCTCGCAGTTAAACAAGAAAAGCACTTCAGCATGAATACTTGTGGAGGAGGCATTTATGAGGGAACCGCAGACAGGAACATCTTCTCTAGTTAGCCGTTTTCAAAAGGTGAACTTGTACAAACAAAAGCTTTATCCTTGGTATTCATGGAACCTAAAATACTGGGATCGACGGAGGAATCCGTCTCAAAAAAGACAAACACTCAGTCAAAAAAATAATTAGCACCTGTGACTGTGCACATTGATCCCCCATGTACCTCTGCTCCTGAATCTTCCATAAAAGTGTTTAAAAAAGAAGATCTGCAGGTAATAGAGGTACACAAAAGATTTAAAAAGTGTGCAATTTTTACAAATTAGACCAGATTAGACTTTTCACCATACATTTAAAGCATCCTCTTTAAAGACCCACTCCAATGAAAATCATATTTTTAGCATGTCCTTGTAATATTTTTCTCACGATGGAGTACATCTATAAAATAATTTATAATTAAAAATGAGTTTCTGGCTATTTCTTTATTCAAATTGTGATTGATCAGGAGCAGATAGAAACCTGCGGTTTAAAAAAGATCAGATTCCAGACAAAAAGATCCATTAACGGCTTAATTTTGCTCATTTCAACAGGAATCTGGCTCAATAAGTCCATATTGTAAGTTTTTTTTTTTTTTTTTGCTTTGCCAGGGATCTGCAACCTTTAACACTTAAGGAGCCATGTTGGTCGATTTCTCACTGACCACAACCCAGTGGGAGCCACACATCCTTTAGAAAATGTTGTATTTATGTTATTGTTATTTTTATGAGAAGTATAAATAAACTTTTTTGGCATAAATAAAACAAACTTTAAGAGAAAATAGGAAACAGTTTATAACTTTTAAAAGAGGTTCACAAGACTTCCTGTGTCACATAGGATCATCTCAATGAAGTAAATCTAGTGGTAAGTAGTGTAATGCCAGCAATGAAAAATATAAATTAATATTTTTAAACGTTTATGGTGCTTCTTAGCCAGAAATTCATTAATATAACATTGCAAAATTACAAAATAGCTAATTAACTGTGTTTTTTTTTAACTACGAGCCACACTTAAAACACTGAAAATTCTCAAAATGTTTAGTTCTCGATTATTAAACCACTATGGCTACTGTGCTTTGGAGGCTCACAGAGTGATAAGTTATTTCACTTCTTTTAAACTTTACTTTATCGTTACTTTTTTTTTAACTAAAAGCTTTGTATTTTTCTTTAACCACAGAGCCACAATGGAGGAGTAGAAGACCCAGACGTGGCTCTGGAGCTGCAGGTTGCAGACCCTTGTGCTATGCTAATGTTAGGGGCTGTAAGATAGTGGGGGAGCACTTAAAGAAAAAAATGCTACCAATGGAGGGTTACAAGTCAGAGGCAAATTTCTGATGAGCTCCTGCCGCCCTGCAGAAAATATGTCGCAGATGATGACAGACTTTTTGATTTTGGCTAACAACGGCATCATCAAAAAACCACTCTGAAAACAGATAAAACTATAGTTGGAGTGGAACTTTAAAGACCCACTTTGGTGAAAAGTGTGTCTTTTGGTAATTTTTCTCATTATGGAGGACATCTATAAAGAAAATTAAAAATAAAATTGCATTATTTATTCGAATTGTTGTGATCGTGGAGCAGACAAAAATATGCAGTTTAGATGAGGCGTATTTGAGACGTAGAAAATAAGCTGGCGGGCATTACACTCCTTGTTCCTCCATATTTCGATACATCCACTTGTAGACGGATGTAGATGTACAACTTTATTTTTTTCGTCCAAACTGTACTCGGCTAAAACTGTACGGCTGGATGGCTCCATTATTGTGCGCCATTTTTGTTGCACCGGTAATGTTAGGTTAGAGGTGTGAGGGTCTATAAGCTAGATGGATGATGGGAAGTATGGGCAGGCGTACTAACAAACTCCCGTCACTCTGCAGAAACTATTATGGCTGCGTTGATAAAATCGATGAATCGATCTGAATTGATCTAACTTTAATAGATCAAAAATCGATCCATAAAAGTAGAGATCAATCTAATGCATGTAATACTACAGTCCTACAGTCCTAATACTACGTTAGCTTGATGCTAACGTATAATGGGATTTACCATACGACAGCTAATGCTAGCACACTGTGGACCTAAACATACATTGCTGACTAAAAGAACACATTTGGATACTAACAAACCTTTTTGCTCCAATTTCTTCTTCTTCTGTAATAATTGTTCTGCTATAGCACGATCGCCATCTAGTGGCCAAACTGAAACGCCCTCCAGGAGAGGCCGAACAATTGTTGGAATTTCTCTGTTTGAGAATCCATGTAACACTGTATGGTATTAACAATTTAATTATAATTTCACTAATACATTTTACAGTATATGAAGTGTATCAGATGAATATAAATATCTTCAAAACATATAGATTATTAATGTATTTCTAAACAAATGTGTCTAAGTGTGTAAACCATGTAAAGTCAAAGTTGAATTGAATCTAATTTGATTGAGAGAATCGTAAAAATAAAAAAATAAAAATAAAATTCTGAATTGAATCGATCCAGGCTCTGGTGAATTGAATCAAATCGATTCTGGAAAATAATGTCGATACCCAGCCCTAGAAGTTATGTCCAAGAAAACACCTGTTTTTTTTTTTTTTTTTGGCTAAAAATCATAATTAAAAGACCCCGCAACACTTTTAAAATAGATCAAAAGGTTATCAGACTATCAGAAAGGTTAATTTACTCATAAACAACACAGACCACCTAAAACTCTGACATTTCATTTCATATTAAATCTTTATACAAGCTAAGCACACATGCCTTTTTCTGCCTTCCCTATTCATTTACACTGGGGAGCTGTCCCTTACATATTAGTCTTTGGGATCCTCCACTGAGGCAGCAGATTGGAGTTTAAGTGCCATGCTCAAGGGAATCTTAGTGTTAGGTGTTGACCGTGCTCAATATTTATACAGCTGGAAAATGAACTGATGGTACTGCTTAAGGCAAACACCAATCTGTGCTGCAGTTTAAAAAGTCAAGACATGCAAGACCTACTTCCTCTGCTCCACCAGTTGTGAGGGCTGGATAATATCCGTTCGTTCTGTTTGTTCTCGGAAGTCACATTTCCAAACTTCCTCGACTGAACTTTCAACTGAAACACTTCCTGAGGTCAAATCTTCTATTCAGAAATTCAGAGTTATCCAAGCGACTCTATTACTGAAGCTTTTTTTTATTTTTTTTTTAATAAAATCTGCATTATTTTATTCAGATGAAACCAATAAAGGTTTTAATTTGCTTTTTATCATCTAAAAAAATAGTTGCACCATTGACAATTCTGATGTTAAATCATAACTTTTAATATGAATGAGACTTTTATCCAAAGAATATCAGCAGCAATTCATGGACAAACAAATGTAAAATAGCCTTTTAGCTAACTCTAATGCATTTGCAGAGATGCCTTTTAATCTACAAGGTCATTGTCAAAACTAATAAATAAAAATAAAATAATTAGGCAAAGCATACATGGTCCTTAAAGTCCCCTCCGATCCTCTTTTCATCCATTTTCAAAGCTTTTAATCAAGATTATGCAGTTTTTAGCCATTTTTTTAAAAAGTGTAATTTTCTAGAACATAGTTTTTGTAGAACTGCATTAGTTAATTGGAAATTCTCCTGAGTTGTGGGCGGGACCATCGGTGAAGAGCAACCACACCCCCGTTCCCTTCCCCATTACTGAGAGCTCAGACCAGGAGTATTTTCTACGTCACAAATAAGCTCTATTTCAAGATGTATATGTTTATCTGCTCCTGATTCACAACTATTTGAATAAAAAAATACTTTTTTTTTTAATATATGTCCTCCTTATTGCAAAAAAAAGCACAAAAAAAAGATAAAAAACACGTCCAGAGTCGATTTTGTATTTTTTTTCTATAGATAATTATTATGTTTCAATAGAATCCTCCAACATCAACACATTTAACATGTGGATGAGTTAAGGACCAGACAGAGAAAACTAAAGTAATTAGTAGTAGTTTTTAGTAGTTTTTATTTTTCATCAGAGGGGGACTTTAAAGATAAAATGATTGAAACTTACTGAGAAGAGAAACCTCCAAAATAAGTTTGTATAAACCCAAAAACTTCCATCATCTACAATTTCTGTCTGAATAGAATTTACTTTAAGCCAAAAGTTGCTCCAGGCGGGTGGATTATACATATATCCATCCATCCATACCTGCTTATCCCTGTCACAAGGTTGCTGGAATCTACCCAGCTACTGTTGCAGGAAAGCGGGATTTAACCTGGACACCGGACAACCACACACATCTAAAAACCACCAATCATTCATATTAATAATGAGAATTTCGATTTTAATTAAAGCTGTTATTGTTCCCCAAGACTTATCATGAAACTTGTGTCTTTTATGCTTTGATAGACTTCTTAGTTTTTATTTAAACATAAAAGACCGAAATATTAACATGTAAAAATTAAAACCTAGAATGAAATGAAAAACAACTATAAATCATGCTTTGAATTATTTAGAAATATAGAAAAATGTAGATTGTTTTATACCTGTGGCTATTCCCTTTGAAGAACTGACCCTGAGATATTGGACTCAAAATGGAAACAAAGGCACCGGAGCAGAAATAAAAATGGAGGTGATTTTCCACCATGCAACACAACCAATTTCAGCTGACATTTTACATCGGTGGCAAACCATAGCGACTGTAGGCCAGAGAGCAGGGAAGTGAGCCTCTTTGTTCAGCGCGTCAACACTGCACAGACCAAATCCAAAAAGCTAAGCTCCTTTTTTTATGATTATTTTTCCTCAGAAAGCGTCCTGCTGTTTGTTCAAACCTCAGGAGTTTGTTTCAGCCACAATTAAGACTCGGCTTCGACCTCGACCCGTCCATTGACGGTGAATAAATGACAAGAAACAAGCAAACAATGAGTCCCCAAGTCTGGAACTCAAAGCAGGTCCATCCATGGGGCGTATTGTTAGTTTAGAGGACTCTGGGGTCACACAGACGAGCCACAAACTCCAAGGTGAGATCATGGGTATTGAATCCATCTGTGACCCTGTTTGTGAGCTGCTGGAGAATCTTCCTCCAGATGAAAAGGAACAAATCAGTGGGCGGACGCTGTATAACATACAACTCTAGTATCAACAAGGAGAAAATTTGATCTTCCTGATAAATGAAACTTGTAAGAATTTTTCAACAACTGAAGCTGAAAAAGAGCTCATACATTTATGTTGGATTATTCAATTCTTTAAGAATGTTGCAGCCAGTCAGAAAAGACTCTCCTCTTTTAATCTATTTTAAAGGGTTACCAGGGCTCTTTTGATTATAATTATGCTGTTTTTAGCTTAAATATAAAAAAACAAATTGTTGTTTTCTAGAGATTATGTAGAGCGGCAGGAGTTTATTAGAAATTCACTTGCGAGTTGTATGTGGGACTTTTGGCGTGAAGCGTGCAGCCCAGCCGGGGTATTTTTGGTTTCACAAATAACATATTTTTCATAGTATAAGTTGTGCTTTTTTTGCATAGTTTGGTCTGTGTGCATATGTGTATGTGTCAGTGTCTGTACGTCTGTACGTTGTTTTTGTGTGTTTATTTTCATCTCTACATTCTGTTTAGACAAAAATATATGATCATATTTGTCAATCGCAGTATTTTACAGTAAAAAAAAATTGTTATTTTTTGAAAATTAACCAGATTTTCTCGTGTGTCTTGGCATAACTTCCTGCCAGAGCTGGTCGGGGAGGACCGTGGCGCTTTGGAGACATGATTACTGATTTTTTGTGGATTCCTTAAAAGGGCCATATCATGAAAATGCTACTTTTTGTGGTTTTTAGTGCATATACTGTTCATTCCTCTCTATAAAAAACCCAAAGCTGTATTTTGAGCAGCAGCCCCTCCGAAACCCACAAAAACAAGAGGGGTGGTATCATGCTGATGTCAGCACGATGTGAACCGCCCCCTCCAGGAAGAGTCTGCTCTGCCAGCACCATCCCCAGTCTGACACCAACACCCAGTTTCTCCACAGAGCTATTGGTGATGAGCAAAAAAAGTTCACTTTAGATGCAGAATATCAAGTCAAGTCAAGTCAAGTAGGTTTTTATTTGTCAAATATGCTGAGTACAGGGCATACAAAGCACCGATGAAATTTCTTCCTCTCCTCCCTTTGTGCAAACAGCAACACTAATTGCAGTATTAATAATATCTTCCAGTTCTGTTCTGTCTTCAATAAATTCCAGCTCAAACAGGTGTTCGTTACTTCAGACGTGGGGCTCTTTTAACCCTCCTACTCTCTCATGGGGTCCAGATGACCCCACCCTTACATTGATGTGTGATCCCTCCTATGATAAAGGTGGAAAGGATGTTTTGTGTCCAACAGACAGCAGTGATGATAAAAAATCCTTGGAAAAAAAAATTCTCAACACTGACATGTAGAATCCAGATGACCCCACTTGTAATGTAAACATGCCTAGGATAGCACAGGGGTTAAGCCCTCACCGTCGGGCACAGTTGTGCAGAAGCAAAGTATTTGTGTTGTGAACCAGGTGTAGCAATAACCAGGGCTAATAAAGGCAGATATGTGGTATGTGCATCCATCTTTGAAGAAGTTTGGGTTCTGTTTATTTTTGTGGGACAAACAAAGAAAGAAAGGATCTAGGATAACATCATGAAAGGGGCGGCACCGACACACAGCAGCAGGCGGAGGGAAAAAAAACATGAAAATAACTCATATTTCGTAAATAATTTGTTTTTTAGTGTTCCAAAGGTAAAATATGAATTTATATATATATTTATATATATATATGGATATAGTTTATTCTGAAAGGCTTAAGAAAATCATAGTATGACCCCTTAAAAAATCTAAAACATTATCCAAGTCTTCAATGCATAGAAAATGAGGTATACAGTCATCTAGAAGAAGGTGGGAGAGTCTAATTAATGAACACTTTTTGCATTGTATTTGACGCGTGAATCACCTTTTTCTCCCACAAGTGAAACAAATACTAAAGAACAGTTCAAATGTAACTTATATATGATTTTTTTTTTCTCTTTATTATGCATTTTTAGATGTTAGGACTTATGCTTATAGCTCAAAAATACGCTAAGCTCTTTTTAAAACTGCATTCTGCTCCTAATTTACAACTATTTAAAAAAAAAAGAAATGCTCAGAAATGCAACTTTCAGTTTATTTTTTCTTAATATATGTCCTCCATCATCAGAAACATGTTAAACACACCTAAAAACATCCTCCCCATCTGAGTGAGTCTTTAAGATGCTGTCAAAGAAGAATTAATAATCACTTAAAAAGCAATACCTAAATGAAAATAGTCCCATTCTGAGTCCAAAGTAATAAAATCAGGTCAAACAGGACAACCAGAGTCAGATTGGGTCAGACAGGTGATCAAATGTCCATCTCCCCTGTGGGACTCTGTAAGCACCACATCAGCAGCACTTTTCACCACCAGCTAACACACCTAATGGACCTGACCGTATAAAGCCTATATTCCCCTATGACCGGAGTGTGTTTGAGTGTGTGTGGGAGAGACACAGTTCGATTGAAGGGAAGGGACAAAGAGGGAAAAGAAACAGCGCTGTAAAGACAGGTTACAAACAGTTCAGGCTGCAAACAAGAAAAGAACGCAAGAAATGCTCAACGAGAAAATTCAATATGTTGTTGACACAATGCGGCTCTTGTTGGAGCCTGAGATGACATGCCAGACGGTACGGGATCTTCTGTATCCCAGGAGGAGAAAGTAAAGAGCGTTCACATGACACCCAATTGCATCTCATTTAAATGATAACAAGATAAATGTGCAGGAAATAAAGAAAAATCTAAAAAAAGATCCTAGAATTGAGTTTTTCTGTCAAATAACTGGAGATTGGACACAACTTTTCTTATATATTTTTAAATTAAAAAAAAAACTATTAATTAAGTATCTAGTCNCCCCCCCCCCCCCCCCAGTAAACAAGCATAAGTTTTCTAGCACTTAAAAATACAATCATAAACTATTTTTTTTTAAAGTTGTGTTTTTACCATGTTCTTTTAGCATTTTTCTTGTGATCGAGGACATATTTAAAGAGTTTAAGATTGTGATTCTGAGTATTTCTTTATCCAAATCGACGAAAACCCACAGCTTGAAAAAGCTCCAGTTTGTGACGCAGTAACTGTCATGGGCCGGCCAACAACTCCCTTCTCCTCTAGGATTCTGATGCATCCACATGTGGACAAATAGATCCATCAACGTCTCCATTCTCCTGGCCTGAGCTGCCTTCTGGCTCTAAACTGTGCAGTTGGATAGCTCTGATATTGCTTGCTAATGATAGATTTTGCTTGTGAGGTGCTATTAGCTAGTGGGAGAGCATGTAAACAAAGGGTTGATTGGAAATTAGGCGTCCTGCCCACAATCCAGAGGCAAATTTCTAATGAGCTCCTGCTGCTCTGCAAAAAATATGTCTAAAAACAACAACACAAGTTTTTAATTTTGGCTAATAATGATAATTAAAAGACCAATAGGAACAATTGTGGATTTGTGCTGGTACGCAATATTTTAAAGCGGCGTTTCACCGATATGCAACACATTACTACTATTACTGCTATAAAGTGTTATATTCCGACACAATAAAGCGTTTACCTTCTTTTTAACAGATTTTAGGCTAATCCTGAACACTTAAAGCATTCATTCGCATTAATAAAAAGTGTCCAGAACTTTGAAATCTTGTGGAATTTCCGTTTCCGGCTAATCATTTTCAGTTTCTGTCTTGTCTGCTTCTCCCACACTGGTTAAAGCTGCACGACAAAATCATTAAAAAAAATAATAATAATTGAAAATGTAACAAAAATAAATGTTATTTTACATACATAGAAACTATTTTATTTTTTTCTCACCTGGGGGTGTTGAACATTTCTCTGTAATTTTTTAGAAGAATCTAAAATAGTAATTGTTACAGGAGGTAAATATAGAGACCCCTCAGGACCAATATTCAGTCATTTGAAAATACAAAAGTTAAATGACCTACTTGATCATAACATTCTCAAATTATATACAAGACACCCTCAAATAAGACTCAATTTACAAGCTAAATTCAATAAAAGACAAAGTCATATAGACTTTAAAGGACATGAATTATTCAGAAATCAAGATTTAGAACGACGACATTGGAGAGATCTGTTTTAGAATATAAAATAAACTGGACAAAAAACTAAAAATACCAAATCTTTAAAAGTAGCATTAAAATATTAGCAAATATTATAGATAATATGTAAAAACAATATTAAACAGTTAATGACACTGGTGGTAAATATGATTAAATTAGGGTTTGTGTGGATAAATGTTTATGTAAATATGTTTATATGTTCATTTTAAATGTAGGCTGGGCTTAATATTTATGTAAAAAATAATTTTCATTTTATTTTTTTAATATACCATTATTAAATGACATTTGAAAAAAAAAAAAAAAGAATTGGCAAAAGTGCATTTTTGGATTTCCTGAACAACAGATGTTGCTTATTAGCCACGCCCACATTTCTAATAATGTCATATTGTGAGACATATTGAGCTTGAGTTACATTTTCACAATATTCCGACAATAAATGTGCGAGCAACAGGAAAATGCAACTTTTGTGAGCCCACTGAACCAGATTTACTTTTATCTTCTCAATAATACTTAGGAAGTTAGAAGGTTACAGAGGGAAATCAATGGGAGTTTAATTTGTAGGTGGTACTAAAGAAAAAATTCTCTTCCTCTGTTTTTTCAAAAATTTCTAGAAATTAAAGTATCAAAATAGCAAAAATAAAAATCAATGTGATCAAAGTCCTCCCATTGGAAACAAATGGCTCCCTATCCCGCTGCAGTAAAATAACCTGCCAGAGCTCATTGAAATCTCCATCAATCCTCAGTATCTAAACATCTTATTACTTCCTTCTTTCAGCACTTTGTCATCGTGCCTCTTTTCCTCTTCTCTGCACATCCGCTCTTCCTTTATTTCTCTTTCAGCCTCGCTAATTTGCAATTGATTAGCTGTCCTCTCTCAGTCCCTATACTCCAGCCCCCCCACCAGCCACTCCTCCCCTCCATCCCACCTCCCAGCCTGTCCTCTCCTCCATCTACGAGTCAATTTCTCTTTAACGAGCGTCGGTACATTTCTCTCCCTGGGCACCAGAGCTCTTCTGTGTAAATAAAACAGAGAGCAGAGCCAAAAATCAATGGGCCTATTACCCTTAGAAAATGCTAAACAAGCAATATTAGCGGCTCAATTAGCAGTAGAGGCTAACGGCCTCAACCCCCCTCCGCCACCCACTCCCACTAGAAACACCCCCACCACCACCCGTCTGTTCAATCCACTCATCCACCCGGCCAGCCGCAAACTCTTTATTGCAATTTTGAATGCCAGGAGAGAAAGCACGCATTAGCGCCCAGGCGTGCTCGCTCTCTGTCTCTCACACACAAAAAAACACACGTGCACAAAAGCGGGCGCCACATGAAGCTCTGCACATTTAAAGCACGCACGGACTGCTGGCAGAAATTAGGGATTCGCTCTCCCGACAGAAATCATTCGGCACCACACAGAGCTACGGGCTAGTTTTACCAAGTCTCATTTTGTCTGTCTGGTCCATACAAACACAAATCACACACACAAACACGCACACATACGTACAAACAACAGCAGGCGGCCACGATTTATAGTAGACACCCCATATTTCATCAGACAACCCTGATTAGTGTGCCAGTAAAAAGCTGCATGTGTGCCACATTTACACATGGAAACAAGTGTTTGCAGAGGCAACACACACACATATGCACACATGCATTATGTTTATGGATTCACAACAGTGCATACACAACAAAATCAACAGCTACAGTGTGCCTACAGACAAATACACACCATGCAATATGTACACACACACAAAAAGTAAACACACAAAAGGAACACCTCCACACAACCGCACAAAGACCGAGCATTTATTACTGCCTCACAGAAATCCACACTACATTTGTGTGGAAGTGAATGTGTAGTTGCTTAGTTGTAGTCCATTGATTGTGTGTTAACACAGACATTTATGCTAATGACCCTCTGTGCTCCGAAGAACGCCGGCAATAACGTAAAGGCTCGTTAGAGGCCAAATCCGCGCTGGCTCCTGTCATTTTTCAGACCATTTTCTGCTTCAATTAAAGCTGATGAAATTATTATTTGCATGGGAAATGACTGTTCACCTCGGGCAAGCAAGCTAACCACGCTAAGATACGACAAATGAGGAGTGAAATCAAATTCCTGTTCCGTCTTTTTTATTCTTTCATTGCCTTTCATGATCTGAAGCACACGATTTCAGCTCTTAGATTTCTTTTACTTTTAGAAATAATCCTTATGGACGACAAAAAATTAACTTTTACAGTAAAAAATAGATGCAATTCTCAAATCTGATCAAAAATGATCTTTATTATTGCTTCTTTTTCATAACTTAAAGGATAAATTCTTTTAAACGAGTAAAATTTGTGTTTTTAGCTTGTTATGTGGCATTTTTCTCACAATGGAAGACATATATTAGGGAAATTATTCTAAAAAACTGCATTTCTGTGTATTTCTATATTCAAATGATTGTGAATCAGGAGCAGTAAGAAATTAAGTTTAAAAAAACAGCGTATTTGCATAGAAAATACACTGGGTGGGCCACAAGCTCCACTCAGATACATCCACTTGCAGACGACTATAGATCCATGTGCGTCTTCATCTCCAATATTGGTCGCCATTTTTGTTGTTAATGTTAGGTCGGGGGTTGAGTGGCTGTAAACAGAGCATGTAAGCAAAGCCTATGTCCAAACCCTGATCCTTAACTACTACAAAATAGTGCTGAGTCGATCGATCCACATTATTGATAGTATCGATCTCAAGTGGGTATCGGATCAATACTGACCCACAGATATCGATATTTTCACTCTTATTTGAAACTTTTCTATATCTGCAGCTGAGTCGCTGCCTCACCACTCCCCCCAGTCCAGTGAGATCTCAAAGAAAGAGCATCCAGATGACATGCAGTTCACTCTATTTCCACTCTATTTAAATGCTGAGTTGTTTTTGACAAGTTACTTTTTGCCTGTTTTTGCTGTTCTATTTGAAGGTTAAGAAGTTATAAATTATTTTATATTTCTACCAGTTGTTTTATTTTTTTTATCATTTAACATTTTTGTATCATAGTTACTTGTTTGTTTTGGTTTGTAGACTTTTTTGCATTCACGTCTTCACTTCTTATTTTATTAAACTATCTTCCATTTTTTTTCTGTTTTTCTGTTTATCAAGTAATTAAAAAAGGGTAAACTTACAAAATAAAACATTCACGGCGATTGAAAACAATTGAGATTTCGAGGTTAAGGGATTTTGGCGATATTGACGGGTATTGGATCGGTACCCAAATGCAAACTACTTTTTTTCCTCAACAGCAGATATGACGTCACCAATTTCATGGAATCTAATCAATATGAACATTTTATGACGTCTGTGCATGATAAATGTTGATGATTATGTAAAAAAAATAAATGTAAACACTTTTTTTTTTTTTTTTGCAAAAATTGTTCAACCACAATGCATTGTGGTCTATATTCACTAATGTAGTGAGCGTCAAAGCAGATTGGTTTTTGCAAAGACTTCTGGGAAATTTTTAAGGCAATCTGAATTCTTCCCTTCCCCTATATTTATCTCTCCAAACGGAGAGTTAGGAAAAAATAATGTCTCATATTTCGGACGTCACTTTCGTTCGATGATGTCACTAATAATCGCCGGTCCGCTAGCGATAGCGCGGAGCTTCCAGTGCTTGAATATACATAACAACATTGGTTTTATAACTTTAAAAAGGTCACGCTACAACAAAAAGTCGTTACTTACATTTAAATGTAAACTTCTGTGGTTCAGAGCGCACCCACGTGAAGAAAAGCGCTTCTTTGTACCGCTCTGCTTAGAGGGTTGGATCGGATTAAAAAAAAAAAAAGAAAGTCCGGACACACTTGCACTAAAAATGTGGCTTCAACTTAGAGGTGAATTTCTAATGAACTCCTGCTGCTCTGCAAAAACTATGTCCTAGAAAACAACTTTTTGATTCTAGTTAAAACCACTGGAAACACATAAAACAGTTCTAAAGGTGATCACTTTAGAGGGACAGCTGAAAATGTTTTCGATTTTGAAAATATTTTTAATATTCTATCACTCTCTGTCTGTTTTGATCCTGTAAAGTGGCAGGTTTGTTTGACAACCCCTACTATGTTCTGAAGGGATTTTGGGCTGAAACAATAAAGTTTCTTCAATCAAAAACCTTTAAAAAGTCCCACTTACTCTGCGACTGATGATTGTGCTCCGTCTATCGTAAAGAGCATAACCATTAAAAAAGCTTTGTGAAGAAAAGAAAAATTGGGAGCCTCATTTCAGAAACTGCAAATTGTCTTTTCGGGTAAAAAGCCTCGCACGAGCGTTGTTACTGTGGCAATCAATAGTTAATATTTACAAAATTAAAAACACAAAATCCTCTATTTCTGCCTGTATTCATCAGACACAAATCTTTGTGTAAAAACTTTGTTAAAACGCCTTCTTACCTGCTTGTGCATCTCAATGTTCAGCCCATATGACATTTCATAGTACTGAAAAAGACAGATCAAAGTGCGGTTATCCAAACATGTTCTGTTTGATCTCCTTTAACACCAAGGACACATCCAGACAGGGAGACTCACCATGACATAGTGTCTCTGCATCTCAGTTTTCTCACTGGCCAGCTTCTCACATTCCATTTTCAGACTACAAGGCAGCAACAACATCTTAGATTAGTTAATCCCTACATTAGAACTCCAAAAAATGACAGAAAAATGGTTTAAAAGTTTCTGAGTTTTATAGATTTGACATCCTCTTATTTTAAGTGCGACAACAAAAGAGGAGAAAAGTTGTTTAGACGGCAGCAGCTTCTTCCTGCAGACACAGGCTCTTACTCAGCAGGTGCTGAGCAGTAATTAATGGATCAATGAACAAACACACAAACCTCATCCTATATTCTTTCACTGTGAGTGAAAGCTTAAACTGCAGCATCAACAAAAAAAGCAGCCATAATGAGAATCCATTTGACACAAAAGCTTATCTCTGTTAAACATTTAACAGCCAAAGGGATTTTTTTACTTCCTTTTAAGTGTTATTTTAATTCTAAATGAACAAACAATAAAACGTATATCAAGAAGATGAGCTTAAGGTTGGATCCATCTTTTTTCCCCAAACCCCTGCCTCTGTCCTGTCAGGACTTTGCTGCTATGAAGCCGTTTGATGTGGGTGGCTGCACCATTAAGCATGCTGCTCATTATCCTCGGCTGAAACTGCTCTGCCTGGGGATTGACCAGAAAACTGGACCACTGGTTCATCTCAGCAGGTGATTGGGTAATAATTACAAGGTGCCTAGAAGTGGGCGATTATTATGCATTGGTGTCGCGCTTACGGTTCACCCCTATAGCGACGTATTTCACACTTCATCATTTCAGGTAAAATGGTATTTCACACCACTTGCACTTGCAGAGACGTGCACACCCGGGTCGATGAGGTGTACCTGCGGTTAGTCACTGATGACAGATGGACCTAAAACAAGAGGGGGGCCACTGTGTGAACGCCTAGAGAGGCTGTGGTGGGTGTTTTTATAACATCTTCATCTTGTGAAGCTGAGTAAAAATATGAATATTTCATTTATTAATCATAAGTTAGGAAAACCTGCTTCTGTGTGGCATTTCAAGCCATTGCATCAGGCATCTAGTGTGTTGGTCATCCTTCATAGCAGAGCAGCATCAAAGAAGTCCATTTATTTTCAAGTAATTTGAACCCCTAACCTTTTTTAAATCTTTTTTTAAGTATATTTTGAAAGTTCTGGATTCTCCAAACAAAAATTAACTGTAGTTATAGTTGATAGTATGGTCATTTACTGGTATGTATTATTCAAAATCCATATTTTGTTTTGCCTATGATGGTTAATTGAATGCTATTGCTTTAATTGACACGATCGTTTCCAATGCCACTCTCCAGACATCTCACCTGTGATACTGGGCTTGCAGGAACTGGAACTCCTCCTTGATCCGGTCGCAGGACTCAGTTACAGTGAACTTGAAGGGCTGGCCCGGCTGGTGGGGGACCTCAACGCCAGATGCAACCGCGTGTGAAGGGAGAGAGCAGGAAGAACTGAGCCACCAGAGTTCAGGGTCATGGCACTCACACGGGCAGCAATGTGGCTTACAAAAGGCCTCTGTGATGAGCTCTTTTTTTTAACCCAGTCTTGTCACACGTCAACCCACGCACACTCACAGTCACACGCACACAGCTGCGGCGACTTGACAATGAGCGCAATTGTCTGTGCGAGCGCGCAGTGGCACGGAAACTTGATTTAAACTGATTACGCATCAGGCGCGCGGCTGTTAAATCCGCGCCGTTTTGACAAGTTGACCCTCAATGACATCTACTTACCGGATGCCGGGCCGGGGGGTACATCTTGCTCAGATCTCGAATCATTGAAGATGTTTTGTAAAGTTCATCCAAACGGAAACGTGCCAGCTCTGATTCCTCTCCTCCGTGCGTAAAATGTCAGTCTGTTGACGGTTAAGGACTTTGAGCTGATTCGGTGAAGATTGAAAACATCCTGGGATTGTTGACTGTTCAGAATCGAAAAAAGAAAAAGAAAAAAAGCCCAATTAATGGTGATAAAAAGACCAAAGTTGCCTCAGTGGTCCTCACGATTTCCGGTGTCTCATTCTGTGCGTAAAACTCGCAAAGCGCTCCAAAAAAACGCTTCAACTTTTTGTCATATCTGCTCCCAGCTCGTGCGTAAGCGTCCCCACTCGGTCCCGTTTGTTGCGCGCGTGTCCCCCGTTCCTGCTCACATCCTCGCGCAGCATCGACCACCTCGCGCAACTGTACCAGCCTGCCCCGACGACGCCAAATTTAGAAGCAGCCAGTCAGTCAGTCGTACGAGTTTAATTACACATTCACGGCAATTACAGATGCCCGGACCGTGACGTCGGGACGTGTAGTCTAATTCATAATAGTCGATAATAAGCCGCACAGATGCGCGTCCGCCGCAGAGAACTACAACTTCCCGACTCCTTCGCGAAGCCCTCCCCCCAAAAAGCTAATGGTGTGTGGTCTGCGGGAGGAGCAGTCATTTAACGCAGCCAATGGCGAGGAAAAGGGCGCACGCTGAGCTGCATCCACCTGCCACTCATCCGCCAGCCGCCCAATCACATCCAGGAGGATGCGGATTATATAGACCCCCACGTGGGGGGCTCGTCTGGAGGAGAAGGATGTCGCAGAGATTGATCTGGAAACTATCTGTTGACTTATCTGTGTGCGCTTTTTACATAAAGACTTGCAGGCAGAGGCAGAGTTTAAGCTTGTGTCTGTTGTCTAAATAGATGAAACGTTGTGAGGTCGTGTCCTCAGAATTAAGCTCCCAATCAGATACATTAGATTCATCTCATATTGATTTAGATAATAATCAGAAAGATAATGGAAATTTGATTGAAAGATTAAAAGATATTAAACAAATTTCTTTTCGTTTATTGGTTTAAATGTGCACAGCTGCGTCAAGAGTGTGTATCTAGTTTTCTGACTTACTTCTTCCTGGCAGCTTTTTATTGAAAAAGAAAAAATCTTTGATCCAGTTATCCAACATCAGTCGGGGCAGATATATCTAAAAAATTGAGTTTTTCCAAAAAGTTTTGTTGTCTTACAAGAACTTCTAAAACTGTCTGAAATATAAAGGGAAGAAATCAAGAAGTTGGTTCTTTCAAGTTGACTGTAGATGGATGTCCTTAAGACCCACTCCCAAAAAAATTGTTTTTAACATGTTCTTTCTATTTTTTTTCTCATGATGGAAGACATTAGGATTAAAACTTATTTTCTGAGTATTTCTTTATTCAAATGATAGTAAATCAATCTATGATGCAGCTGCTACAGTCGGTGGGCCACAAGCTCCCAGCTCTGCTCAATTCCAGTGCATCCAGTTGTAGACGACTAAATCCATCTTTGTTTTCCTTGTCTGAGCTGGCATCTGGCTCAAAAATATTGCTCGCTACTTTTGTTTTGTTCCACCGGTAATGTTAGATTGGGATTTTGAGGTGCTGTAAGAGTGTAAACAAAGCAATCATGGGAAATGAGGGCAGGCTTACTCCACAACTCAGTGAATTTCTAATGAACTTCTGCTGCTCTGCAGAAACTATGTCTTAAAAATTGTCAGGTTTGTTGATTTTGGCTAAAAAACTGCATCATCATAATTAAAAGATCACTTGGAACTAGGGGTGTGTATCTTTTCCTCTCAAACGATTGATTTGATACGCATCTCGATACATGGTCCACAAATCAATACATAAAGGATTCAACTCACTTTTAGGCGATACAACACAGTTTGATTCTTCTACGGAACAAATCTAGAAATGTTGTATTCATACGGCATTTACAGCTATAAATAATAAAGCATGGCATTGACAGAGAAATGAATTCAGGTATTTACCTGGAAGATGCAAGCTTGTGATTGGACGTCTTTTTGTTTGCATCACATGAACATAAAAGACAAAAATGATAGCAAAAAACAGGAAGAGAAACTGCAATTTGTCAGAAATCGATTACTTGATTATATACTTTTTAAACAACATAAACTTGTTCAAATCTGTGGTTTCAAATGATTCTGCAGTTGCTCGATAAATTCTCGATATGTATTTGTTTTTTACATCCTTAACCAAAACTGGTCTTACTCCCACTGCCTGATCAATTTTTCTTCCAGTATTTAATATTTTTTACATCCCTACTGGGAACGCTTTTAAAAAAGATGACCGGAGTGCGACTTAAACCAAAAGCAGACACTTGATAAGATTTCAAAATAAAAGCACAGAAAGACAAAATCATTTCGAACACTCCGTCATTAGATTTTTGCTATTTTCACCAAAACAATAAAGCATCCATCCATTCATTTTCTTGTGCTCATCCAGGATCGGGTCACTGGGGCTGCAATTAGCAAAGATGCCCATTTTTCTCTCTCCCTGACCACTTCCTCCAGCTCTTCTGCAGGGAGGGACCTGAGGCGTTCCCTGGCCAGTTGAGAGACGTGGTCTCTCCAGAATGTTCTGGATATTCCCCGGGGTGTCCACCCAGTGGGAAATGCCCAGAGCACCTCCCTAGAGAGGCGTCCTGGAGACTTCCGGACCAGGTTCTCAGACAACCTCATCTAGTTCCTCTAGATGTGGAGGAGCACCGGCTCTCTCTGGGGGACCAAACTTCTCCCCATCTCCGAAGGAGCGTTCATCCATCCAATGAAGCAGTATTTTCACATTTTTTATACCAATATTTAATAAGAAATGAGAGTTCTAAAATATTTGTTAATATTAAAAGGACTAAAAAACTAGTCTTTATTTATTTTTTGCAAAACAATAAAATTAAATCATAGTCAATAGCTGAGACAATTAAAAGTAATAAACATAACATTTTGAAATAAATTAGATTTATTTGTATATTTTTTAAACTCTGAATCGATTCCTAAACTCAACATTTCACACACATATCAAGGTTGTGTTTACCCACAATGCCGTGGTTTCGTATGCTTCTGGTTCTCCAGAAAGCCAGCTCGATGTTTTGGTAGAATTCGAGCTTGCTTTTTTGATCTGCAGCAGAATTAATTTGAGCCTTCACATATTCCCGAGCAGGATTTTCAGAGAATTTGATTAAAGTATGTTTCACTTGGCTAGTGTGGATTTAGCCTGAGGGCCGTTTCAGACCAGTACGTTTAGCCAGACTTGGTTCATTTGGTTTAAAATGCCCTTAAAATTTCTCAGCTTCACTTGGTACAATCCATTTTTATATTACACTGGATGGAGTGGACCAAACCATCTGGAATGACAACAGGTCTTTGCAGTCTCCACATCCAAAGTCCCAGAGCACCAATCAGATAGAGACATTTTCTTGCTGCCCTAAAAAAGCCTATAAAGTTTAGCTCCTGAGATTATGACTTATTCATTCCAGCAAGAGATATTTTTCTTTCATTTAATATTTAAAAAGGTAGACCCGTGCATTCCATTTTTACATGTGCATCAATGTTTGTACAGTAAGTAAAAGGGCCACAAATCAGCGTCATCTTGGCAGCACATTTAGGATTGCTGAGCAAAGAAATATTTTACCACCATTCACTTTGAGGGAATAGCATGTCCGCCTGTGGCTTTTAGTGTAGGTTGAGTTTGCCGAGATGAAGTAGACCGTTGCTGGGTCAGCAGCTCTCTTAAATGCTGTTGTCAGTCGTTTAGCAGAAGTAAGGACGTACTCAAACACTCGCAGGGTTTTTCAAATTCCAACGTTCAGTGGAGTTATAAAAAAAGTGGCTTTAAGGCTGATGCCACTATGATGTAAACTCTTCCAGGATATAAGTTGCTTTAAGGCCAACCAAGAGATCCGATTTTCCTAGCGTGAGCCAGCAGCAGGGACCTCATCTTTGTTGGGTTTTCTGATGACCAAACCATTGTGGTGAGGAACCATTCTGGACTTCTCCATAGAGGGAAGCTTTTACCCTTTAAAACCAGAACTTTAGCTCCAGTGTTTACATTCTTTTGACTATCGTAACCTTTCAACCATTTATGCAAGAACATACAGTAAGTCCAGCTGATTCTGTCACGCAGAAAAGTGGCTTTGCACCATCATGCAACACTTTATGTTACTAGTCTGTTGCATTTCAGTACAAAGTCGATAGAAAAAGCTGCTTTTCTCCACATCAGAATCAGCTGACTCGTGTTCCGCTCCGAGCATGAAGCCTTTTCAGACTGAGGAAACTAAGAGCGAAATGGAGCAGAGTTCAGTTGGAAAGAAAATGAGGCCACCTTGAAAGATGGGTCATAGAGTGGTTCTGGTTCCTGGATCAGGGTCCGCTTAGGTGTATTCTGACTGAAAATGTGTCCAGATTATCAGGGTAAACAACAGGGCTCACTTTAAGCGAACCAAACATGTCCAGTCTGAATACTCCCTAAATCATGGGTGCCCAAATCCAGTCCTCAAGGGCCGGGCTCCTACTGCTTTCCCAGAAATCCTGCCTTATCTGTTGCTGTTTATCAGGATCAGGTGTGTTTGGCCAATAAGGATCTTCAATGGCAGGTCGGTTGGAAAACATGTAGGACACCGACCTTTGAGTACCGACTTTGGGCACCCCTTCCCTAAAAATTTGCTACAACATGTTGTCCACGGCATGCCCATCGAAAACATGTGTTTGAACATTTCCACTCTACAGGCTCATTCTGCAATCAACTACCTTTGAATTTTGTGTGGGTAACCTGTACAGGTTTGCCCACAGATACGCCGTATGAGACAGCCAGACAGCCAATTGTGACTAAGGCAGAATCGGCTTTTTGTGTGCTTTTTAACCATGCATTGACCAAATAGCCCACGTTTGAGGAAGACTTTGCCAAAACATTCTCATCCCATCTCATCACATATTGATGTTTGGCTAAAGACTTTGTTCTGGACGCAAAGTGGTCCCTGGGACGCGTGCAGTACCGGTAACCAAACCCGGTGCTGGTACCCTAACCCGGACCTAGTACCAGATGCAGTACAGGATGTGGCACAGTACCTGAAACGGTACCAGATATTGACTGGTCCTCGGGAAGGGTCAAGTGCTGGTACCAAAACCCAGTACTCTAACCCGACAGCCGGATGTAGGACCGGATACAGTACCAGATGTGGCACTGTACCGATACCCAAACCCGGTACTGGTACCCTAACCCAACAGATGGACCTAGTACAGGATGCTGTACCAGATGCGGCACCGGACGCAGACTAGTCCTCGGGACCTGTCAGGTAGCTGTATCAAAAAGCCCAGCACCCTCACCCAGCAGCCAGACCTAGTACCGGATGTGGAACCAGATGTAGCACCGCACCGGTACCCAAACTCCATAGTGGTACCGTAACCCGGCAGACGGACCTAGTACCGGATGCGGTATCGGATGCAGTACCAGAAGCAGCATCCGGCCTGAAACTGTACCGGATGCAATACTGGACCCGAACCGGTACCAGATGCAGTACCAGACGCAGAATGGTCCTCGGGAAGGGTCAAGTACTGGTACCAAAACCCATTACTCTAACTCAGAAGCTGGACGCAGTACCGGACCAAAAACGGTACAGATGCGGTACCATGCTCAAAACCAGGCTTGGACATGGCACCAGATGCATACTGCGAATGGGTTTAGGGTACCGTTAAGTTGTGGACCTGTGATTTAACAGGAACAGCCAAGACGTCAAAAAATGACAAGTTTTGGACACCCAGAACGTCAATATTTAACACAGAGGGATACTTAACCAAACATCAATATATAACAAGTTGGGAGTGAGAATGTGTTTGATTGTCTGTTGTGACTTGGTGTCACATTGACCAAATTAAAAACCAATTTATTCTCACTTACTTCTAACTAACTTAGCAACCTGCAGAGGACGTCTGCACATCACACTTTGTTTCCTTTGTAATACGCACACAGCCTGACAAATGTTCTCCTTAATACGACACCACCTCAGTTTCTCTGTGCTAGTCTGCCTGCGTCCGTCACTTTAATGTTTTCTCTGCCTCTCCTTCATACATACACAGCATTGTGGTCACGTCCGCACCAGCCCCTCCATTCAAATACACATCCCCCGTCTTCCGCACATACAAACTAATATCTCAGGTAAGCACGGGGGCCTGAAGTGACCTGCTGTCGGGGTGCGTGAATCCACTAAGGCTGTAAAAAGGTAATATTGCGCCCTCCTCCTTCCCCCTCCAAGGGTTGCTGCATGATGTGGACTAGCAGAGGAGGTGCAGAGGCAAGGGAGGGAGGGGGCAGGTGAGAAGGAATAAACAGATTTATTTGCCTGTGCCCCTCTCTGATTATTTTGCCCCTGCCTTTTGTTCCAGACCTTATGAAACCCAAATGTCAAGTGAGGCGAGGGCCTCATATCAAGTCCTGTCAATCACAGCCCCCTGCGCACCTGAAGCTCCGATCCCGGATTATTGGCTTCAACACAAGGGCTGCCTCCGGCACGCAGACGCCACGACCGTCTTTTTTCTTCTAAAGAGGAACTTCATTTGGCAGCTGATGTGCAGAACATTGTAAAGAAGCTGGATGATGTGTATCAAGCTAGAAAAGTGCATGGAGGGGTATGTATGCCAGGGAGGTGCAGAGAGGCTTATTGAGGGACGGGTGGGGGATTAGGAGGAGAGAGGAAGGTCTAACAGGGTATAGAGAAGGTGGCGAGAACTCCCGACCTTACATCTCTCTCAGTGCACTGATCCCAACCAGATATCAGCAGCTTTACATTTATCTCTTAATCTTTCTGTCCCTTCTTTGGTCTTTCTCTCACACAAATACACACTCCTCACTTTATACGGTGCTTGCTTTTCTTAAACAACATATTTCTTCACTTTAACCTTTTGACAGCCATCATCTCAAACTTGCCCCGTGTTACATTCTTTATCTTACTCTGTTTTTTAACCTGATCTTGACTCTTTAAATGCAGCTTTCTTGTCCCAGGAAGCACTGAAGTTGCAGCTGGTGTTCTCTTTTTGCACAGCGATGTGGTCTTGGAGTCACTTTCCATTTTAGTAGCGCCATCCAAGTATGTGGCTTTAGGAAAAAACAATTCAGTCACGTTTTATTTTTCCATATATTGACCTCATGTGCAAAAGTGGTTGAAGCTGAAATGCCACATGAAATAGAAAACATTTTTAGATGCCTTTTTATCGCAACAAATATGCTTTTTCTAGAGATAGTTTATATTTTCATGTGTGTCTCTTTATTTAAAAGATTGGACTTATAAATATAAATTAGGGGCATAACAATTAATTTCAACAACTCTATTTACATCATAAGTTGTGGTTGATGATCCAATTCATAGTCAACATTGAACAATCAAATTCAATCGTATTTACTGACCAAAGATCAATCCAGGACATATTTAGCCAAAACCATATGTGACTCAGATAAATATTTGGTACTGAACATCACAAGTGAAGTTTTCTGCAAGATAATAAAGCATAAATTAAATATGTGTACAAACAAACAAGTAAACAAGAATTAATGGCAAATCCATTAACATTTTAGCTTCATAAAGTCCAACGTCAATATATAAACGGAACATTATACAACACTTTATAGTCATGTCTTTGTAAAATTTAATGATTTTCTTAAGCTTTTCAGAGAGAACTATATCCATATATATGGTCATAAATTACCTTTGGAACACTAAAAAACTAATTATGTATGAAATATTAGTTATTTTTGTGAGAAAAGTAGTGTTTTGTGGCGAACATTATTTTCGCTATAACCCTGTTTACATGTCTTTCATTATGTTATTGTTCTTGTAATAGATCAAATGTGATACTTTTTTTATGGCTTTCAAACCTTTAAATATACGATCTCACAATTGCAGCCTTATTGTTTGCACAACAGCTTATAAATGTGGCATAAATATATGTAATAAAAAGATTTTTTAAATTCTTATATTTAATAAAAGCATGCCATTTCATCTGTGATCCTGCAGCTGTGTTCCCAAAGGTCAGTGGGGTGTGCAGAGACATATTTACTGGCAGTAAAGCACATTGTCCTTTCACCGGCACATCACCTTGGTATATGAAATGTAATAAAAAACAGAGCCCCTGTCTGTAATTTGTCTGTCGTGGCTGCAGTGTTCCACTAATCTTAGCTAATCTGAGCCCTAACCACTGGTTCATGCTCTCAAATCTCCTGTCCTTACAGCAAGCTGCATCCAAATCCCCCATGGTTGCCCCTTTAACACGTCATTAATCCCCGGCGGCCCCCTCTTTGAACAGGGAGCTTGTGTGAATGGATAACCAGGCCTCCTCAGACACTGAGACAGAAAGGCGGAGGCAGCGGAGCGCTGGATTTACTTCGCTACCAGCAGGTTAATCCTGCCTCCACACCGAGAGAGCTGGAGGTGGAAGGGGGGTTGGCAGGGTGTGTGTTTGAGGGGAAGTGTGTGCGTCTTGACTGGAGACAGTTAAGGATTGTCTCCATCTTGGTAACGACTCCGGGGTAATATCAGCATCTGGTGCTCAAAGTCATCCACCAACCCCACCCCTGAAATACAGATTGCTGCCATTTCTTTGATTAGATTACAATGGAGAGATGCAGGAGTTGAACAGAGAGGAAAAAAAACGGAAACAGCATGAAGCCACCAAACGACAAACACACCAAGATGCTGACGATGGAAATGAAAAGAGGCAGATCTGGATGGAGAATAATTAACTGCTGGTAAAAGCAGGTACAAAAGATGTGCAGCCAAGCAAAAACTGTGAGGTTAAGTTGAAAGGTTGATCATAGGAATGAAGATGTCATTTTAATCCAAGCTTTTGGTGATTATTTCTTCCGTTTAGCGCATTTATGAGGCACCGGGGCAGCTGCTACCCAAACCACAAGTCCTTTTCTTTATCTGCTGGGTCTTCGACAGTCAGTTGGACTTTTAACATTTTGTCTCCTCTTCAGTTTAAAAGAATAATCAGCCACTCGGCAGGGCTCTGGCAGCTAACCAGGACTAATTCTGCCTCCTGCTGGCTGGTGACACACACTGGGACAGCTATGATTGGCTGTTAAGCGCCAGGGGGTACACCTCTGATTGTCTGCTTAGCATATTTTCTCCTTTCACACTGATGGCACACACCCGCTCTTATCCTCATTAAGCATCGCCACGCAAAAGGAAGCGAGGAAGTTATGGATAGCGGTGAGCACGTGCTCGTAGATTGCACGCCACAAGGGTGAGTGGGAAAACAATATTCCAGCAAAGTCCCTCTTCCCCACTGCCGCCTCCTTCTTCTTTTCCGTTGCTCCTCTTCCAGCTCAGCACAGATCAGACAGAATGTCACCTCTACAAACTACCACCAGCTAATTAGCTGTTAGCCGTGTTTGTGTTCTTGACTGATGACAGGATCATTTACTCTGGTCTCCAGCTGGCTCTGTTTGTCAGAGCCATCTCATTAACATGGCAAATTAGTCCCGCTCAGTCAGGGTTCTGCCTCGCCCAATGAGAACTGAGTGGAATGTAAATCAAGCGGGAGGCGGAGACATGGAAGTCGCACGTTTATAGTGAAGAGAAGTAGAAAAAAAAACATTAATGTGAGATTGTTTACAAAAAATTTGAGACGAACAAATGATCAGCCTTTCTCTGCTTTTGAGCTGCTCCGTGACCATTTTTAGCCCAAGGACGTCAAGCGAAAATGGTTAAATCATTACTCTAAATTTGTGAGATTCATTCCTCTAAAACAAGCGTGTCATAAACTCAATCGCACAAGGGGCCAAAATCCAAAACACAGCTTATAGGATGTGGGGCGAACAGGATAAACATTCATTAGATGCTCTAAAACTAATTTAAAACAATAAAACCATAACTTTTTAACATAATTATGTACTAGATCAATAGCATTACCTGCAAAAATGCTAGTGTCAATGCTGTAAGCTGAATGTGGCGGCTGAAGATGCTGAAATTGATAGCTAAAAATGCTGAGGGTGATAGCTGAAATCACTGAAGTTATAATTTCTGAAAACACTGAACCTAACAGCCAGCTAAAATATGAGTCAAATGCCAAATTAGCCTAAAAAATGAAATAAATAAAAAACCCTAGGTTAGCTAAAACAGCTAGCATTTTTACGGAAAAAATAGGTAAACTTCAAAATAGCCTATAAAACTGAAAAAAAGCCTAAATTAGCCAAAACAGCTAACTTGTAAATAGTATGCTAACTCAAAAATAGCCTAAAAAACTTTAAAAAAGGAAAAACCTAAATTAGCCAAAACAGCTAGCATGTAGCTTAAATTTTAGCTAATCTCCAAAATAGCCTAAAAATGTTGGGAAATGTCAAAATAGTCCAAAAAGCTAGCAGAATGCCAAATTTTAAAACTTTACAACCATAACTTTTTAACATAACTAATAAAAGAATATTATTTCAGAATAAATAAACTTAAACCTTAAATAATTTTCAATATTTTACTCTCTTATTTTGTCAAAATTATACAAGGTAAAAATAAATGAAAGATAACATCTGACCATTAATAACAATAACATAAAACGATCTGGAGGGCCGGATATAATTACCCGGAGGGCCGGATCTGGCCCCCGGGCCTTGACTTTGATACTTGTGCACTTCCCAGTCTAAAACCCAGATATAATCAACAGCAGCCATTCATCAAGTCAAGGCCAAGCAGATACAGTGTATCTCTGAATAAAAAATAATAGTAATAAAAAACCTGAGGGAGAAAAAAAAATCAATAAAATAAACAAGGCACAACGGATTAGCAACCGGCATAGCCTGGCAAAGGGAATCGTGTTTGTCATCATTGCTTCATCATTCTGCTAAGTGAGCTGTTCATACACTCCAAATGTAAAACAATCTCTTTAATCTAATATCCCCTCATCAGGTTTTTTTTCCCCTCATCAGCAGGAAGTTATTGATCAAAGTCTGGCTGCTTTCACAAAACCGCGGCAGATTTTTTTTAGCACATCCATAAGTGCCTTTAGATTTTCTTTCCCGTCTTGTATTTATGTTGTGCAGGAGGTTTCTGTCTCGCCTCATCTTCTCCGTGTTGTTTCGCTCCTTCGGGTCGACCTCTGCCAAGCTCTGGTTTGTCGACAGGCCGAGGGAGGGAAGGGGGAGTGCTGGCGAGGAGGTGGAGAGTGGGAGGTGGAGCAGTAATGTAAGAAAATTGGAGGATTAGACGGCGAGCCCTCTTCCTGTCTGCATCAACCTGCCCCCACCACCTTCACCTCCGCCTCCCTCGTGTGCCTCCCCTCAGACTCTAACAACACCGCCTGACATGCTGACGACCGCCTCCCCCTCCCCTCTCTTCATCCTTTACAGATCTGTCATGACGATGAAGCCCAGACTTTCTCCCTCTTACTCATTTTTTTATTTTAAGGCAGAATTACACTCCATTTGTGTCTCCATTATCCCCGATGTCCTTCTCAATTACTTTGCTCACTTCCCACCACCCCTCATCTTTTATGGTCTTTGCAGTGATGGAGCTTCTCCTTTGCAAGTAAGACCTCCACACCTGAGGCAAGTTTTCATTTTTCCTTTTTTTTTGTGTGCGATTTTGCAGGGCGCAGAAACCTGCCGGCCGACACCACACGACGCGGTGGAGGCTGATCCGGGAGTTTGAGAGTGTACATAGAAGGGTCTGAAAGGGCCTAAATGGACTCGAGATTGGACTCTCTGAGGTCGTCATCAGCCCAGATTGGAGGCCATTAGGGCCTATTTAAAAGAATTACTTCCAGGATGCAATCAAAAACCCTGATAGGTAATCAATGGCAACTAGATCAGGGCACAAAAGCAGCCCATGTGTCTCAATCAGCCACCATTCAGCATGACAGGGAGATCAGTATCGGCCACATGCTGCATTCACTTGTAATGCATGCACAAGTGCACGGGCTGCACATATTATACAGCCAGGAATACCTGAGACACACATGCGTCTAGCTCTGGAAAAAAGGGCACAGTCTTTCGGATAATGTCATGCATCAACAGAATAATTATTTGCACGCTGCTCTGCTTGGAGACAGTGATGTATCAGGAAACAAGCAATGCCTCCCACACTACCCCCCCCAAGCTTTAAAAGAAGAATTACAAGGAGAGAAAGACAAATGAAGAGGGCAATAGAGAAACAAGGAGAAAGTGGGAGCAGAGGGATGAGTGGAATGGAGGGAGGAGGAGGAGGCTGTGGACAGACAGCTTGATTTATTAGACCTTCTAGTTAACAGGCCTTCTACACTGACACAGATTGTACACACATCTGCGTCCACACTCACACCTGAAGCCTTCAGCCAGAGTGATGAGATGGGAAAGGTTGTTAATGCTGCTCAATGATGCGTGAGCCGTTTAGTTCAGACCGAACGCGCCCTTCTTTCGCAATATGCCCAGGCGAGCAGAAAAAGAGAAAGGGGGGAAAAAGACAAAGCAGCAAGGCCACAAATTGGGTCAATATGCTCGGTTCATAAACAGAGCAGAACCTTCCAAGGAGGCAAAATTAGCACCGACGTGCGAGCTGCAGGGACTTGTGGGTGGGCGCAAACATGCACACATACATATGCAAACAGAAATGTGCAATAACTTGATTTATTGGGGCATATACACCAGTGCATATGAATAAAGAAACACATATGCCAATAGGAACAATAATAGTTCTGACGTGAGAAAACACCATCCGAAAAGGGATATGAAAAGCATGGCGCTACCCTGCAATAAGATTAGGCCTCAGTAGATTTGCCAGCGGGAGTCCCCAGTATAATAAAATCAGATTAAAGGACGATCATATTTATTTCCAGTATATACAATATATCAAGGTTGCTCAGTCGCTCTTATTGTGATAGGCTGCAAGAAGGCGAGCCTCTGTGTACTCTCCTTCCTCTAAGTTGACATTAGCCTGTGTTTAATGAGCTTCAGGTGTCAAGGAGTCGGGAATGTAACGGGATGTGTTGGCAAGGCTTATTGATTTATTGTTTTTCAAAGAAGTTTTTGTACTTCTGTTATTGCCTTGCTGCCACTGATAATGTCATTTTGGAATCATTTCAGGTGAATGAAAGCGGAGGGACGGTGTGTAAATGTGGGCTCTTGCAGCGGGGAAGGAAAATATTGGAAAATAAGGTGGCATGGAGAAGTTAATATGACTTCTGACTCGTAAACATATCTGTGAGTCTGGGAATAGGGCGAGGTATTTGAACAAATGCTTTAATTTATAGACTGGAAACAGAGAGAAAGAATATAAATGGAACTTAGAAATATCAGATTTATCTTTGTCATTGTGTGGCCAGTTAGTAAATTGCGGAATAAATTCATATTATTTGGTTCTTGTTATATAATTGCCGAAAATCATCATCCTTAGATGTGATACAGATATAGATGTGATTTTTCAAGAAGTAAAGTTAAAATCATGCCTGGCCCAAAATGTAAGCAAAGCGGAATTGTGAAATTAAGAATGTATTGCATGAAATGCAAAAAAAAAAAAAAAACATTAAATCACTGGTTTTATTTAAAGTCCCACTCCAACTTAATTTTTTTCTATTGCAAAATAATTCCCAGTGGCCTTAAATTATGATAATGGAGTTTTTAATCAAAAAGACCTATTTTCTGCAGAGCAGCAGGAGCTCTCCCATTAGCTCAAAGTACCTCAAAGCCTCAAGCTAACATTAGCGCAGCAAAAAGAAAAGAAATAAAGAAAAACAACAAGCGATATCAGAGCTTTCACAAACGGGCAGAAAGCTGGTTCCATGTTCAGCAGGTTTATCGCTAAGACAGGATGACAGGTGTCATAAACACGGCTAAAAGTCCATAAAGCTAAATCATGGTCAGGCAAGAAACAAGCATGGGAGTATTAGAGATCAGACGTTTGGTAGAACAGGACAAGCATAGATCGAGGCAGGCGGCAGGGAAACTATGTCACATAAACAGATCAGGTCCAGATAGAAACGCTCGGTAACGAAGGCAGAGTGGCACAAACAATACTTCACTCTGAACGAGGTTCTGTGCAGAAATGATTCACGTGAATATCAAGGAACTGTGCGCTGGGGCTGGTGGGAGATGTAGTGCATGTAGCACTCTGGAGATGCCTCCCACTGGTGGCTAAATGGGAAGATAGAGCTGACAGGATCCAGCCAGCTGTACAGTTTAGAGCCAGATATCAGTTCAGACCAGGAAAATGAAGATGTTGATGGATCTTTTTGTCTTTCTGCAAGATGATTTAGACCTGAAACAAGGAAGGAAGACTAACTGACCCATCACAAACCTGAGCTCTTTCAAATGTTGAGTTCTCGTCTGCTCTTGATCCATCAGGGTTTGAGTAGAGAAATACTCAATAATTTAATTTTACTCTTAAGTTATTTTATATCATGAGATATATGCTACAAGAAACATGTTAAAAAGACCAAAAACACAACTTTCATTGAAGTGGGTCTTTAAAGTGTAAAGTATTTTTTAAAAAGTTTAAATTAAGTGCCTCTAGAGAACAATTAACAGATAAAAACTATTTCTAATTCAGTCAAATATATGTATTTAAAGATAGATGAAAGGATTCAAGTTTCAGTGAAACAGTGAGAGTGAAAATCTATTATGAGTAGACCATTTTCTGATCATCTTTTGATCTATTGTAAAAACGTTCCCAATGGTCTTTTTATTATGATTATGCAGTTTTCTAGAAAAAATGTCCTGCAGAGCGGCAGCAATTATAGCAAAGAAATATTTAAAAATGCATTTTTTAGCTAAATTTTCTTCTCCTCCATACTCAGAAAAAAATGTCACAAAAAACACCAAAAGCGTTATTTTCATAGGAGTGGGTCTTCGATAGAGGTTAGAAAACATGGGAAAAAGTACTTTTTGCTGTCAGTTTGGCCCACGTGGTGTGTACCCCAGTAATGGGAACAGTCAGGTAAAAGGAAGATGAAGAGAGCAGGAGGACACTTGACAGGAATGGAGGAGTTCCAAACACGAAGTACCTGCTGGCTCCAAGAAGCCAAAATCCCATAGACTTCCACAGAGAAATAAAAAGCTATGATTCAGTCATTATCTTTATCAGAATAACTATTATTGCTCTGATAATTTGATTTAACATACTATTGTTAATCCTTATTTTTTTTTATCATTAATCTTTCTGTAATGCAAGTTATTAGCCAATATCATTTAAAATAGACTTTTTTAAGCTTTTATTTATGTTAATTCTTCACAAAAAAAATCAACCACAAAGCATCTCTGAACATTTGTCTCCAACCTCTCTCTTTGAGCACCAGCCCCTTCCAATCCCCAGGAATAATCGAAACCCTACATTCATACATATGCGCGTGGAGGAACAGCCCCTTCTAGGAAGAGTTTGTGCTGCCAGCTCCACCCTCAGGTTAAGGCAAACATCCACTTTCTCTGCTGAGCAAAACGTTTTTTTTGTTTGTTTCATTTTAATGTTTGTGTGAGTGACACGGAGACACACTGGGAACGTCAGCTCTAGGTTTATTTTATAAAATGGCCGGCGCCCACAAGGAGCAAAGGGTGGAGCCTCAGAGATCCAGGCGTCTTGCATACAGTTAGGAAAAGAGCTCACTAAAATAACTCATATTTCACAATAATGTGTCCTTTGGTGTGCTAATGGTAATATTTGATCATATAAATGGATAAAGTTTACTCTGAAAGGCCTAGAATAATATGATATAACCCCTTTAATTCAGTTGTAGGAGTTTGGGAGATATTCACTTTGAAAATGTCCCCTACAGAGAACATATTGTTGTTAGTCAAGAGGCTGCACACCAAAATAATGAAGAGTAACAACTCATAGCACATGTAAAAAAATAAATAAATAAACAAAAAGGGACATCAAACCTTCCAGAATGTCTGACTTTATTCGGCTTTTCCTCAGTGATATAAAACCCTGTCACTAATGGCATGTTTTGTACGAGCACCTTGACTCTCGCTGAAAATAAAGCTTTTAGCAACACAAACACCAATCCATGGTTCACACCAGTTTCTTGACCATGGAAATCGTCGCTCTCTCCCTGAATAAAGCCGACTGACTCTTTGCATCTGCTCCCGGCCGGATCTGTGCTCAAACCATCTGGTTTAAGGCTTCACCCGGCCCAATGGAAGCAACTGTCTAAACAGCGCTAGCATCACTGGAAGGGGCGGCTTGTTTTCATAGCCTGATAATACAAAGAGGGTTAAAGGCTCAGTTGGATTAAACTGATTCCACCGGGGACAGACAGATTTAATGTGATGCTTATAGAAACAAAAAGCCAACAGTCATTAGCTGTTGAATAAATCACAATTATGCTTAATTTAAAGACCAAAATAATTTTCTGGAATTGATTCCATAAAAGTTAATTAGCTAAATAAGTCACATTTAAGTCAAGGAGTTAATCCCTAGAGCTGCTTCAGGTATCCTTAACCCCCAAAAGGACTTTTTATTAATGGATCCTTGGAGGTTAAGACCAGAAAAATTGTATTTTAATTAGACAGTTTTATTATTAAACTTTTGGGGCTTCAGGAAAAAGGAAAAACTTATCTGATCAACTTTAAATTAAATTAAAAAGTCCCTCAATGACATTTTTTTAATAATAAAAGAAAACAATCTTAGTAGTGTTCTAATTATGATTGTGAAGTTTTTAACTAAAATTCCACAACCTTAATGTTTTAAAAAGTCATTTTTCATGTTGATCTGAAGCCTCTGTTTCCAAAATCTACTCTGAGGGGGCGTGGCTTTTGCCGCAGAGCTAAGCAGCTCCCCTTTGATCCGGATGTCAGCTCGGACGAGAAAGTGAAGAACTTCCTCCAAAATCTGATTCTTTCTCCTTCCAGTTCACCAAAGACTCTTTTAGCTAATTCTCCAATGTCTATTGACGTTGCTGTGATCAATACATTCAATCATTGGTTTCTCAGAGTTCTTGATAAAATAATGAAAGCTAACATCAAAATGCTCTTTCATTGATTTACAATCCTTTCCAACTGCGGTCAAATGAGCCGCCGTTCACATTTCCGTGGTCACATCAAGAATCTCCGTGGAGTCTGGTGGAGATTTTCCAGCGTTCTCAGTCCTGCTACCGTAAGTATTGGATGAAACTCAAAACCAAAATTATTTTCTATTATATTAGAATAAGAACAATCCCAGAAATACATGTTAAAAACTAAAAAAAAAAAACGTGATTTTCATCACAGGGGGACTTTAAAGAATTACTCATGAAAACTGGATTGTTGGTGTATTAAACTGGTTATTTTTATGTTTGTTTGTTTTGTTTTGTTATTTTTAACTCAAAATGGCATTTCCAAGTATTTTTTATACAAATTGTTGTAAATCAGGAGCAGATGAAAAAAAAATGCTCTTACCAAAAAGTTTTTTTTTTTTTTTTAACATAGAATGTAGGCTGGGCGGACCAGTAGCTCCCTGCTCCGAGTTCTCGGCATCGGGAAGGGGAAGAGGAGGCGGGCTTGCTCCGCACCAAAGGATCTAGATCCCAGAAGCAAAAATCTAACTGCAGCTCTGCAGAAACTGAGAAAAGGATACAAGCTTTTTGATTCTAGTAAAAATAAGACATCAAATAAGACGATTAATTTAATTGATATGATTGATCAAGGTTGGTATTTTATTTAAATTATTTAATATGAATTTTTTGGTGGCTTTAGAAAAAAAAGGGATCTGATCAACTTTACTAATTAAAACATACCTACAAGGATTACATAAATATTGACAAAATATTTACATTTGATATTTCTGCTGATATATACAAAGGAAAGGAAAATTGCAAGCGGCCCTGAAAATAATCAAACAGCCTCAAAGGCAAAGTGGTCAGCGCAGACCTTTCCACGGTCTCCCAGCCCACATGACTAGATGTCCCTTTCCTCCTCTAAATGCCACACAATTATGAGTGGCTCCAGGTTTGGCAGGCCAAGATAGTTGGGGGCTGTTGAGGAGTGAGATTGCATGTGCGCCTGCATCAGCATGTGTGTGTGTTGGT
Organism: Oryzias melastigma; assembly: GCF_002922805.2. NCBI lineage: Eukaryota > Metazoa > Chordata > Actinopteri > Beloniformes > Adrianichthyidae > Oryzias > Oryzias melastigma. The sequence goes on from NC_050520.1 coordinate 6,133,097, forward strand.
GCGTGTGTGGGCTGTGTGAACAGACAAGTCATCTTATTTACCCACCTTGGTTTAAGGGGTGGCCATCGCCCGCCCAGCTAAATGCCATGCAAATGCTGCTGCTGCCGTCAGGCTGCCAATCACGCCTCTCTTGGCATTCAAGGCATGCCGCGGGAGCATTTACAGCGCCTGTGATCTTTACTAAATGAGAAATAACCCTAGCCTGTCCAAGCTGGCCGCATCGTTTAAACAACCCATCCCCATATTCCCACCGGAAAATGCTGTGGAGTGAAGACATTGCATTGTGTCAGAGGAATGATAAAGAAAACAAAGAGGGTGGAGGGAATGTGGATAGATGTGTGGGTGGTAAAGGAGGTGTTTTACTCCCAGAGTACAGCCTCATTATGATGATGTGATTTGCGGGAATGGCAGCAGTGGCTCTCGTCACTAATACCAGCTCCCCTGAGCCATGCAGCCGCGCTTTATTAAACTTTATGAAAGGCTTAGCTGCCCAATTTATGAGCCTGCCTGCTGTGGACACGGCCATGCAAAGACAGGAGAAACACTGCAGCTCAACACAGATGAGATTACCCAACGAAAAGTTTTACCCCTGACGGTACTTTTCCCTCACTTTATTCAGATAGGCAAACAAAACAAAGTCGCTCGCTTAGATTGTTTAGTAAAAATGTAGTGAAAAGCTGTTCATAACGAACAGCAATCACTGGATATTTATTTTAATCACATTTGACGAATCAAACTAGTATTTTAGTTTTGTAGAATGTTGAAAATTATCAGTGATGTTTAATTGTTTTATTTTGATTATAAACATTTGCATTTACATATTTTAATAATATTAATCTTCCTTACATTTTCAGATCCTTTGTCTTCTTAAGAGGACTATTCTTAGCAATTCTAACATTTAAAACTAAATCTATAATCTAAATACATAGACAAAAATTAAAAGGAAAATTATTTTTTAGGACTTAAAGTTCCAGATTGTTTTAGAATCTCAAATTTTTTTTTATAAATTCACATTTTCCTGTCTGTATTTTTACTAAAAATGCCTTTCTTAAAGTATGGCATTTTTACTTTTAAACTAAAATGACCTCAAACTCAATAAGGCCAGAGCATGTGATTAGGTTCATTCAATGCCTGTTGTTAGTCGTTTAACCGGATGAAAATTGGGTTTTTGGTGTTTTTAACATGTTCTTGCAACATTGTTTTTTTTTCAAGAAAATTAAGGTCTAAATTACTTTTTTGAGTATTTCTTTATACAAATTGTTGTGAATCAGGAGAAGACAAAAATGTTAAAATTTATTGATTTTGGCTAAAAACAACATATTGTTAATTAAAAGAAAATAGATCAACAGATGATCAGATCTTAATTTTTTTTTTAAACAGTACAATTTAAACAGCTAATGTCTTCAAACATTATATCAATGCAACTAAACAAATACAAAAAGAAAATACCAGTAAAATCTACAGTGGAGGTGATGGTTTACAAACAGCTAAAACTGACTTGTTGTTTTCTGATGGCTTTGTATTGTGTGAAACATAATTTTAGGAAAACTGAACGTATATTTATTGATCTTAGCTTATTAGCTGCTAATATTGCAGACTCGAAAAACACCGGCAGACCTAACGTGATCCATCAACTGAAACAAATGTTATCCTCCCTCCTTTTGGAAAGAATAACATATCCATAAAGCTAAACAGTACACATTTAAGGATGTTTGGGGGCCTTTTATCAACTAAATTTTGACTAAATGACTCCAGCCTACATGTATGTGGTTTAAGACTCACTCCGATCATCTTTTGATTCATTTTAAAAGCGTTTCTAGTTGGTCGTGTCTTGATTTCTTTATCATTCAGTTATCCATGCTTCTGTTTGGTGCAGTGCGATTCATGTGTTGTCCCTCCCTCCCCATTCTCCCCAGACCCTGGGATTCAGACCTTAGTTTTGGTCTTCTGGGATCTGGAGAAAATAGCCATGGAGGTTAGAAGAGGGGACTTGATGATGAAGTTGAATGTAGAACTGCTGATGTTCCAGCAAAGACTGAGGGAGCATTTATAGGTGGGGGGACAGGTGGCAGGAATCAGGAATCAGCCCTGACATCTACATCACAAATACACTCATTTTCAAACAGTATTTTTGTGTCTGATCCTGATTTACATTAAATTGAATAAATAAATTAGGAAAAAAAACATTTTGAGCATCCATTTCTTTAAAAATGTTAGAAAAAACCACAAAAAAGACAGTAAAAACACAGAAACTTTAATTGGAGTGGGTCTTTAAAGATTTCTGTAATATTAGCAAGCCTTTTGGTTCATTGTTATATTTTTTTGTCGTTATTTATTTATTTATTTATTTGTATATGTGTCTTTGTTGAACAAAATATCATTCAATGCCATTTCTACTGTTGTGATGACCAACTCCTTAACCCTTCAACACCGGAGATCCAGTATTTACATTATTTGATTTACTGTAACTTTTCAACTTTTAAACTTTTCAAGGTAATTCCTGCAGATTCTGAAAGTGGTATCAGAATCTGTTGGATTTACATAGATTGCATTAATGGTTGAAAAGTTACAGCATGTTAAAGATTTTGTGTTTAAACATCACCATCTCAGGTGTTAAAGGGTTAATAAAAAAATGTAGAAAAATATTGAAAATTAGCCCTTACACCGTTTGGAGATTAAAATTCAGTGGGTTGTTCATTAAAGAAGCAAAAAACTACTTTTTTTTTTTTTTAAATCAACCTAAATAGACAAATAGAAGATCCTCACTGTTTTTGGAGATGAGCTTGACAGTTTCAGTAAATAAAAATCAGTTTTTACTCAGAAACAGTCTTTGTTTTTTAAAAAAAAAATAGTGACTCTCTTCAAATGTTGTTGTAAAAATTCAAAACGATGCTCATACCTGAAATAGAGCCACATCTAAGTAATGGGCATTTGGTGAAGGAGCATTTTATTTTATCTACAGATCCTCTTCCAAGAATAAATGTGAGGATCTGTTCCTACACTGTGTACCATGGCTGCACACATTACTCGTGACAGTCATGATTAAACACAGAAATAAAGCCTGCATAGCTCTGTGCACCTTATTCAATCCACTCCTTGTGGCAAAAAAAAAAAAAAGCCTTATTATCTCCTCTGTCTTTGCTGACATTTTGTTATCACACACTGACAGACACAGACAGACAAACACAAGCATTAAATATTCACAAAAGTGTTTGTATTGGCAGAGAGACAGCCAGGGAAGCACACCACACACAAGCGGACGCACACATGAACACAGATCCCCAAGCAGCAATTAGTCGGGCCCCACAAGAGTTCCCTCCTTCATCTCGCTCTGCTGTAGGCGCAAATTAAATTTGTCTTGGTGTGCTGTCGCTGCTCTCTCATACATGAACAAGTCAGGGTCACACCAGAAAAAAAGGATCACAAAAAACACAAAATCATACATTTTTTTTACTGATTTGAATCTGGATGAAACAGTCTTTATTCAGGTTTCCTGAAACTGATTTTTACACCAATACGATTTTAAACAGAGGTAAAAAATGTCAAAATATAAATGGTTTCCTACATGATATTTTCTTTATTTTCCCAAATATCTCAGCAAGTTAACGTTCAAAAAAACATGATCTGATTTGATTAGCCAGGTTAAGAAAAGATGTGCTGACACATTAATCCCAATAAAACACATTTTCTAAAGCTTTTTCCCTAGATAGTCGCTGAAGTACATTTTTACAAATATTTCTCGTCCGTAAACTGTTGACGTTGCTCTAAAGAACACACAAACTAACTGTGATCCATTGAAATCATTTTGTTTCAATTTTGCACACATTTTATTAGAGGATTTGCTAAATTATCTTTTAATTTACTTCTTTTCTGTAAACAGTTTTGTTAAAACGACAAATAGATTATCTTGGAAAGATACAGCTGCATTACAGACGCAGAGGGAATTCCAGGTTGATCTGGTTCCATTATTTTTCTCTGTTTAGTGACGAAGTATCAACTTTGTCATACTGTTTGCTTTGGGGCGCAAACAAGTCTACGAGACAGCTTTGAAGACAGATTGAGCTTCACTACACTGTTTATTAAAGCTTAATTAGAGCTGAGGGCTAGAGAAATAAATTAGCAACAGCATTAAATATCTCATGTGTAAAAGTCTAATTAAACTGCAATCAAATTAAATACATACCATTTGTCTGCCAAGCTCATGGAGAGTTCCGTCCAGCAGGTCATCTCAATGTACCCTCTGAATAAACAGGCTGATATATCGCCACTGTTGGATTTTTAGTTGCATTTTTAAAATGGTCTCCTATGCTTTGCCAAAAATCGTGGATATTTTCCAACAGGATTGATTTAAATTGAGAACATTTGCTGGTGTTTCTGGCAGAGGTATTGATTGTTTTCTCTTTGACTTCCAGACTGAAGCTCTTTCATATAGTAAATTAACTGGAGCTTGGCGCAGTTCCACTAATAACCACCGGGGGAGTTGCAAACATCAAATCAGTGTTTATTTTTTCACAAATCTATCTTTTATATGATAGGGAGAGGTATGATTATGAGAAATGTTAATGGTGGCGAATTTCCATAAAGCGATTAATTTTACTTTAGATTTTACATACATTTTAAAAATGTGGAACAGTCTCAAGAGTATCCAGATTTGTTTGTTCTACTAAAGGTGCAACATTTTGACTTCCACACTGAATCTCTTATAAATATAAATAAATAAAACTCAATTTACTGGCTACCAACTAGATTTCTTCGCTCATGTAAAAAAGATCCCATTTACTCTGATGTAATGATATCCATCATTAAAATAACAATAATAATGTTTCGCCACTATGACCTGGTTTGCTCTTTTTTTTTTTCATTATGGTCTTTTTTAATTGAACTTTTGTCTTTCAGATCAGGACTTCTTTACATTTATTTTGAAAACTATCATTTTTCTTCTTATATTTACTGCTATTTTTAACAAATATTTTAATTATTTTGGGGGGGGGGATTGACAATATCTGGTTATGGCCAGGAGGAAGTCTTAGTCAGAATCAGAAATCCTTCCCTACCCCTCTGACTCCTCCCCATTGCTCCAATTGTAGGCCCATTTGAAGGTGTAGCGGTGTTTGAAGGGTTTCCTACACTAACTGGAGACTTTTTATACTTTAATACAATGTTACACTTTGTAAATAACACTTTGATAAAGCTATTGTTACATTAACTCACATGGAGCTCCAGACCAGTTCAAACAGTTCGTGCTTTAAGGACCTAAAATGTATTTTTCCTCAGAAATCAAAGCTATAAATGATCTTGCTGGCAGGACCAGGGACACAGACCACTCACAATCCACATAGTGCTTGTGGTTCAGAGGAGAAACACATAAGTTTACACCTAAATATAAGTAAAACCAGTGTTATGTATTTTCTGAGCGCTGGCCACCACATGCTAACATAGAGTTAGTAACTTCTGAATTTATTGATGTCATATCCTGGCAGAAGTGGGTCATGTTACCACTTCCAGTCCACCTTTGTTAACAAGAATGATATACATTTCATGTGATCTCCTTTATTTACTTTCTATGGATGTGTGGTTAACAAGCTAAATAAAGCGGACAAATTGTGACAATGACTCAGTAAAACAGTAAAAAAAAACACAGGTTTAGTGCCTTGTCATGACTCGGAAACCATCAAGTTAGGACGTTTGAGCCCCAGCGGCTTGTAATGAATGACTGGGCAAATGACAATGTATTATGGCACTCGAATTAATGGCCCTCTGCTGCTAATGAATGACAAGGCTAATCGTAGGAACGGCTTGTTGCTATGTGGTTTAGATAAATACTCCTGCAAGTGAAGTGCTTTAATTATCCCCAGTGTGTTTGTGCCTGAGCGCCGTCGCCACCGCTTTACTGGAAATGCCTGCTTCAACGAGACAAGCTAATTAAGAGCGATTTCCCCGCTCCCCACTCATTAATAACACAACAGCAATTAAGAGGAGCTAGCGGAACACAGTGAATTTGGCGCTAACAAGATTAGCCCTATGTACCAATGGGCTTACAAAGGAGGCTGACACGCACACGGGAAGGAAAAGCTGCGAAATAGATTTAAAGAAACGAGATCCTGAGATGGAAATTTATTAGAAGGTGTTAGCGGGACAAAGAGAGATGGTGTTGACATGAGAAACTGAAAAGAGAGTGAAGAAATATGAGGCAAAATCACACAAGAAGAGGAACAGAGAAATGAGGAAAGCAAATGATTTTTAATAAGAACCAGGAGAAAATAGAAAGAAAAAAAACAAGATTACATTTAAAACTGTATCCGTTAGAAGCTTAATTTTCTTTTTCTTGTATATTTTTCTTTATGGCCACCCTGGACTTTAATTAAGTGCCTTGAAAAGGTAAATTGAGTAAAAAAAAAACACATTTAATTACCAGTACATGAGCTCTTTTGTGGGAATAATAAATACTGTAATCTTTCAAAATAAATACATTAATAAAGTCAGTAATTCGTTTATGTCAAGAGTTCCTGTGATTGTGAGTTTTGTGTGACACTGTTACATCAGATTTAAAAATAGGAAAACATTTTTAACATTGAAGTGATGACAAAAACACTAAGATTAATGTGATTATGTCAAAACAGAGCAAAAAAACGATCTAAAAGTTATGATTAAACGTTTGTGAGATATTTGAAGTATTCATTAAACATTAAAATTATGAACCAACCTTAAATTCTTAACTTCTCAACGACCTTTTCTGATGAAAATCATGGTTTTTTAGGTTTTAACATGTTCGTGTGGCATTTTTCTGATGAAAAATGTGATCATAATTGGATTTCTGTGTATTTTATTATTTAAATCACTGTTAATCAAATAAAAAATGTCATTTGGAAAAAACTTGTAGCTGCTACAACGCCAAGCCCTCGCTCTGCTTCTGATTTATCCGCAAATAGATCCATGATCGTCTTTGATTTCCTCATTCAAGCTCAAAACTGTACCAACATTGCTCACTGTTTTTGTTGCATGTTAGGTTAAGGTTGTGAGGAGCTGTAAGCTAGCAGGAGAGAATGTAAAGTGGGGTGTGGTTACTTCCTTCTAACTCAGAGGTGAATTTCTAATTAATTTTTGGCACTCTGCTGAACCTATATGTCCTGGAAAATGATACTTGAAAAGAAAAACAAAAGTTTAGCTAAAAACAACATAACTAGAATTAATAGCACTGCTTCGAAAATGGTTAAAAAGATGATTGGAGTCGGCCTTTAAACAGTCTTACCTTAATTTTCCCATTTGTTGGTGCCATAAAATACACCAAACACCAACATTAATGTGCAATTTTCATATTTTGCTTCAAATATTTCCCCAATAAAATCATCAGTCATTCTTGGCAACATTTTCAACTGAGCAGATTTTGCTTTTACTGCTCTTACTTTTGTTATATATCCTTCTATATGTTTCAAGTTTTCTATTTTCTTCTTGCATTCTTTGAAGCCAAAAAAATTTCAACCATAGAAAAGGAATTAAGCAGTTCAAGAAAACCTTTTGGACGCAGTGAAGACTGTTTTAAATGCAGCCGCATATATGTAGTGTATCTATGGAAAACAGCTTCTGTTCTGCCGTGTGTGTGTGAGTGTGTGTCTGAGTAAAGAATGTCAGTCACAGTAACTTTTCATGCTGCATGCATGAAGCTCTTGACATGAGACTCAATCAGCAGCGCTAAAGCCTGCCTCCACCTCCTCTACCTCTGACACCCTACTTTTGAGTCGACTAATCTCCACTGTAGGATGTAGAGGAGCCATTTGATATTGTCTTCCCCGGTGTTTTTCATTATCACCGTCTTACCGCAGCCTGCCGGTGGCATTACCTTGAAATTAACAGGCTTGACAGAACGAGAATCACCACACAATCCTGTCACAACCTCCCATCTCTGCTTTAACTCTTCTCTCATTTCAAAGCCCGCCTGCCTCCTTTTATCTTTTCACTTTCCTTTTTCTCCTTCGAGGGAGAGAAGCAGCGGGGTCACCGGGATAATTTGGGGGGAAAATGACTTAGAAATTTGGTATTTTGACTGAATCCACGCAAATCTGGGCTAAAAAATAATAGTGCGGTTAATGGAAACCTAATATCAAATTGTTTAGTGAGAAGAGAAATAGATATTTCTTTGAATTTCAAAAAATGAGATGTAGAAGTGTATATTATACAGACATGGAAACGTACAAATAATAACTAACACACATGAAATTCAGTTTTGAGACATTTTTCCATCAAAAATGTTAAACCATTCAACCTTAAATCAATTTAAAACCTGATAGTCTTAATTAAAAGATGGAATTTTAGGCATTAAAAGCATTTCATTACAGAGTGTAACAGTTTATATTTAACATAACCCGTCATAAATTCTCCTTTTTTTAGAAATTCACTTAAAATGAGAAATTAAAGGAAAATAAAATGGCAAATAAAGTAGGAGCTAGAAAAACTTGATTTTATTCAACACATTTTCTGATACTTTTAAATTTTTATAAGATTGGTTTAACTTTACAAACATCAGATTCATTTTAAATGTTTGAATTGCACAATTTATTTCAACATTTGGCTTAATGGCTAAACAGAAAAATAAAAGAAAGAGAATGTAAAATTCAGCAGGAAGTAATCAGTAACGGGATGTTTTTTAACAAACTAACATTCGTGCACGCTTCATCAACATCTCCTCAGATACTCGGATGAATTCAACATCCACATGACATAGCGTGCTACTTTTCAACATCAATAATAGATTAAAAAAATAGGAAACAATTTGAGATTTCAATTTAGCACTTCTGAGGCTGCAGTGAGAGATTTCCTCACAATTATCAATCAAAGCAATGTTGAACCACATTTCAAAAGCATTTGTGTGAATAAAGAAAAGATCCCATCAACTAAAGTGGGACCAAAAAAACAACAAAAGATGGAAGTGGTTTAGGATAATAAAACATTTCTGGGTATAATTATCTTAGAATAAACTTGCAAAAAGAAGAAAAAATATCAATTCCAGCAGATCCTGAAAATGCTGATGGTGTAGAAGCAGCAGAGTGGACCTAAAGGTCAGTTTTTGAGGTCATGGTTGGAAAGGACATCAACAAACTCGATCAAATCAACATTTAAACAGTGACGACTTACCTCATGATACAACATGCTCAGTGTGGCGATTGTTTGTCAAATGAGGTACATCAACCGAAATAAAAGGATAAACATACAAACCTACTCCCAGCTTTAATATGACTAAATATATCTGCCAAGCAAACAATGAAAAATTAGTTTTAAGCATTTCTGGATTTATGTTTAATTTTTTTATGACACCTGATCACTTATTTTGTAGCAAGCCTCTAGTGCAGAGGTGGGCAAACTTTTTGACGTAGTGGCCACAAAGGGTCCTAAAATTTGAAGAAAAAACAGGAGTAAATGAGTTTAATAATCCATCTCATAAGAGAAACAAATAGCATGCAATCTGGACAAAGCATGTTTTAATTTAATTTGAAAATAAACGTATTTATTTTAAATTCCAACACTTTGGAGTTCATGTCAAAACTGTGACTTTTGTTCTCGTTTTAGTGCCAATTGCAACAATGGGTTGATATCACGCATATTATAGAAGCGATTTGTTCATAATTGGTGTTGGGATAATTGGAAAAATGAAAATATGCATGAACTTTGAAAAAAAATCCAACAAATCTTCCAACATCTCCTGAATGCAGAATGATTTTATGCATCTAAACAAAGTTAAAGATATGTATGGTGCACCATCAGAAAATAAAACAATAATAAGGGTTATCATCATAATTTATTCTATTTTGGTGGGCCAGATTAAATAGTTGCCCACCTCTTCTCTTGTGGATACTTGCAGAACTGCAGCTGCGTTTGCTTAAAGTTACGCTCCGATCATCTTTTGGAGAAAGTTGTAAAACCAGTTCTAGTGGTTTTTTATTTTTATTTTATATTTATCGTGATTTTAGCTTTTTTTAGGACATAGTTTTTGCAGAGCAGCGGGAGCTCATTTCAAATTCCCCTCTGACTTGTGGGTGGGACTATTGGCAAGCCTGCCCTTGTTTCCCATCATCCCTTTGTTTACAAAGTGATCCTTAAAGCCCCTTGCAATCCCAACCGAACATTAACAGAGCAACAGAAATGACCAGAAATCTTGGAGTTTTAAGAGAAAAACCAGCTTGGGTGAGGACAACAAAGATGCTCATGGATGTATTTGTTTATAAATGGATGCATCAGAATGAAGCAGAGCAGAGAGCTCCCACGTCTCTGCTACAAGTCTTATCAAGCTGCATTTTTGTCTGCTGCTGATTGACAACAACTTGAATAAAGAACCAGAACCAGAAAATGTGGAAATTAGAGAACAGCTGATTGGATGATGATTCACAGAATCACTTCATGTCAAATAACTTTCAGTTGACAAACATAATTATTCAATCAACGAGTTTGAGTTTGTTATTGTGTCTCATTTTTTATCATTTAATTTTGATTTCTGGAAATGACTTTTGTTTTGCAAAATGTTTCCGAATTTTTTTTTTTAAACTGTGTTGCTGTTTTTTTGTTTGTTTGTTTTTTTTTTTTGTTTAATATATTTTTGAGTTACACGATTTGCTGATTTGATTTTTTTACTTCAAGGCCACCGTAGAAATATTGCTACAAGAACAAATGAAAGAATCTGTCCTTTTTAAAAGGATTTCAATCAGTCTGCAAATCTCAAAGTTTAGAGTTGTAAATCATTGCTGTTCTAACTATAAATATTAACATGTTTATGGAGCTGGGATAAGAATTTTTTTTTTTAATTGCATTTACTACATTTCATTTATTTATTTATTTATTTATGGAAGGCCCCTTGAGATGCAACATCTCATTTTCAAGGGGGTCCAAAACATTCAAAACTACATTCATTACTATATCCAAAGCTTGTTTTATAAATAGCATTAGCATGCTAACCATAGTCCAAAAGTCAAACGAGTCTTTCCCCATTTAAACCAGCAGGTGAATGCATGTTAATTCAGTTGCTGTAAATACTATACATTTATTTCAGTCATTGCTTGACTTCCTTTATTTTGCTTCATGGTGACTGTGAAGTGAAATTACCGCAGGGGGAAAAAATCAGCTTCAACAGGAGAATCATCTGTTGATCTGCAGAACATGCAGATCTTTCACTGCACTAACAAATGAAACTACAGAGAAAGAACGCTTTGTCTGATGACAAAAATACAACACCGAGCAGTCTGTTGATGATCAGGTCACAACGTCCTTTAAAGCTGAATTTGAAAAAAAACAATACATGAACTAAGAAAAGATCTTCCTGAAATGACATTTAGAAGAAAATGTAAAATCACACTTTCTTATCATTTTGACACGTCTGGCATTAGGCAATATCTGAGTCTGGAAGATTTCTGCACACAAAGCTCCAGAACAGGTCCAACACCTCCCTCCCTTGGTGCCTAAGGTCAACACCAGGATTCAGTTCTCCTCCCATTTTTTGGTATTGATATTTGCCAACAGCCAAAATTACTTTTTGGAAAGAATCATACAGGGTGTCATATAAAATAATAACGAGTGGATCACCTTTACCTGGTGTTTCATTACATTTCAAAATGAAACTAAAAGAAACGCACATTTTTTTCCCCCCCTGTGGTCAGAAGCAGGACAAGGATCGACTAAATTTGAAGAGTTTTATTGAACATTATTTCTTTAAAGATTCAGTTTGGTAAATTAAATAATGTATTTGTAAAATAAATGCTATAATTCTAAGTTACTCTTTTAATTTAGCTCTATATTTTATACTGAAGCTCTACAATGAGAATCTTTATATCACTAAAATATTTCATTTGTATGCATGGATAGTCATAGAGAGACTTAAAGATTACAGGTAAACCATAAATGCACTTTTAAATATTTTCAAACTTAACTTATTTAGGATATTTTCTACTCTTTTTGACCAAAACTCATTTGTCCAGTAAAATGTCCAATTTCAGTTATTGGGTTATATGTTTACAGATCATTCAAGAGCTTTATATTTTATTATTAAATAATGATAACCCAATATTTGCACTAATAATGCAAAATGCAGCATTGTGCATCAGAAAAAATAAAATAGCTGAAGTTGTTTGTGTTTTTGGCCTTGTTTTTAACAACATGTTGCAAACTGTATGCACAATAATTATCAGGCTGATTATGTAATTGCCAATAAAAGCTAGAAAAAAATATGAAAATTATCATAAAAAATGTCCAAATCAGCAGCAAATAATCAGAAACCTTTTTTTTATTTTTTTAAGTTGCTGTATCAGAGTTGTGGCCAACATCAGAAATCCCTCACAGCTGAGATCTGAACAGAAAAGACAAATATCTTTATGGTGTAACACTCCCACCTAGCGGTCAGCTGGTGTAAAGACAACATTCGTTTTTTGATGTGTTAATTTTAAGCATTTTCTTCAGTTGAATATATTTGCATCAGCTGAATATTTGTTATATTCTACTAATAACCACCACCTTTACTTTATATTTTGCAAAAATGTAATGATTCTACCGTTTAGAATATTTTTGTAGAGATATTTTTAATATGTTGCAGGTCACCACATTTTTTTTTTCTAGTTTCAGGTGTTTTTGTAAATTCATCGGTTGCACTTTCTGCTAAAGAAAAAAAAAAGTCTAAACCAGGAGTCTGCAACCTGCAGCCCTTCAATTAACAGAAAAAAATTGATTTTTGTTTTAAAATTTAACTGCAAAGCAAAAAGTAATGAAGTAGTAAAGTGAAAAAAAATATAACTAAAAACTCAAACTTTATTAAACTCATTCAACAGTTAAAGGATAGGATCAAAAGTTGTCCTGAAATATTTTAGTAAACTTTTCTGCGCCGTGTACCTCCGAAAATAAATAAGAGGTCAGTAAGCGCAACCAGATTATAAGGCGCATTTTTGATTTCATTTTCAACAAATTAAGACTTTAATTGTGCCATTTGTTTCAAAAAAATCCAGAAAGGTTCACTTTATTACTTTAAGGTTTTATGGCGCCTTAAAATGACCTCATACGCCAAAAGCTCAAAAAAACAATTAAAAAAACAGCTAAAAGGTAAAAATAATTAAAGATAAAGTGTATAAATAAGAGAGATTAACACCAGATAAAATCAATAAAAGATAAATTCTGAGAAGCACCACAAACGGTAAAATTAACTGTTTTCTTTCACTGCTGACATTGCCCTACCTACAACTATTTATGCTGCATTGAGATTATCCTACAGGGTCTTTTATTTTGAAAGGAAGTCATTTAAACTTCTGTGATAGTTGTAAACTGTCTCAAATATTTTTAAAAAACGTTTTTTCCTTTATATTCATTTTTATAACAATAGTAGCAATTACATAAAAACAAAGAGTTTCTTACTTTGGGTAAAGTGAGACTTTGTAGCTCCTGATGAATTGCTGTCAGTGAGATATCAACCTGACAACTCTGACTACCGGTATATATAATTCCAATCTGTAGAATGTTCTTGCTCTTTAAAAGCCTTTTAGCTTCTTTCACTCCATGCACACTCATTTTATTCATTTAATCCATGTACAATGTTATCCTCTGTTCTCCTTTGTATTTTATTGTTATAAGTTACATGTTTGATTTGTGCTAAATAAATAAATAAATTCTAATAAAAATGTCTGTAATGTTTTCTGTGATTTACAATCACATCTTGAATAAAAAATGCATTTATTTGCAAAACATCATGTTTCTTCAAGAAAACTTTAAGCGAGACGCAAAATCATTTATTAGTTTGTAAATTTACATATTTTAAGTGACTTTTTTACATTACAATGATGTTAGTCTAAACATTTTTTTAAGTTCTTCTAAACATTTATGTAAGAAAAGATCTTATCTAATGATGGCTTTGATTTAAAAAAAAGGATGGATCTTCAATGTTCCCAATCCAAAATCAATTTTTAACTAAATCTAAAGTTTTTATTTTATGTTAAAGCTAAAGTTGAGTTCTACAGTATGATGGAGCAGTCCATCTGCATTCATTGATGCTCTTTGAGGAATTCCCTCATGTAGTCCGCCAGAGCTTCAGTGTCCTCCAGCGTTACGGCGTTATACAGAGACGCCCGCATTCCTCCCACCGACCTGCAGGGGGAGACAAACACTGACCTCCAATCCTCACAGCTGAAGTTAAACATCACTGGGGTTATATTTTAGTAGAACTGACCTGTGTCCTTTCAGTGAGATCATTCCACGTTTGGATGCTCCTTCCAGAAACTTCTTTTCCAAGGCCTCATCTCCTTCTTTCTTGCCGACTCGGAAAGGAACGTTCATGCGGCTTCGACAGGCCGAGTCTACAGGACACCTGGACATGTCGACGCAACACTTTCACTTTGTGCTTCAGTCAGTTCCTGTTACAGTTAATGTAACAATAAATGTGTTTTTTTCTGCTTTAGCACAGAAAATAACCCAGTTTTGTCACCACAAACCACAAACAAAGATTTGATTTTGTGATTAGAATTATAATGAACCATTTTTAAAATATTGGTTTTCAAAATGGCGTTTGATTATGAAATGGAATCTATTTTTTAATTTTTTTCCTCGTAAAAATAGGATGATTGCCTACACTTTAAACAATAATTTTGAAGAACTATGATTTTGTTTTATTTTATTCTTTAGTTCCTTCATACAAAGTTTTACCAATATAAAGTATATTTATGTATCATTTATGTATTATTTATGTAAGTTTATTTATAGTCAGTTTTTTTATACTAAGTTTTTAGTAAATTTGTTTATTTATGTTTATTAATGCAGAATGCATTAATGGTTACAACAGAAGATTAAGCTTTAATCATACATATACTGCTACTTTGAAACCAGAAAACAAATATTTATTGGTAGAACTTCAAAGTGCTGCATCATCTTCATCAGTAGAGGCTGTAATCATGATACCAATTTAACCAGTTAGTCGAGCAGTTTGTGTTTTGGGTGTTTTGGGTGTATATGCTGGAAAACCCCAGAACAATTTCCTTCAGTGCTTATAAAATTATTTTTTTCATTTTGGGTAGCAGCAGTTAACAAAAAACTAAAAGTAAATAAATAACTGTGGTCAAAGTTCACACAATGGGTTCTCCAGGGTTAATTTGAACTTTCATTAAATCTTTAACAGGTAAGGAACTTTGTTATATGACTGCACAACATCCAGACTCGTCTACAGACATTTTCATCACACAATCACACAAAACTGGGCTTTTATTTTGAAGGGCAACTCTCAGGGGAACTTAGCTAAATAAAATGCAGAAGTTCATGGACTCATTTTGAACTTAAACATAAGTTTGAAACTTTATTTTCATTCCTTTCTTTTAGGGTTGCCAGATCTGCCTCCATCTAACCCCCTCCTCCACATCCTCCCCCTCACACATCCATGAACCTCCTGTCTGCTTTTCCTCTATAGATCTCCAACCTCAACATCATTTGCCTTCCTTCTCTTTTTTTCCATCAAAGTAATTTTCATTTCTGGGAAACAACATGTTGGATCATTTATTTTATTGTTTAAAAACATGAATATTTAACACAAAACAAAAAAACACGTAATAAATGTTAAAGCAAAAAATGTGTCACAAATTTAAAAAGAGCTTTACACTTTGCAGTTTGACTAATTTTCTAGATCTTAAATCCATGTTTTATTTAGAGTTCCACATTGACTTAAAAGTTTAAGGAGAAAGTGTCAGAATGCTTCAGAAATCAAATGTGCCCCATAATAAAACTGTAATAGGCTATTATTGATCAAATACCTGGAAAGTTTAATGAAAATCAATTATTTTTAGTTCTATGATTGATCATTGTCTGTGTGACATCAAATAGTGAAGGTTTGCCACTAAAATAAATGTTAAAAATGGATTTATTTTAATATATGATATGTAAAAAACGGTTTATAGTTTTTCTTAAGAACTTTGATTAACTGATAAACTGTGTGCGTTCAGGTAAGGTGGGAAATCTGGTGGTTCTCTGGTTGAACACTTACATATTTTTTCTGGACTTTTAAAATTAAATGAATTTTTAGTTGTTTGATCATTTTGGTGAGCACCAATTAACAGCAGACAAATAATGAGAGTAAAAATATAGAAAAAAATCATAAATACATAAATAACAGTGGCCAATTTTGAGGATTAAAAAGATCGATTTTTTCCATACTTACACATAGAAACCATTTGAAGCGTTGATGATGTCATAAATGATGGAGGACTTCTGCTTGTTCAGCGTCTCCATGGCGGCGCTGCCACCATTGTTCTTGATCCACTCCAGAACGAGACTCATGATGTAAATGCTGAAACCAAGAGTGAAATTTGAACAATCACAATTTTTGTTACAATTTTACAAACTAAAATGTTCATAAATCTGTCATTTCTTCTCATGTGTGATATATTTGTGGTAAGACACACATTTGATTAGTAAAGATGAATATTACTACCTAAAAGACTTTAGCTCATGTTAAGACTGGAAAAAGAAATGTCAAAGTTTGTATCATCATGAGTACCTGAAACATGGAGGAGTGTTGTACAGGGAGTTCATTTCCACCTGCACCTTGTAGTCCAGAACGATGGGGCACTCTTTCAGGGCGTGGCCTATCAAATCTTCCCTCACGATGACCACGGTCACACCAGCACAACCCACGTTCTTCTGAGCGCCGGCGAAAATGAGTCCAAACTGCACAACGCCAGCACAAAGATTCAGACTCGAGTATGCGGCGCCGTCTCTGAGGCTGCGGAGGAGCCCGCGTCTCACCTTCGACACGTCTACAGGTCGCGACAGGAAGTTGGAGGACATGTCGCTGACGAGTACCGCCCCGTTGGTCTCGGGAGTGAAGTGGTACTCCACGCCGTGCACGGTCTCGTTGCAGCAGTAGTACACGTATGAGGCCGAGGGGTTCAGGGTCCAGCTGCTGGGCTCGGGAATTTCTGAAGACCATCGATGGGGGAAAGAGATAATAAAATATAAGAGTAAGAAAACCATATTTTTTCAACTGATCTCAGATACTTTCACTTTAATGTTATTTAGCAAAGTAACATTTTTTGGTGTTTTAATTATGATTTTTTTTTTCTGCTCCTGATTCATAACAATTTGAACAAAGACACATATTTAAGCTTAATTTACTTTATATATGTCCTCAATTACCAGAAAAATGCCATAAGAACTTTTTAAAACAACATTTTCATCAAAGTTCATTCAAGTTGACTCAAATGCTGTAAATTAGAGTTCCTAATTTTTTTAGTGATGAAAAAAAAGACAATAAAACAGATCCAAATCATGACACTACCACTGCCATGCTTCACCAATGAGATGAGACGCTTGGGTTTAAATTCAGCCTCTCCTCTAAACTCATTTTTACATTAGAAAGCTGAAACAAGAGTTTTGTTCAAGAAAATACAGCTTTCCCTTTGTTTATCCCTTGAGTTATCTTGTAAAATAAACTACAACAGTCAAAATCTGCGAAAGAGTAATCATCTTTAATTTTTAAGCAGGGATTTGATGCCAATGGTGTTCACACTGGACAAGCAGGGAGGGGCTACTTCTTTGTTTTTTTACTGTTTACTAGCAAATGTCTGCCTCTGACATTTGGAAGAGACTTGGTGTGAAATGGTTAAGCGGCACAAATCTCGCAATTTGGCCAAAAAAAAACTAAAAAACTGTCCTGTTAATTATGAATATGGATTCCCGTCATCTCAGGAGAGAGTTCTTGGTCTATTTTTGGTTGAAAAACAACCGCAGACTTCTTCAGGCTGGATGCCGTGTCTGGGTTCACCAGATAATTCAAATCCATACATCACTACCAAATCTGAGTTCCTGATAGGTCAAACTTCGACATGGTTAAACTGGCATCGTGCGTTCAATAACGACACATTTTGTTCGTATAACTTAAGTAACGGTCATAAGAACTTGTCCACCAGACTTTTAAACACAAAATACCAAAATACGCATCAATATATACTTTTCATTGGAGGTTGTAATGCATTTTGTAAGTAGAACCTAAAGAACAGTCGTTAAAAACTTGTATAGCTACACATTAAACAAGAGTTTTGAACGTGAATGCCCCAAACATCAATTAGCATAAACTTTTTAATGGAAGTAGTAGCGTGTTTAGTACGTAAAAACTTGTGTAGCTTTGGGTTATATGAGAGTTTTGAAAACAAAACCTAAAACACACATAAACATAGATTTTCTTATTGGAAATGGCTGCGCATTTTGTATATAGGACCTTAAAACTGTTGCAAAAACTTATGTAGCTATGGGTGATACGAGAGTTTTAGGCACAAAAGCCCAAAACACACATCAACATAGACTTTTCATAGGAGGTGACTGCGTATTTTGTAGGTAGAACCTGTGAATAGTCGTAAAATCTTGTATAGTTACATGAGAGTTTTGAACACAAAAACACGCATCACCATAGACTTTTCACTTTAAGTAGTTGCATGTTTTGTACGTAAAAACTTGTGTAGCTATGGGTTATATGAGACTTTTGAACGTGAAAGCCTAAAACACTGACCAACAGAGGCTTTTTATTTAAAGTGGCTGCCTGTTTTGTACGTAGAACCTGAAAACAGTCGTGAAAACTCGTGTAGCCAACAAGAATCTTGAACAAAAAAGCCTCAAACATGCATCAACATAGACTTTTCAATGGAAGTTGCTGCCTATTTTGTACATAAAACCAGAAAATAGTTGTAAAAACATGTCTGGCTATGCTGTAAGTTTCCTAACACCTGAGAGTCCCACCTTTCTTTCTCTGTTCAGGTGAGAAGTTGGTCGATAATCACGACATATAATTTCCTCCGACAAACACTCATTGTGGACGAGTTGCTGTGAAAACTCCCATCAGACACAACCATGTGGAAAATCCCTCCGCCTTTCACTGGTGACTGCTCCATTGTGTGTTATGCAACAGCCTGGAGCAGCTGCCAGGTTTCTGTCGGACTGTCTTGGTGTGACCCGAATGAAATTACCCTCCTCATAAAAACTAAAACCCGTCGAATGTTTCCGTGTGAACTCACTGGTGTAACTGTCCATCTTCGGGTGGACGACGCGGACTTTGCCGTACTTCTCTGCTTCTTTAGCCGCCTTGGCCGACCACGTGCCGGTCACGATGTAGTCGGCGCATCGGTCCTCTTTGAGCCCAATCAGGTTGAGAGGAACGGCGCTGAACTGTCCGGACCCCCCACCCTGCAGGAACAGCACCTTATAGTTGTCTGGGATGTTTCTGGGGAAGAACACGTCAGACTTTTAGGAGAGAGTTTTCGGATTTCAAGAGCTGCAACAAGAGTCACTTACAACAACTCTCGCAGAAGACTTTCTGTCTTGTTGATGATTTTGTTGAAGTCTGAGGAACGGTGACTCATCTCTGATTTAAAGAGAAGAATTCCATTTGAAATCCAGACTTTTTTCCCCCCCAAACCCCAGATTTGTGACAGATTGAAGCTTGATGGATGGATTCTACTCACCAAGAACACTAATACCGATGCCGCTGTAGTCCAGCAGCTCCTTCTGCGCTTGGAGAAGAACCTGCAACCCATCACGTCAGAACACGCAGAAGAATAATCAATTTATTTATTTATTTACCCATTAAGTTTAATGGATTCTACGTGCCATGTGTGTTCTGTATCCATACTGTAAATATCTCTATCTATGATTAGAAGCAATAATAATGTCACAACAATAGAATCATCTTATTTTATTAACATCTTAAATAGATTAAATTCATATCTATACATTTTTATTCATGTTTTCCTTTTGCTAAAATTGCCTAAAATAAATCTAAGGAGGTTAGAAAGGCAAAGCTACTAAAGTTGAAAGGGCATAAAGAGATTGTATTGCTATAGGAACACTTTTACGTTCTTATGATAATTCAGGAAAAGTTCATTTTTGACTCAAGTGCTTTTTATCCCATAAGTCGAATCTTATGCAGTGAAAAGTTTAAACTTACCTTATAGTTTAAATACAGAAAACACAGACAATATTTGAGAATATTACATCAATCTTAAGATGTATTTCTAAAAAGTGTAAAACTTTTACGTTTTTTAATGTAACTTTCTTAATGGGTAAATAGTGCATTTATGTCAAGGAAAATGTAATTCTGCTAAAAAAAATCTAACATTTTCTATAAAAATTCAAGACATAAATAACATAGGGCTGCACGGTGGCGCAGTGGTTAGCGCTCTTGCCTCACAGCGAGAAGGCCCCGGTTCGAATCCCGGCTGGGACCTTTCTGTGTGGAGTTTGCATGTTCTCCCCGTGCATGCGTGGGTTTTCACCTGGGACTCCGGCTTCCTCCCACCGTCCAAAAACATGCTTCATAGGTTAATTGGCGACTCTAAATTGCCCCTAGGTGTGACTGTGAGAGTGGATGTGTGTGTGATTGAGGCCCTGCGACAGACTGGCGACCTGTCCAGGGTGTACCCCGCCTTCGCCCTTCAGTAGCCGGGATAGGCTCCGGCACCCCCGCGACCCCGAAAGGGAAGAAGCGGCCAAGAAGATGGATGGATGGATGGATAAATAACATAGGGATGCACCATATTTGGTCACTAAATATATATTTTGCCAAATTTTCCATTAAAATTAAGTCAATTTTTTGCCTTTTGTGGGAGTGAGTTTAAGTAAAGCCGCATCATGATGCGATGATGCAAGTTAATCAACGGGCATCGATGATTTTCAGACTGTTGGTAGTCTGGAAGTGTTTTAAAGTGACTGGGAGTGACACAGGAGCTTTAATTTGTTTCAAATGTGGACCTAAATTATCAAGAGATGGTACGTCTGCTAAAACCTTTGGCACCACTGCATGAGTATTTTATTTAAACACCCAAAACAGAACAACAAATACAAGAGAGAGAGAGAGACTGCTGCAACCAAAAGGAAAGCTAGCAGCGTGTTAGAAAAAACAAAGAAGTTTGCAAATAGTAGTGCCAAAGGTGATGGAGTTTAGGCCCGATCCGAATACTCTCCTTCTCCCTCAGCCCTAGGTTGACTTACATGCTATAACTGTGTTTCCATAGACTATCAAATTGCAAAAATTTTGTTTTGTAAGATAAATGATGATGAGCACCAGGTGCCATGGCAGAAATTTGAATGTATCTGCTGTAAATCAAAGCAACTGGACAAATATTTTCTGTTTGTTTTATTAGCCCATCTACTGCTAAAAGTAATTTTTGATATGATATAAACACTTACTTCCTTTTAAAAACATGTCTAAAATGTATTCTTAGCCATTTATGCTATATTTAAGACACTATGAAAAACAAAACATCCATATTTTATAACTATTCGACTAATTATTTTTATTATTATTCAGCTTCAGACACAAGTATTAATTTTGGTGCATCCCTACAACAAAATAATCATATTTTTTGCCTAAGCGCTAAAATGTAATTATTATCATTATCGTTTTGCCAATTACAAGTTAGGACTACACAGTAACAGGGGACAATCTGTCCACATTTTTTTACAAAAATAAAAATAAAAAACAGCCAATAAAACAATTGTGTGTGTGTGGGATACAAAATAAGTCAAATTCATTCCTTAAATAAAAAAATATGATTAGTTTTATGTACCGAGTCACAGATGTTATGTAGCATAATGTTTTTCTGTTGTTTGTAGCAAGCCTTTATGACTTAATTGACCTAAAAAAAATCAGATTGTAGTAAAAAGACATCATAAAATGAAATTAAATTGAAGGATAAACATTAAGAATTGAAAACTTAAAAAAAAATAATAATCATATTTTTTGATTATGGAAACAACTCCTAAATTTGTTTATGTGGATGTTCAGAGAGTTTCTTCTCAGCATCATTAGATTTAAACTGTGATCTTCATCTGTTGCTATGGTGATCAGTGGAGGTGGTAACTGCAAAGATGGCTGTATTTCACCCACAGATGCATTTAACGTAAGGCAAACACAACTTGCCTTAAGTGTGCTTTCTGTGTGACACCTCAGCCTGAGAGGTCGTTTTAACTGAATCACATGAAGGCAACTTGGAAATAATTGGATTTGAGGAGCATAAAACCTAACAAGATTAATGATCAGATAATAAAATAGAAGAAAAAAGTTGTGGATTCAAGCCCAGACAACAAAATCTGTAAAGTTGAATCAGTTTTCTTTCTCTGTTGTTTTTTCCGCCATCTAGCGGCTGGATGCGGTGCTGCAGCGGTGATTGGGCACAAAGCAGCAGGTTTCCACATGAATGAATGAGGCTGATGCAACTCAGCTTACAGTTTTCTGTCTGCTGCAGCTGCTGGCAGAAGTCCAGCTTTTAGCTAAACTTTAAAAAACGGCGTGTATTACACAAGAAGCTGGCAAAACTCGAAATACACGGCAAACAGCGCAGTGAAACACGCGGAACTCTTCCCCGTTTAAAACAAACGCATTAAAACAGGTGCAAAGTGCATTAACAAGCGCACATCTGCACGAACAAACTTCATTAGTAATGATTTCTAGAGTCACATCCCGCATTGAGCTGGATCAGAATTAGCTTGTTTGGCGCTGATTTATCAGAGCGACTTGAACGCGCAAACTCACAGACTGAGGCAGTTTTGCGGGTCCGGCGCCAAAGTTGAGGGTTCGTTTCTTCTCCATGGCTTTTAGCAAACTGCGGCGTGATGGTGAGGTGATGAAGGTGATGAAGGTGATGCTGTTTGTGCCCGCGTGCGCCGCAGTGTGAGAGGGTCTCCCTCAGTCTGGACTCACAGCCGGTGAAAAGCTTGCATAACGTGCTGCGTTCACGGCCTCCTCGTAATGTAGGAAACCAAACCGGTTACTCATTCTTCGGTTTGAAACAGACTGTACTTAAACTTTTACATGGATTCTGGACTTTATTCACCACAACTACAAATAATAACAACAACTACTTCTAGTAGTAGTAGTACTACTATTATCCTATCACAATTTATTTTACCACTGCTATTACTAGTACTACCATCACTTATACCATTAGTACTACAATTACTATTAATGGTAGTAACATTAGTAGAATTAAGTTACCGTAAGAATTACTATTAGTAATATTACTTCAGGGCTGCACGGTGGCGCAGTGGCGCAGTGGTTAGCGCTCTTGCCTCACAGTGAGAAGGCCCCGGTTCGAATCCCGGCTGGGACCTTTCTGTGTGGAGTTTGCATGTTCTCCCCGTGCATGCGTGGGTTTTCACCGGGGACTCCGGCTTCCTCCCACCGTCCAAAAACATGCTTCATAGGTTAATTGGTGACTCTAAATTGTCCCTAGGTGTGAATGTGAGAGTGGATGGGTGTGTGATTGAGGCCCTGAGACAGACTGGTGACCTGTCCAGGGTGTACCCCGCCTTCGCCCATCAGTAGCCGGGATAGGCTCCGGCACCCCCGCCACCCCGATAGGGATGAAGCGGTCTGGAAGATGAATGAATGAATGAATATTACTTCAGCAGAGTTACCACATTGCTACCATAACCATTAGTACTACTACTAAAAATGCAATCATATCTATTACTATTAGTACTAGCACTACTAACACTATCATAACTCTTAGTATTAGTACTACAACTAACTACTACTACAATAATAATAATATTATTACTATTATTATCACTACTGCTACTAATACTATCATTACTATTACTATTAGAACTACTACTACTATCATTGCTATTGGTATTGATACCAGTACTAATACTATCATTGCTATTACTATTAGTGCTATCACTACTAATAAAACTATCTTTACTTTTAGTACTACTGCTAATACTATCATTGCTATTACTATTAGAGCTATCACTACTAATACCTCTATTAGTGCTACATCTACTAATACTACTATCATTACTATTGCTGCTAGTACTTACTATTGCTATTAATGCCACTACTAATACCATCATTACTATTAGTAGCACTAATAGTAATATCTTTACTTTTAGTACAACTACTAATACTATCATTGCTAGTACTACAACTACTAATACTATTATCATTAATATTGCTGTTAGTACTACTATTGCTATTAATACCACTACTAATTCCATCACTGCGTTTACTATTAGTACTATCTCTACTAATACTAATATCTTTACTTTTAGTACTACTACTAATACTATCATTGTTATTACTATTAGCACTATCACTACTAATACTACTATTAGTACTACAAATACTAATACTACTATCATTACTATTGCTGTTAGTACTACTATTGCTGCTAGTACTACCATTATTATTACTTTTAGTGCTACTATTACTACTGTTACTATGAGTACTACTGCTATGACTACTATTACTACTATTACTCTTAATATATATTTTTAGAAATATCTTGATTGAAGAATTAAATAAAAAAAAACAATAATCACACCTTTTAAGTTTTGCTAATTAAAAAATCCAAAAACGTTTGGAAAAGTAGTACACTTGCAGATTATCTTATTAGGTGTACTTGAGTATAAGTTAAAGTATTGCAAGTCTTCTACAGACGATGCACGATTTGTTTAGGAAGTACCTCAATACCTTTTCAAATTAGTTTGGAACGTTTAAAGTTTACAATACAAAGAAAGTGTAAGTACTTGTAGTACTTTTAGGCTTCTTTTCTTTTTGCTGAGGGACATGTACTTTGAAAAGGAGTCATGTTAAATATATTTTTTAAAGAAGCAAATATGGAACTGCATTTTTTATTTTAAAAAAATGCAGCAAGGTCATCAATTTTTCCAGCAAACTTACATCACTTTTTTTTCCAAGAAAAAAAGTGTTGTTTTACTTTTATTTTGGCTTTTTGTCCTTCAAAAGGCTTTGAGTTCTTGGAAATTCTCGGCTCTACTCCTCTATCTTCCCTGCACAGATTTTCACTGATGTTTGGGTGAGACAGAAGGTCAAAGTCATAACAAAACCTTGATTTGGAGCCTGAATTTTAAGGTTGCCCAACAGTAAAATGCAATCTCCTAGTAAAGTCAATTAGAAGGAGGAAAATAGTTTTTGTTTGTATGAAAAATACTAAAAACCACAGCCTAACAGGGCAGTTTATTGTCAATATGTGTTTTTTGTTAGTAAATTACAATAAACTAGTCAGATTTGTACAGATACCATTATATGAAGTTTACTTTTTTTGTTTTCCAACCTCATCAATAGTTAAATAAAGATATATAAATAACACACCATCATTACAGTGCTGTTGAATTTTAATTATTAAAATGACCACCTGACAAATGATGTCACAAAAAATCTATTACTGGTCTTATGTTAGCATGTGAGCCCATCAGCCACTCAGTGAATTTAACATCTAGAAGTGAAAAGAGAATCACATTTTTAGCTTAAGTTTAGCTCTTTATATTCTCATTTCAAATCTGTTATTAAAAACAGTTTTTGCACAAATAGTTGAATAAAAATCAAAGTGAGGCTTCATTAAGCTGTTTTTCTAAACCAAACATCCAAATGACAAATAAATTAACAAACATTTAGATTTACATATTTAATAAACAAAAAAACACTATTGAAGGACATGAACAAATAGATAAGAAAATAAAAATATCACCAGCTCACAAAAATCTAGCAGGACAGGATTTGGATGGAAAGCTTTAAGTAAAGTTGCTCCAGTCAAGCCTCAGTCTCCCTGAATTAGGCAAACATAATGACAGTAATGTAATTTAAGCTGCTCGTGAGGAATCATGTGAGGCACGCACGCTCACTTTTTCTTTAGCCCACAAATACTGAACCTCCGTGTGTTTATGTGCAGCTCCAAACTCCGGGTTTATCAATAATAAATGAGCGCGCAGCATCTGAACGGCCAGCGTGACCTTTAGGACTCCGATGAAAGGAAATGCATCTCAGCGTCTCCTTTGGGTGCCTGCGGATCTCTCCCGTCCTCCGTGTCCAAATGTCCCACCCGGACTCGTCTCCTGGCGCGCCACAGGAGGAATGCTGGGAAAGCGTGTCTGAAGGCCTTCCTGAAGTTGTTGCCCATGAAGGCATAAACCAGCGGGTTGATGGAGGAGTTGCAGTAGGACAAGCAGTGGCCCCAAATTTTTAGCTAAAAGAAGAGATTGTTTAATTTTTCAATTGCTTTTTTGCTTTTTTGTTACATTTAATTGTAATAATTTGATGAATTTAATCATTTTGCTTTATATTTGAGCTTTTTATTGACAGGCGGTGAATCTCCAGACTTGAAAGGCCTTCCTTACTACCTTCAAATTGAGCCAAAACTGACCATTGGCGTCATGTTCTGTCTCACCTTGTATAAAAAGTAGCTGCGGAGTCCGAACGCTTGCAGCAGGACGCAGACCTGGATGGGGCCCCAGCAGATGAGGAAGAGGACCACTATCACCTTCACCATGTGGGAGACTCGAGCTCGGACGGCGGCTGCTCGCTCCGCCTGAGCCTGCAGCTGCAAAGGCAAAGGTTTGCTCCAGAAGAATTCAAAGGACCAGAAAAGAGACACAAGTTCTAACTTGGTAGCTGCTGTCTACAGGGTTCACACTGGGTCGGCCAATGCGCTTCAGCATGAAGGTGTAGCAGGCGATGATGGTGAGGAGGGGGAGGAGGTAGATGGCCAAGAAGTTGTAAATGATGAAGGCTCTCTGGACAAAAGCAGAGGGGAAGACCTCGCTGCAGTAAATCTGGGGGCCAAACCAGTATCCTGCCTCTAGACGGGTGTACACGAGCACAGGGACGGACAGAAGCGAGGAGCCTGCAGAGGATGGAGGACAATGTTTTGTTCTGTAAAGCTTTGAAAAATTATAGAATGGAACGGTTGTGTCAGAAGTGATGGAGTTTGGGTTTTACCTATCCAGACGGACACGGAGACGGCCAGAGCCAAGCGGGGAGTGCGGTGTCGCAGCGACTGCAGAGGATAGACCGTCACGTAGCAGCGGTCCACGCTCATGGCAGACAGGGTCATGCAGGTCGCCTGCGCAGTCACCTGACAAAAACACAAATTATTCTCTTGGTCTTTTATTTTGTTTAAGCAAAACCTTAAATAGAAGAAAAAATAGATAAGAAAAGAAAACAGAAACATTTACTTTTAACCTGCCACAAAAAGTTGTATCACACTATAAAAAAACTTTCAGTTAAGTTGCATAAATTAGCGATTTGTTGTGATAATTTTTTTTAATTTTATGTTTAAAACCAGTTTTTATTTGTCATTTACTTATTTTGTCAGTGGAATAACTGAACTGATGATCTGAGAATTTCTGCATTTGTGGAGGTTTTCATATGTAATGAAACGCTTATTTTTTTATTCAATTAATCTATTTGTGTGAATGCTTGGTAGGCATCATAGACTGTATATAAGATATATACAGTATATTATATATATATATATGTATATATTATTTTTACAGTCTATGGTAGGCATTCATACTATAGGGATTTAAGCAACAAGCTAGTTTTTTAAACTTATATATCTACTAAGGTTTTTATGTGAATTTGGAGTTTAAATTCAAAATTCAAATTCAACTTTATTTATATAATGCTTTTCCTGCTTTCAAGCATCTCAAAGTGCTTTCCACAGTAACATAAATATCAGTATGACAGAAAGTTGAAAAAGCATTCATAATAAAATAAAATAAAAACAAATACAAATAAAAACACATTAAAAATCCAATATCCAATAAAAAACATGTGGGCATGTAAGAGCTAAGTAAAAGCTATACTAAAAAGATGAGTTTTGATTTTTTTCTTAAAAACCTCCACAGTGGATGAAGCTTGAAGCATGAAGTTTAGCTCATGTTTAAGCAATGCATTCAATCTTTTTGCAAAATTAGGGATTTTTTTGGCAATTTTACCAAAGAAAAATCAGATATTTAGGTCAACTTCAGCACTCTTTCATAATTCTTTAATAAAATTTCCAGCCTTTTAACAAATTTAGCATTCTCAGCAAATCCCTTCAGTATTTAAAGAAAATTTTGTCACCATTTTCAGCAAAATCTTCAGCATCTTCAGCGTTCACAGTAGCATTATGGAAGGTAGCGCAACATTAATAGTTATATTTTGGCTTTTAGGTGTCTTATGGTCCATCATTTGTATCTTTTCTATCTTTTAATCTATTCAATGTCTTCTCAAACTATTAGCCTAAGCGCTTATCTTATGTTCATCATTTGATTTATGTCTTCTGTGTTTTATGACTTTTTATTGTCTTTTGTTTAAGCACCTTGTGCTCTTTGCATGTTGTATAAAAGATGCTCTACTAATAAAGTAACTGATTGTTTAATAAGTGTATAGCTTATTTTGATTCTTAGAAATGTCTATTTTTGTAAAATGCTTATTAATGCATCATAGCCAACACAAGTACCTGGAATGTTATGTTTGAAATTAGTGATTACATTTAGACCTTTATCAAAAATATCAAATTATACTACTTTATAGTTTGATTTAGGGGTGGATAAATTAGGATTTGATTGTCATACCAAGCAATCATGTTTTTAGCCAAGAGGAGGAACATATATAATAAAGATTTTCTTCTTACCTTTTATTTTAAATTCCCTCTCCAGCAAAATAATTCACAGTTTACCTTTCTTTTTTGATCGTACACTCATTTATTTAGTCTTTCAATCTGGATTTCGATCAATTATAAACAATAAGTCTCTAATAAAAGTCAGTATTTGTTAATATAAAACCATGGTGATGACTTTAAAAGGAGTAAAACCTGAGATAACTCAAAGTTTTCCAAGAGTTTTACAAATAGGAAGTTTGATTAATATAGTTTTGTACCTGTTGAAGGTAGTTAACCAGACGGCACATAAACTCCCCAAAGATCCAGCTGGGCAGAGGGTACAGAGTGGCGGTGAAGGGCACACAACACACCAGGAACAGGATGTCAGTGGTGGCCAGATTGACTGCAGGAGAACACAACAAATGAGGGAACACAGTTCAAATGTAGAATCCATTTCATCAAATAAAGATTTATTTGAATCTCGAGTCACCTATGTAGAAGTTGGTGACAGTCTTCATCTGCTGATGCTTCGTGATCACATGTATGACCAGCGCGTTCCCAACCAGACCCACCAGCATGATGAGGCCGAAGAAGGTGGGGACCAACCAGGCGTCCACCAGCTGCGGCGGCGCTTGGCTCTCCAGAGAAAGGTTGCACACTGATCCACAGTTCAGGCTCTGACTGGTAACCGGTTCTGCAGACATCTTAACAAAAACAGACACTTTGATCTTACAAAAACTATCTTAAAACTGCTTTTTTAATGATATATCTGATTTTACACCCAATTTTGTTTAAAATAGTCCTACCTTTGTTTGGTTCCTTGCGTCTGTCTGAGGTTTGCTTTGCTGAGCTGCTGTTCAGCTTTCTCCTGGAGATGAAAGCACTGCCACACATAACCACAACCGGCAGGGAGGTGGGGGGGCGGCGAGGTGGCGCTTTAAACAAAAGCTCCATCATCCGCTGCAATCACCCAGGACTGAGTGCTCCTTCAAAATGACTGCAGTTACATTCGATTGAGGTTATAATTAACAAACCCTCAGTGCAGGTCAAATCTGGAACTTAACACAAAATACAACCGAAACAAGATGTTCCAGAGCCAGTCCGGACTGAGTTTAACAAAATTCTTAATTTTTGTAATAAAATTGACTCAAGAACAATTAAAATAGAGACCTGGACCTGTCAGAAACAGGTCAAAGTGACTGTTCAAGTCATTAAAGCTTTATTTATAAAGCACTCTTCATATAAAGCAAAGTGCTTTGCGGGCTTAAAACAATTAAAAATGAAATTATAAAAAACTCCACACACACACACACAACATAATGCAACATAAAACGACACAAGAACAAAATTCAAATTAGAAATAAATAAAACACAGCAGAAACCTTTCCATTAAGAAAAAGGTTAACAAGTTTGAACAAATATTGCAAAATCTAAAGAAATGAGTTGATAATAGAATACTGAACATTTAAAGCTCAACACACAAAATCTAATGCTTCCTCTTCTTCTTTTCTTTTAATTTCTGCTGCATTGAACTCAGTTTTTCCATGAATGAAAATACTTTTTTATGAGGACAGATCGGTCTCATAATTTGGAAAGGCTCACTAATGCACACGCTCCGGTCCTCAAATATATATTTGGAACTTTTTCAGAAGAAGCTCCAATGACAAGAAATGCAATGAAAAGTGAAGACGGACCAGAAGCAAGAAATTAGAACTGACTTGATTCTTATGAAGACTGCAAATATAAAAACGAACCTGGATTTTATGGAAGATTCTGGAATCATAAAACACATAACTGATATTCCATGAAAAGTATCCACTGAGATGTGAATAAAGTTCCCCCTAAAACCAAAAATCGCTTTGACCAAAAAGAGAAAAAAACATTAATAAGTTCTGATATGAGATTTTTAACATTTGTGGAAAATCTGATAATAAAGCTAAAAAAAGTTTGAATAATTCTATATGACCATCTGTCTGTGGTAGTTTAAAGAGCCAAGAATCCACTTTTTGAGTTTTTAAGTGCATTATGATGTTAATTCCTCACAAAAACAGCCCCAAAGTTGAATCCTGATCCATTCTCACATTTCTGAGGGTTCCTCTAAAACCATACACTCTGAACACCAGCCGTCTCAATCCCTGAGAATCATCGGGTCTCCACATTCTTCCATATGAATGTGGGGGAACAGCCCCTTCCAAGAAGAGCCTGCGCTAACAGCACCGCCCCCAGACTGGCACACACTCTCCCCACGGTAATCATGCACATCGTCCATCTCATTTTCCAGATCTGACTCTAGGTCAGTTGTCTAAGGCTCCACAATATGCGCATCCATATTTGTAAAAGTTTAGATTTTGTTAGTTTTCGTGGGCGAAACGCAGACATACTGCTTTGGGATGATGTCATGAAATGGGCGGCACACACAATGAGAGAAAGGCGGAGCCTCAGAGATTGAGGCGTCTTACTTTTGGGTAGGAAAAAGAGCTTGTGAAAATAACTCATACAAGATTAGCTCTTTAGTGTACCAAAGGTAAATCAAAAGGAGTGATGAAATGGAAAATGGATTAGATGGATAACAGGAAAGTCAAATAAGACTGAATCAACTGGATAACTGAAGTAACATTCGGAGCAAATTTTCTGTTACAAATACGATCTGTTCCAAACTGTTCCAATCTTTTCTTTTTTTCTGTCTGCATCTGACTCACAGCTATATGAATACTAAAATACTCTGAAATGCGATTTTAAGCTTCATTTTCTTTATATATATGTCCTCCATCATCAGAAAAATGATGTTAAAAACACTAAAAACACAATTGTCATCAGAGTGAATCGTTAGGAAAAACTTAAAAAGATTTGATGCACATTAACCTCAACACAAAGCATTTCTCACCATAAAAAACAAACCTAAACAAAAAAAAAGGCAAAATTCAAAGTCACTGAACAAGCAAGAAAAATTAATATTTTCTGTTTTTGTTGTTGAAAACACTTGAAAGTTTGTCAAATGTGCACCCAGAACACTGATTGCTTGTTGTTCACCAAACAAAGACAGTAAATACAGGAGATGAGGACGGAACAACCTGATCTTCAGCACAACAGACTGAAGCTGAGGGATTCCTGCCAAGCAACGAATAGAGATGCAGGAAATGAAATGTTCTTTATTTCATTACTGTTGAGAAATTAGAATGTTTTTAAACTTTTTTAGCATTAACAAATGAAGAGATTTCCTACTTATTACTGTTTGTATTATTGTAATAATTATTTGATGAATACAATCTTTTTAAATAAGAATATTCAGATTATTGTTACTGATTAATATAAATGATTTGTCTGTGGATGATTTGGAAATTTGATTACATCAATGATATTAATGATTCTTTAGAACTTGAATCTGTTACTGTAGAGTATAAATATTTGATATTAAGTCCTGAACCGGATATTGATAATTCATGTAGAGTAAATGGGTGAGCCGGGGTTGGGTTATATAAGTTCACTTCCTTCCACTCCCTTTCAGGGAATCTAGATGTAATTCAATGTGATGGTTTTTTTTCATGTATTATTCCTGATTGCTTGAAATAAACCATTTTATTCATTCATTCAATTTGTTTTCAACAAAATTACTGAAAGTTTGTATTGGTGGTTGTTTCCCCCCAGTTTATTAAAATGAAATCTTATGTAACCTCACAAAAAACAAATAAACACAATAAAGAAATTCTTTCTAAACTTTTAAAATGCATATACATATTTTTTGCAAAAGCAACTGTCCATCTTGGTGTTGCTTTGGATGCTTAAGTGTGCTGAAAGCATGTTGCTTTCCTCCAAAACCTTTGATAAATCCAACATCTGAGGAAAAAAACTATAAAACAACACTTCACCCAGCAACCACTAGATGGATCCTTGAAGTCACACTTTACTCAAAGAATCACAGATAAAATCATGTATCCGGTCTCAAGAAAAATAACAAAAATTTACATCGTTTTTATTTTTTTTTATCAATTGTGGCTTACTGTTGCTAAGAATGCAGTTTAAACTTAATCATTTTTAAATGCTTTAATGGTTGTTAATCAAACTCCTGGTCTACAAACCAGTTTTATGTTTTTCAGAAAGAAATGATACTGTATGTAAATAGTATTGACTCCTGCACTAACAAAAAAGCTGTTTGAACAGTTGAAAAGTAGAATTCTTTTTCCCCTTTACTTATCTTGCAAATGTAAAGGCTTTAATCATGTTTTTTGTTCATTTTCCTGTCAAATGAAAAACAAAATTCATTTTTATCACTTTATATTGTAGCAAAACATTGTGACTTCTAAATATTTTTAACACTCACGCTGCTTCCATGGTGACTGACATGTAAAGCAAACAGATGAAGCAGAAACAAGAGCTACATTATTACATTAGCTTTTATTTCTTTCATATATACAGAGGCATATTGCACAGGTTACAAATCCTTAAAGCACTGAAGTCCTTAAAAACCCTAAAGTCTCACTTTGACCGATCAAAGTTAGAATTAGAAACCTGTGTACTTTATGGAGGGTTGCTTTCGTTTGTGCGTTTGCTGCGTTTTGTTTGTGCGCATGTGATGGTCAAAGAATTTACAACTTGTATGTACACACAGATAAATAGAGTTTTACCTTTACAGAACGGTAAAACAGCTTCCAGACACAGACTCCTCCATGTTTTCTGCGTAACACTGCCTGACTACACCTGCTGAGTAGAGCGGTTCAGTAACAGCTGATGGGGAACTTACCAACATCAACTGCTGAATTACATTCTTGGACCATTTTTTTTCCCATCGTTTTGTGAAGAATTGGCTGAAGGTCTAAGAAAATAAGTCCACAAATGTGTAAAAATAGAAATCCATCCACATTAAAAGCTTTTTTTTCTTATAATGTAGAGTCTACAACAAAAATAACATCAGAATCAATTTATTTCTGACTAAATGGATTTGAGAAGCGTGTTTCCATTTCTCCTTCAAGGCTAAAAATATTCAAACTTGGATTTTACGCCTGTGTGAGTGGTCTGCAGGAGGGGCCACGGCAGGAGGAGGTAGATGTCCACGCGTCGACAGATTTCCTCGCCAGCAGCGTCTCGGATGCAGGGAGGTCACAGCGTGATGGAGGCGAGGAGCTTCTCATATGTTGAAGCTTTCTCCACAGCCACACGTCCCCTTGATGTTAGGATTGTTGAAGATAAACTCACTAGACAGCTTTGACTCCACAAAGTCCATCTCAGTTCCCAGAAGGGTCAGTTGAGCCTTTTTCTCAATAAAGACTGTCACACCTTAAAAAAAAAGAGGAATAACTATTACCACTCAATTATATCCATGTCAGATGACATAAAGTTCTGTCTCTTTATAAACTCCACTAGAATGCTTAAAAAAAACTTTTCATAAACAAAGAAACCCTCCATTTTTTTCTTATGTATGACCTGAACTAAATCGATTTGATTTGATTCACAATTGCCAATTAGTTCTTTTAGTGAATCAACTTTTTACAGAAAAACAAATATCGTAAATGGTAAATGACGTATACGTTTTTCTACCTTTTTACGCTTTTCTACCTTCCTCAAGGCCCAAAGTACTTTACAGTCTCAGAACATTCACACTGGTGGCGACCTTCCACCAGAAGCACACATAGCTGGACAAGGCAGAATCAAACTTGCAATATTCTGATCAGAGGTCGACCGCCCTACTGCTACACCACGCTCACCCCTAATAATTATCAGCCTGGGATTCAGAATAAGAAAAAGTGCTGAAAATGCACAGATTTGGTCTGTGTTTGGATTATGTTTTTCAAATACTTGCAAAACTTTCAAAACTTAGCAGCAAGATAGATTCAAAAGATCTAATAAATTATAAGATAAGATCAGTAAAACTTTGTAAGTTTGTGATTCTTTAGTAATAACTTGTGTGTTTCCCCGACTCCCAAGTTCTTCCCTGTCTCCTATAGGGATAACATTATTTTTTAAAAACCAAAACATAATACCTAGCTGGTCTGGTTTCTTACTGCATTAGTTTTTTTTTTTTTTTTACATTTTAATCTGATTCCTTGAAATTACTTTTTTATTTTTGTACACTTTTGTTTCTGGAATATTGTTTTAATTTCTAAAATGTAATGTTTTTGTTATTATTATTTGTTTTGCAATTTTAATGGTCATTGTGATGTTTAATCAAACATCTTTCAGTGCGGAGTGATTTGTTGATGTAATTTTTACTACAGGACTACCATAATAATATCATTGTAATACTGATCACTAATTAAAATCCCATTAGTTTTCCCATTTGTCCCTCCAGCATATGACCCATGCCCTGGGGGAGGGGTGAGCTGCAGACACAGCTGCATTCGGGAACCATTTAGTGATTTAACCCCTCCAATCCAACTCCTTAATATTGAGGGTCAAGCAGGGAGGTGTTGAGTCCCATTTTTAGTCTTTGGTATGACTCAGCCTGGATTTGAACTCACGACCTTCCAGTCTCGGGGCGGACACTCTACTCGCACATCGCAAGTTTTCCTCATTTCCTGCCTGCAGTCCCAGTTCACAATATGAGGCACTCTTTTACAGCACAAATGTTTAATAATTATACAGAGAGGTCCTTACCGTCCTGCAGCACCTCCTCATCAGATTTGTCCTTCTCTTTTGTGTAGTTCAGTGTGTACGTCAGTCCGTTGCAGCCGCGTGTTCTCACTCCGACTTTTAAACCGATCTAAGGAAAGATCAAACATGGGTCAACATGTACTTTTACTTTCAAATGACAGGAGAAAAAACAGCCCAAAAAGTGTATTAATGAGCATAAATGTAAAACTAAAACATTTCTTGCAACAAATTGAAACAAAATTATATTTAAACATCCTGTTAAACAGTTTTCTTCAGTTTTTTTTTTCCTTGGCAAAAGAGATAAATCTGTTACACTCCAACCGTTACATAAGTGGGTCAGAATCCATCCTGTTTCTGCTGACATTTCAGCCTTCCTCCCCTCTGAGTGAAGCCTCTCACTCCCTTGGGTCTTTAAACACATTGACATTTCAAGCTCCAACCCAATAACCAATGTACTGTTGTTGCTATGCTCTTATTTTTCAAATGTTCCACTAAAATCTGACCATATATATATATATATTTTTTTTCTTGGCAAATATAAATAAAACCAGAAGCAGATTTCCCTAACATAAGTCAGGAAAAAATGGCAAATATTTATTGTCATATTTTCACAGATTTACAGTAACTTTTGCAGCAGAATGGAGAGTTTTTAATGAATAACAGTCCCGTTCGGGTCCTCACATATTCTGGTTTGTCCTGCAGCAGAGTTCTGATCTTGTTCACAGCTGCTGGAGTCTAAAGAAAAAACAGAAAGTACAAGTTACTCCTCACAGGAACAGAAAACACAGAGCTCAGTTGGGTGGTGTGTTTTTTGTTTAATTTTTATTTTTTCAAACTGTGACAGCTCTGTGGATTCTTTTGAAAGAATGAACTTAGAGAAACAAGAGAATGTTTGATTCTAGTGTGCATTTCTTAGCCTGCTGTGATTCCTTTTACTGTCAAAACATTGGAACAAAGACAGACAATGAGTGTAATCCGCTGTAGGAAAAGTGAAATCCCAAAATTTGGACCAGGAATTTGGGAGCAGAAGGAGAACAGGATTAGGCACCAGGTGCTAATCCCCTAAAGTCTTTACAGTGGGATCACCTGTGTGCTGAATCCAAAATTACAGGATGTCCTGCATCCCAACCTGGTGATGTTTACGCTCTCTGAGGCTGGTTTTATGGTTAAATCTATTTAAAATATTAAACTCCAACAGCATTATCAAAAAATAATCAACCGTGACAGTTTAAGGAAAAGATGACAGCAAATCCCTTATAAAATGACCCCCAGAACATGCACAGCTGCATCGGTTTCACAACCCACTAGCTTGCATTTACAGAAGTTAACGGTTTTTATCAGTCAAATGCACATTATCTCACAGCAGCACAGTCAGAGCAGCTGATATGCACCAACAGAACATCTTTATCAAAGCCAGACATGACCAATAACAGACACTTTTAAGAATTTTAATTTATTTTTTTCTATTTTGATCAGTTTTGTCATGAAAAATATTTGACAAAGCAAAAATCAGCCATTTTTGACTAATTTTTCTGTTTGATTATTAATTCCAAATACATTAAACAGTGTTTTATTTTATACTACTGAGAGTTTAGGTTTAAGAAGGGGCTAAACTGATTTTAACTGGGGATGCAACATTTTATTTCCCCCATAATTCAATTCAAACCTCAATTTATGGTACACGATTTTGGTTCGAAATGATTTGTGATTTACAAAACATCAAAAAAGCTACAAATTCAGAAAAATCCTTGTTTTTAAGTTGCTAAAAGGCAAATAACAATGAATAAAAAAGCTTTCAGTTGGCTTATTAGTCTAGTGTAATAAAAAATAATAATGATTTAAATATTTAAATTTAGCCCAACATGTGTTTGACAATTAGGCAAAAGTACTGAGTAGGGACGCGAGGATTCAGTTCAATTTTAAACCAAGAATTTTGGCATCAATACTTGCAACCTTTGCTTTTTTTTCCTTAAGCTTAATTGAGAAGAATTGCTTTATGAAAAGCAATGTAGAAGAAAAAGTTTGGTCAACATGACATCTTCAAAAAAAAAAAAAAAATTATGGAAAATTACTGAATTATACAATTGTTGTGCATGCTATTTAGGACAAGAGGGAACTTTAATCCTTAAATTTGAAGAAACACATCATTAAACGTCCTGCAGATCCTTTCTGTTGTTTCAAACTTTTTTCTACAATTTTCACTAAAAAGTATCTTTAAAAAGCTTGTCTCAAAAACATAGATGTCAGTAAATAAGTATTAACTATTAATTAACTAAAATATTTTTTACATTTGGAATGATGGGTCAAAAAGAGACAAAAAGAAAAATTCCTAGAGGGCGTTTTGTTTACAGTTGCTTCTGCATGATTCCTCGAGTTTTGTCAGCAAATACAATCCCAAAACCTCTAATAAAGTGTTGGGAAAGCAAGATATAAGATCAATTTGAGTTTATAAAATGGTAATTTTTAAGAAAATATGCCCCCGGGCCGGTTCAACTTGTTCCGTTTCAGACCAGAACCTTATCAAGAACATCTCAGACGTGCCAAAGTGAGCCAGAATTGTACAAAAAGTTTCGAATCAGAGATTGATCCCTTTTTAAGGCTTTTGTACATTTTTCCCTCTAAGCTAACTTTGACCGAAAGCAGAAGAAAAGACGTCTCTTACGTTAAAAATATATCCTTTATTTAGAAAAAAAGAGAGTTTTCTGTAGCTTAAATAAAACGTCAATATCAACGTGAAAGTACAACATTACAGGAAAATGGATGTTTATTATGGAGATCCTAGTTAAACGTCTGAAAGTCAACTCAGCCCAGTTAGCTAACTACTTAGCCAGCTTACACAACAACCACAGAAAAACATCCACAACGAACGTACCGTTTCAAAAAAATATACAATAAAATTTCCAAAAAAGTCTTATATATCTTATTCACCCATACATATCAAACTTACCAACGTTAACGCTGCTCGTGTGGCTAAAATCTTTCTTTTATTGACCGCCCGGACGGTCGCTCGCACTATGGAGGCAGACATGTTGATACTGTCAAAATCACAACATAGAATTGCGCAAGCGTGAAAAAGTAGGTCGACGCCCCCGTGGACTTGACGTACAATGATTGGCTGTTGGTGATGACTGGCACGTGTGCTGACCAATGAAATATGTTTTTTCTTTCGCTGAAGGACGAAACATGCAACTCATGCTAGGTTACGTAACGTCATTGTTTTAGAGCTTCTGTTTATTCTGATTATTTAAAGGGTCAGTCATGTCTGTTTGTAAACAACTGAGAGCTAACTTTCATAGAAAATGTGTTAGTGGGACGATTAACCTAAACGAAGGCCCTTTCTGAAGCTCTGGAACATTATGTTCCACCCACTAGTGACGTCACAACCACACCCCTCTTTCAAGCTGTAAACAAAAAAGGCTGAAGAAAGTCGTTTAATATCAGGGATTCATTTACATTTAAAGGGAGTTTCTCGGTACTGGAGTAACATAATAGAAGCAGAAAACATGAGTAAAAATTGAGACTATCAATAAAAAATTAGCTCTGCCTTTTCCGCTTTGTTTTTTCCAATTTGCTGCTTCAAAGCTTTCATTTGTCTTATTTTGAAAAACCAATCATTCATTGAATTATTCGATTTTTTCATAGCAAAAGTTGAAAATGGCAACTGATATTAGCTGTGTTTTTAATGATCCAAATTCACTTGCAAAATTGTTTAATTACATGCTTAAAAATTGAAGTCTAAAGGTTTTTAGCGGACACTGAGCTCCGCTTCAAAATAAGAGACTATCTAAATATGGGCTGAGAAATACATTTTACAGTGTTATCTAATCTGTAACCTCTTATATTAATATAAAAATACATTTAAAGAGAATATTAAGTAGTCACGAATGCTGTAATCAGGTTGTGGTTCATGTCTTTTTAAAATCTTTTATGACTGAGGAAAGTTAATTGTAGTACTTAATTTGCACAACAGATTTGGTTAATATCTTACTTACTTTAGACTTTTATTAAAAAATAAAATAACATCTAATCGTGTTGTTTTAAGCACAAGTAAGCTATTCTGAAATAATCTGGAAAATTCCTCAATATCCCACAAAGACACGTATTCTGAAAGGTAAATGAAAAAAAGAAGGAACTGTCTTGGATGTTTTGAGGTAATAATAATTTTTAAAAATCCCCATCCACACCTGTTGTGCATAAAAATATGTAAATATGTATGTATATTGGTTTTTGGATCTTAGTTAAAAAAACACACTCAAAACTTGGATTAAGCTTCAGTTTATTAAACTTGTGTTTAATCCACAATGAGATTAAATTTCAGTTTGTTTTGACACACAAAACAGATGGCAGCATGCCCCTTCTGATACGTTTCTAAATACCAAATTAAAGTTTTAATTTCCATCAAAAAAAAAAAAAAAAACACTTCGAAAAGAAAATTTGATCACAACAAAAGACAGAGGACACTCCATTTTTATTGTTCCAAAGAAATAAGGAAGGCTTTGAGACACAACAAGCAGCAACATTTTTCAGATGTGGAACGTCACAATTCAGCAACCAAACTGTGTCACAAACAGACTTAAAGGTTTATGAGTGATTGCAGTGTTCATAGCAGTGCAAGCCACCAGCTGGACCAGTGTAAGATGATCATTTAGAGCCTGTAAAAACCCCAGTGTAAACTCTAAAATCCTTCCTTTGAACTTTACAGCGCTTGGAGATGCATAGTCTTAAGGACGTGCTGGCAGCTGAGACAGTGTATCGCGACAGGAACGGTAGATAAAATTTCCATAAATCAAAGAGCTTTTAGAAATAAATTTACTGAAACGGATCCCTGCCCCAAAAAATAAAGAATGTAAACTGCAATTTTAAAACTCAAATGTTTTTCTTTTTTTAAACGTATTGATTAAATACTTAAAAATAAAATGTTTCTTTTGGGTTAAAAATAAAATTCAAACTGATCACTTTTCAGGATCAACCAGAAAACCATCTCCATAATGCTGCAACGGTGTTATAAAACACTCGACCTGCATGTGTTTGGATTCAATAGGATAACGTTTACAGGTCTTCAACATTTTTCGTTGCTGAGATTTAAACTGCAATGTCATTATTTTCCATTAGATGTGACGGAACACTGAACAAAGACACAGAAGCATGCACAGTTTTTGCTAAAAAAAAAAAAAAATCAACTTTTAAAGAATCCTCTGAAGAGGAGAGTGGGGGGGGGACTGCACGAACATAAAAAGGCTATCGATGGCTTCAAGTCAGGTTGTTCAGGCTTTGGTTTTGAACGGGTTTTCCCACAAGCCCAAGGGTACCAAACTGAAGGTGTTCTGGACTTTCAGAGGAGCTCCACCGCAGAAGAAGAACAAATCTGGTGGAAGGAAACTCTTCTGTCGCTTATTCCACTGGGCTCCTCCTGTGACTGGGCCGAGCCATGCTTCGATTGGTTAAACTGCCTGAAAAAAAACAGAAAACCTCTAACTTTATTGTCCACAAAACAAATGAAAATAGGCTTTATTTTTTGACATTTCACCACTTTGACTACAGATAAACAAAATACACCATAGTGATTTTCTTGGTCCTTTCCGTACGTTTTTTGGCATGTAAAAACTCACACTTTCAGGGATTTCAGCAATCTTAGTATCAAAAATTCAGCTCATTCAGGATATTACAGCTTGCATTTTTGGTATTCATAAACTTTATAGTTTTTTTTGTAATATTGAGCAAAATAAGCCCCGTAGGAAATGAATGAAAGTCTTCAAACTTCACATTTTTAAGTAGATTAGCAACAAACCTTTCATTATATCCATGAGCTTTCTTTTAATCGTTTATAGTAATTAAAAAAAAAAATGAGTTTACCTAATATTGTAGCGACAGACAAACATTTTTGGCTAATTTGTTATCTACTGGGGTTTTTAGGCTAATTTAGAGTTTGGCTTGTTAGCAACAGGCTAACATTTTCACTTATTAAGAGAAATGTTAGGCTATTTTGGAGTTTAGCTAGTATTTAAGCAATGTGCCAACTTTTATGGATAATTCGGCATCATATGCAAATTTAGAGTTTAGCTTCAGTTATAGCAACAGGCTAATGTTTTTGAATAATTTCGTTTATTGACGAATTTTTGGAGTTTAGCTAGTATTTAAGCAACAAGCTAACTTTTTTTTGGCAAATTTGGCATCTGTTAAGGTTTTTGGGGGGGCTTATTTGGAGTATAGCTCATATGTAAGCAACACACCCGAATATATTTGCAAAAATAGCGATTTTTAAGCAATTTTACGATCAATTTTTCTGAAATTTAGGTCAACTTCAGCGCTCTTTCATAGCTCTTTAACGGATAATTTCCAGTCTTTTAGCAAATTTAACATTTTTCAAATATTTTTTGCATATTCAGAAAATCCCTTCAACCAATTAAAGTATGTTGCATCACCACTTTCAGCAAAAAGCTTCAGCATCATCAGCGACTCCTTTCAGCAAAAAGCGTTCACACTAGCATTATTGCAGGTAATGCAACTTTTCTAGTTTCATTTTATCTTTAAAGTCCCACTCCAGCTATCTTTTTTTCTGTTGTAAAAGCGTTCCCAGTGGTCTTTTAATTATTATTATGCAGTTTTTTAAAAACATTTTTGTCAGCGCAGCATTAGTTCATCAGAAATTCGCCTCTGGGTTGTGAATGTCATGGAAGTAACCCTACGTTGACGTCGCAGCATTCCCTTGTTTACACACTCTTCCACTAGCTTATAGCCCCTCACAACTCCAAGCTAACATCAATGTTGCAAGAAAAAAAAAAAGGCAAGAAATATTTAAGCAATCCTGACGCATACTTTTAAGCCAGATGTCAGCTCAAATGAGAAAAATGAAGACAATGGATTATGAGCAGAATTATAGCTGAGAAAGGAGACTTTGGCCCAGCATGGCAGTTGTTGTGTCACAAAACGGAGCTTTTTTAAACTCTGGGTTTTCATCTGCTCAATCACAATCCAAATAAAGAAACTGGATTGTATAAGAAATGGTTTATTTCAAGCATCACAGCAGAAATAATACAAAATTAAGACAAACAACAGAAATTTGAATCTAAACAAAGATAAATCAAACATAGGATATTTAGTCATAAA
Organism: Oryzias melastigma; assembly: GCF_002922805.2. Taxonomy (NCBI): domain Eukaryota; kingdom Metazoa; phylum Chordata; class Actinopteri; order Beloniformes; family Adrianichthyidae; genus Oryzias; species Oryzias melastigma. The sequence continues at coordinate 6,175,165 of NC_050520.1, forward strand.
AAACGATTGGAAAATACACAAACGTTAACATACATTTGTGAATAGTTCAATATTTTTTTTTTACCTAAATTATCACTATCAGGCCTTAACTTCTGATCAGTCATTTATGCTTTAATAATACAGATTTAGGTCATTAAAAAAAATCCCTGGTATCAATAAATCACATAATAAAAATCAAGTATCTAATGATTTTGCTGCTTTTGATTGACACTGCTCATTCATTCACTCCAAGTCCTCTGAATTCTTCAACCGGCTGCAAAAATGGTGCTATTCCATCTTTTATTTCTGTTATGTGCGCAATCAGTTCTTGAAGCCTTTTTCTGATCTCTTCCGTGTCGATTGTTGCTTGGTTTTTCTTCGGGGCCGTGGTCAGCTCTCTTTTTTGCAGTGATTCTGCAATGAATCGAGTTTTTAGACGCTTTAAGGTGGTTCTAGCATAGGAGAGCTGCCGTGATGCGTTCGCTGTCATTCACCCGGAGAAAGACTGAGAAACGCAGTTTTAATCTTAAATTATTCTATATATGCCCTCCATCAACAGAAAAATTCTACAAGAACATGTTAAAAACATGATTTTAATTGGAGTGAGTCTTTAAAAATTAAAGTTTATGATCATGCTTAATTGTTGTGAAATTGCAATTGTTAAATTCCCTTTTGCAAAAGCTTTTATCTTGGAGTTGCTACATTCCTAGAGCATGTATTTCTCCTGTTACAAACTCATGACACGACACCAGACAAAAGCTGAAATGAAAGTTTTGTATCCTGTAAAAATGTCAGCAGCACAGTGAAGCAAAAAAGCTTTCTAAAAGGACCTTTCAAAATAAGAGTATTCATACAGTGGTCCCTCGTTTATCACAGGAGTTTAGTTCTAAAAATAAAACGCGACAGGAAACGTATAAGAAGTAGTCATCTTTATGAGAATGATTCTAGATGTTTTAAGCTTGTAAACCCCCTCATTATTACTAGGGCTGGGTTGATAAAATCGATCTAAGCTTAGAAGATCAATCCATAAAAGTAGAGATTGATCGACATAATGTTAAAGTCCACTAGCTTGATGCTAACGTACAATTGGGTTTCCCATAGGATGGCTAATGCTAATATTTGCTTGACCTAAACATTCATTGGTGATAAAATTAACATCTTTATATGCTCACAGGCATGAATGTTCCAAACTCTTTTTAATGTCAAGTAACCATTTGTGGTCTGAAGCACCGTTAGAATTTGCTCATACTTTCTTCTTCTTCGGGAATAAGGCATAATGCTTTAGCACAATCGCCACCTAGTGGTCAAACTGAAACACACACCAGGAGAGGCAGAACAATTGTTGGAGCGTCTCCGTTTGAGAATCCATTTAACAATGCATGCTATTAACAATCTCAATATTACTTTACTATTAAGTTTTACAGTATCCAAACTGTATCAGATTAATATGGAAATTTTCAAAACATACATAGATTATTAATGCATTTCTAAACAAATTTTACAAAATGTGTAAATCGAGTAAACTGAATATTAAATTGAATTTGGAAAATAAGAATCAAATTGATCCAGGCTCTGGTGAATCAAATCGATTCTTGAAACTATCGGCGATACCCAGCCTTACCTATTACTTTATACACTTATCTCAGACAGACATTTTCACACTTCTCTTGTGGTTTTAACTCTGAATGTTCAAACATTTGAAGAAAAATAAATTCAGTATATTAAATTAAAAAAAATTATCTGTGAGCGATAGATTTGTCAAACTGAACGCATTCTGTACAGGAGACACGGCACAGGGGAGATTGATTGACAAGATGAACAGCCAATCAGGATAGAGAACACATTGTGCTGTAAAAAAGAAAAAAAAAAGAAAGAAAAAGCGTGCAAAATCGAACAAAGAAAAATACTGTGAGACCACAAAAAGAGAACCGTGATATAGCAATGGACCACTGTACCACAAAGAGTTTACAGTAAAATAAGAATATGAAAAGTATAAATACCTGCTTGAGGACTCAATACCACATGTTTCGGTTTTCTCTTTTTCTCGTCTTGCGTCACTAAACCCTACAAAAATGAAAAATGTTGTAAACAGGACCTAAGTTAAATAAAAAAAGAAAGTCTTATTTTACTGAAAACGTACCTGCTTTTCTTTTTCTCTTAAATTCTTTAAGTGGGCTGAAGAGGCAGGAGAGCCGCTTTCCTTCTTTAGTCTACCTGCTGATGAAAGCAAAATTTATTTAAAAAAAAGCAGTTTCTCCTCCTCAACACTTCAATACATCAAAATGATAGTTCTATATTCTGAAAAATTAAAAAAAAAAAAACTTTAAGACAGTCAAAATCTTTGAAAATGAAATAGGTGGGAAAGGTTACAAAATGATCCAACACAACATCCAAACTTCAAAGAGAACTTTATTGCTTGTGCTGTTTCTGCAATTTGAGACAACATTCTTTGGATGAAGTTTGGATGTCTTTTTTTATTCCTAAAAGGATAAATTCCTCTGTAACCTGCGGTGTTGTTGTAAAGCTGGCAGTCCTTCTTGATGTGAGCCGCTGAGCCACATAAGAAGCAGCAGCGCTGCTCCAGTGGATCCCTTTTCCTGTGGTGTTCATTCCTCTTTCTGAACACATCCCTGGATTCATCTCCATCCATGTTTTCCTGCTGGTTTTCCAGCCTTTTTTCGGAATCCCTTCTCGGCCTGGACCTGGAAACGCAACAACGTGTTTGTCATTTACGTGTGGATGAATTCATTCCTTTTTCGGGACTCAACTCACTTCTGACGCATCGAGCAGTCTTTCATGAAGTGGCCCACCTTGCCACAGATTCTGCAGCAGCGATCATTGGGAGCCACCTGACCTTCAGTGAGAACTTCGGGGTCAAAGAAGTACTCCTGTGGAACATCGAGGGAGGAATCCAACGTCAGGGTTTTTGTTGGAATAAGTGAGCGATGTTTAGAGTGCAGAGACTGACCATATGACTGGGATAGATTGAAGGTAACACTTGAAATGGAGTACCAAACACCGTTCTACCATTGATGAAAGCTTTCATGATGAAGTTGGTCACTGTGGATGGAAAAAAATCATTTTCTGAAGACAGCAGCCAGATTTAAAGTGTGGAAGACGGATAAAAATCCTACTTTTCCTGGACAATCCAGCACCCAGATTATGATTCAAGTCAAACGGATCTGAAATATTAACAAAGACATCTTAAAATAGTATTCATTGATGAGTAATCTGGTTTTGTTGCAGGAGATCACCTTCAATGACGATATACTTGGACGTCCACTGTTTGCTGAAGGTGGTGAGGCGGGCTTGCTGTCGAATGCTGACGACGTGCTCCTTAAAGTCGAAGTCCTCGGTGTAAAAGCGGAGCAGACCGAGCCAGAGCTCCCCGATGCTCTCAGTGTTCTTCCCATGGTGTGGCCAGTGACTGGGCTGCAAGAGGAGGACAACGACATTTTATTTGCAAAATAACGCTCTCGAACAGAGATCCAAAACACTCACCAGGGCTTTCAGGTCATCAAAAAAGTAAACGTTCCAGCCATCCACAAGAACTTCAGGCTTCTTCCTTCCAAAATAGATCTGCAAGAAATCGTTTAATAAGCTGAGAGGGAAAATGTACAGATAGAGAAGACTCATTTTAGTCTACTCTTTCACACCTCCTGCAGCACAGGGATGACTGGAGGGTTCCTCTGCTGAAGGAAGAACAGCACCATCAGAGTGTAGGCGTAGGAGGAGAGGCTGCCCCGGGAAGCATCCCCAATGTCACACATCTGTGAACCCAGGAGATCCAAACAGACAAACCTGAGGGGTGATGTCGCTGCAGAAAATACTAATTCATAAAAACCTGCTGACCTTAGCAAAAACCTTCATGACGTAACAGAGGATCTTCACTCTTCTGTCAATGGCAGCATATGAGGCCAGCAGGTGTGTGTTATGAAGAGCCTGCGGAGAAAATGTTTGTCTTCAAAAAGACTTTAAAAATGAAAAAAAAAGATAGTTTCCATAATCATTGAAGTATGATGAAGTATGAATGTGCCTAAAATTCTTTATTTCCTTCTTTTTGACAGACAGGTATTTCATCGTTCATCGCCACGACAACTGACATTTTGTTGGAGAATTGCACACGTCACTCTGATTTATCAGGTAGCTAAATAAAAATATTTTCCAGTAAAGTCCAGCCAAGCTTTCACTTAATTCTACTGACTGAAGCTCCGCCCACAATCGCTGTAAAGCTAAAATGTTTAGCTAGAATTGTACAGCAAAACTAAGTAGAGTACTAGTCTGAAATGAAGTACCAAGATTCACATTTATACACAGTAATGGTAGTAATGTACACGTCGGTACCAGTACCAACTTGGCACAGGGTTTTAGTCCTCAAAGATCCACAGTCTTCATGAAGCAGACATGAATGAGTGTGAAAGGAGGAGTGAGCTGTACCAGAGTGTTGTAGAGGCTGATGTCTCCCTCCAAGCTGGTGCTGATGTGGTAGAACTTTACAATGGGGACTTTGGCTGTAGTGATGGGCAGGATGTTCCTCAGACCTGGTGAGGCAGAAAACCAAAAAGTTAACTGATGGATAAACACAGCTGTTGTGTTTATCTTCACGCTTTCAGCATCTACTGTGCATTCACAAGTCGACAAAAAGATTCAAAAACTGATGAAAAGCGTATCCACCCGTCTGTACTTGACACCGGTTTCCAATAGTTGACGGGTCTAATGGGTGTTTTTAACTGTGAGACGCCAGTCTCTAAAAGTGGCTGGACTTCTTTAAGATTCACTCATCTTTCTACACAGTCGTGCAGACGCCAGGTGTCTGTGGTTTCACATTTTGTGTCCGAATTTCACCATAAAATGAACCCGTTAGCCATCACCATTCTTTCTGTGATGAGATGAAAGCCGGTCTCCAGTAAACACCTGTCTCTAATAAACACCGAGCTGGCTGCCAAATTTGTGGAATAAACGCCGGGGCTTCTTTTATGGAAAAACAGATGGGCTTTCACTGAGAGTCTTGAGTTTAATCAGGAGAATGTCAGATAACAAAAACAGAAACCACAGTCATATGATTAACACAACAGCCACTTTTGGTTTAAAAGGATTTAGTGAGAGTAAACCTCAGGCACTGTTGTCAATCAGGTGTTGTACCTGGGTTTTTCTTCAGACATCTTGCCAAACTTTCAATGATTTTGATGCAGTCAACATCCTGTTGAAGGGAAAAAGAAAAAACATTAGGATTATAGTTGCTGTAAAAATAAAAAAGAAGAAACTAGAACCATATTTTACAGCAGATGCACAAAAACAAATGACCTACATCTATGCTTTCTTGCCCCTCCAAAACCATACAGATGTCTAGATCACTCTTTTTGAAGCCAAACCCATTTTTGGACGAGCCGAACAGCTGCAGCTGGGCTCCTGTGAAAGGAATGTATACAGAGGTCAGTTCATTGGAGTCCGTGGGTCTATTCTGATGAAGGACGGGGTTAACTTTACCAGCAAACTGCCGCCTCACAAAGGTCTCCAGCTGTTGAAGGATGAGCTCTCGAATGCTCAGTTCCAGTTCATCTGGAGCAAAGTCCCCTGAGGAGAGAAGGATTGTAACTATTTTAGAAAAGTCCTGAGAATTAAATTATATTTTATAAAAAGAAAACATTGAGTAAGATTGTGCAGGTCTTTTCTACACTTTTCCAAATTTTCATTTTTTAATGATCCATTTATTATGTATTGAAACATTTTCTAATCAGAATTTAGGATTAAAAAGAGTAGACATAAATGTAGTACATTTATTTACATCCATCCAATCATACAACAATTACTAGGAAAGCTCAGGTTTTTCTTTTACTATTTTGATAATTTCTTAGTTTTAAGATTTTTAGTATATTATAATGACACACAACTGAATTTGATCTCAGTGATTCTTTCTTTTTTATGTTACATTCAGGGTTTGAGTGTCAATTGTGAGATTTTTAAATAAATGCATTAAAACATGTCAAAAGAAAATGTGCTACCCAAAAAGGAAAAGGACCTGGTCGCAGACAAGATGGCACCCAAACACAACATTAAACTTTTCATTAGCCAGAAGATGAATGCATATGACGCACTGGAAGATTCCTAACCCTAACTGGTGTTTTTCTAGGCAAGGGAAGAGCGTGAACTTTGTTCGAGGACTTCTGCTCTGGCGCCATCTTATGGCCATGTTGTTGTCTGCAGCCAGATCATCTTCCCAAAAAGAGCTAGCCACCCCTCTCCCCGGCTATCTGGAGAATCTGACATTATTTAAAAAACTACAACAGTTTTTTCATTAAATATAAATAAAAGCTAATTGTTTTTCTTTCTAGTTCAATCCTTTTGAATCTTTCTTTGGGTTAGAAAAGTCTGACAGAAGGGTTCTGGCAGTACTCACTGTAGCACTGCTCACAGACTCGGTCAAGGACGTAGAGAAAGTCTGATGTTAGTGGAGGCAAAGGATGCAGCTCCACCTTCTTGAAATCCTCTGGACAGTCTTTCTTCAGATGGCCATCCCGCTTGCACAAGCTGCACACCACGATGTGCGACTATAAAATATGAAAAGACTCAGACAATAAACACAAACTCCTATTCTTCTTCTTCTGAAGAATCCAAAAACATGTTTGATTTCTGTGAACGCACCTTTCCTCTGGTAAAAGCTTGTCGGGTGAACTTATACACCAATTGTTTTTGGTGTTTGTTTTCTGGACATTCATCTTTAACTGTTTCTTGGACGGGTGGAGAGGAAGACCTGACAGGGGCCAACTCCACCTCCTCTTCTTCTTCATCCATTGAAGCAGGAGTTCCATTAATCGAACCCTCCTCATCAGACAGGAGCTCCTCTCCCGACAGCTCATCCAACGGGAAAATCTCTTCTTCTTCTGTGGTAAAGCTGTCCAAGTGCTGGCGACGCCGCTCCGCCTCTTCATCCTCCTCCTCCTCTGACAGACTGCTTTTACCCATGTCCACCTTTTCCTTCTGCCCTTCCTCATCCGAGTCACTGCCTTCAACTTCTTCCTCGATGATGCAGTCCGAGTCGTCCGGATCGTTTTGGGTCTCATATTGCTGACTTGCGTTCAGCGACTGAAGGGTGAGCAGACTGAAAGATGACAAGTCCAGAAGCTCATCATCCAGATCCGGAGCGGATTCCTTCTTGGCCTCTTTCTTGTGATTGGCAGATGGCAGACTGAGTGGAGAAGCAAAGTACTTGTAGGTGGTCTTGAGGCAGTGTAAGATGTAGTCACACGTTTGCTGGCTGTTCACGGAGCGGGCCACGTTTCTCTTTACTGCAAATGGATCTGAAAACAAAAAGCACTTTAGTCAGTCATAAAGGAGGAGACCTGAAGCCTTTTTCTGCATTCAACTCTTCAGAAAAGAAGGGTAACTTTTAGAGCTTTTGTACAGTATAACATAAGCATAATAAAGACCACAATGACAAAATAATAAAAAAATATTACACTTTACAAATCAAAACAAAATACCAGAAACTAAAACATAAAAAAACCTTTCAAAAAACAAAAGCAATTTCCAGAAATCAAAATGAAATGTTAAAAAAAGCAAAAATGAGAAACCGCTAACTGTAGATATAAGAGGACATCCCTGATTAGATGACTCTTGTTCATTATTTCAGCAGTAGGTTATTTAGCATGAAAATATCTTCCAACAGAAGATGATTTTCTTTAAGCTTCTGATAACTCTTTAACACAGTTTGGGCAAAACATCTCTCTGCTTCCCCTCTTTTTCAAAACTCAAATGTCATCAAACAATCAGCAATCTCCCATTTTAACGACCCTCTCTGAATTCTTATTTTGTTTACAATTCATTTTTATTTTTGAAAATTACTTTGGTACGGATCCCCTAAAGAGACATTGAGATGAAAAAACATAGAAGTAAAAAAAATAAATAAATAAATTAGTTCATTTTTGTATTTTTACTCTAATTTTCAGGAAAAAAAAATGTTTTACTTCAATTTTTAGAATAAAAAATTGCAACTTAAATTTTCAGAAAATATTTTTTTTTTACTTCAATGACATTTTTTTATTTTTTATTTCTTTTTTTCACTTTGAATTCCCCGGGGTGTCAAATTTAATCACACAAGAGGCCAAAATCCAAAACACACTTTAGGACGTGGGCCAAACAGTATAAATATTTATTGAACACTCTAAAACTACATTTTTAAAACTTTAAAACCATAACTTTTTAACATAATTGTGAACTAGATATATAGCATTACCTGTAACAATGCTAGTGTAAATGCTGTAAGCTGAATCTGGCTGTTGAAGATGCTAGTGATGATAGCTGAAGATGCTGAAATTGATAGCTAAAAACACTGAAGTTTGATAGCCACTAAAATATTAGCTTAAATGCCAAATTAGCATAAAAACTGAAAAAAAGCCTAAATTAGCCAAAACAGCAACCATGAAGCTGAAATATTAGCTAAACTTGAAAATAGCCTAAAAATCTTAGTAAATGCCAAAATAGTCCAAAAAGCTTGCAGAATGACAATTTTTAAAACTTTAAAACTATAACTTTTTGACATAATTATGAATAATAAAAAGGCAGGAATACTATTCCAAAATAAATCAATTTAAACCTTAAACAACTTTAAATATTTTACTCTTTATAAAAATATTTTTGTCTAAATTATATAGGTTAGAAATCAGCGCAATATAATATCGGGCCATTAATAACAATAAATTAAATTGATCTGGAGGGCCGGATGGAATTACCTAGCAGGTCGGATCCGGCCCCTGGGCCTTGACTTTGATACATGTGCTTTAGGGGCTCTGTACTTTTGCTTTTCAAAATGTTTTTTTTTTGTTTTTATTTTTATTTATTTATTTTTTAAATATTAATTTTCAAATTTTGTGTTGAGTGATTTGCACTTCTGGGCCACCGTACTTTTTATTTCTCCCCATAACTCCACATTGCTTACTGATAAATTGTGACAAATAAAGACGACAAATTGTGAACGTTTTCAACCTTCAACAGCGATGCGTTTCTTTGGCCAGTCTTTCATCTCCCGGGACAGGACGGTGCCGGTCCGCACACTGATCACATTGTCAGCCATGTTGAACTCCAGCGAGTAGAAGCGGAGCAGTTCAACCCAGAGCCGCCCGGCTTCCTCTGTTGGACGGGGGGCGGGAAACACCAGTGGGACCTGCAGAACCACACAGCATTCTTCAGTCATTTTACAAACCAAAATAGATAGACGGATAAAAAATCCAAAAGTTAAGAGTAAACTGCCTCTTATTACAAAGAAGTAGTTTGTTTGAAATGACCTTTCCCTTTGTAGAGGAGCGCTCTGCTGGCTGGGATGGTTCCTTGGAGGAGGGGGTGAAGGTCCAGTGCACAAATCCATCCTCTGCATGAGTGAGATTGAAGCCTGACAGTCTACTGAGTGAAAACCCTTTAACCTGATGAGAGTCAGATGCTTGAGTTAATCACCAGTTGAAGTAAAACACGAGTTAGTGCTTTTCGTTTAAGAAACACACCTCAGAGTTCAGGTAAGTGGGCAGGAGAGGCTCTTTGCGCTTCTGTAAGAAGTAGATGACCATGAGGGCAAAGACGTACGGTGGCAGCCCGCCTACTTCCGGGTTATCGACCTCGCAGATCTACAAGATTCAAGAACAAATTTAATGATAAAAAGTGTATAAAAGCTAGCAAAGCGGCGGGGCGTTAACAGGAAACATACCCGAGCCCATCGTCTCAGACCCAAAACCAGCGGCAGGAGGACGGGTTCCCTGCTGCTGAGAGCCAACAGGTAACAGGTGGTCTGGACGGCGTTTTCATTCCCCGCACTTACTTTGCAGATGAGGCCACTGTTGGCACAGAGAACAGTTTTTTTTTTTAGTGTTGAACAAACATTTTCCCTTCCCTGGTCATGGATGAGCAAAATAAAACAGATGAATGTGTTTTGTTGCGTTAAAACCTTAAAATTAAGAATGCTTTTATATTTTGTTTGCTAATTAACTGGCACATATTAATCTGAAATCTTGAAATAAATTTAAAAACAAAGAATATAATCAATAAAATTAGTTTAAGAAGTTTTAATCAGAAGTTTGTAAAAACACCAAAAAAGGACAAAGCACAATTAAAACAAAGAACTTTAAAAATATAAGACTTTATAGAGAAAATCAATAAAAAATAACATTTGATTGAACATCAATGAAAAGATCCTCACAAAAGTGGTCATTAAAAAGCAGATTGGGAAGGAAATCTGTCTTTATACATATTTTACAAAATTACGAGATTCACAGAGACAGTTTTTTCCCCAATAAGACTAAACGTGTTCCTCTAAATTGGTGATCACATGTTTAGAGTTTTTCTTTTCCATTTTAAAGATGTTTAGCCCCATCAATGCGTCAGTGAAGGTTCTCAGTTATCCAGGTGAGGTCTGGAAGTTGTCATTTGGACTTAACCTCTTAACCCATGTGTGTCAAAGTCAATGTCCAGCAGATCATTTTATATTAGCTAGTAACATATTGAAGCATCAATAAGATTATGGGGGGTGAGAGATAAGCTATAATGATCTTTGTTGTTTTGGGTTTCTTTGTGGAACACAGCGTTTTACATCACAAAGGTGTCATCATCCTCTCCCTCCCCTTAATCATGGTGCAAAAGAAATAAACATAACTGGATCAAATAATTAAGGGCAAAACAGAGTAAAACAGACAGACAACAAAACTCAAAATAATTTGTTTTTGCTAAAAAGCATAACTTTTACTTTTATTTCCATGTTTTGTTTGTTTCGTTCATATTTGGATAATTTTAACAGGATATATTTTATGAAGATCCAAATCTTTTGGGTTATTTATAAGTGTAATTTTTCATATAAAATTACAGAAAAGTAAAGAAACTAAAGTGTTTTTTCTTTTAACGTTTAGTTTATTTCCAACTTGTTTAATTTTACAAAATATATTTTTATGGATATTAAAAGGATATTGAAAGTTATTTAAAGGGTAACCAAACCATAAATCAAATTTGCTTGGCTGTTGACTTCTATAAATAAGTGCCGTCTGTTGGTCATTGCCAAATTTTTGACAAATTGAAATAAACTGGTTTAATTCTTGAAAACATAGTTAAAAACCGTGTGTCCTGCCCCCTACAGGTTGATTCGAGGTTGAATTGTGTGATTGGTCAAACCATAATGAAAGTCCCACGTCATGATCTGCAGCTCCAGTAATGATAACAGTCCTGTTTCCCAGCCCCACCCTCTCTGGCTGGATTTTCAAAAGTTAAGTTTTTAAAGTTTTAAAAATTTAGTTTTAGTGTGTTCAACAAATGTTTATCTTGTTCGGCCCGTAACCTAAGGTGAGTTTTGGATTTTGGCCCCTTGTGTGATTAAATTTGACACCCTTGCCTTAACGTCTCCATTTATTTAAAGCTTTTATTTCAATTACCCTAATTTTTTACTAAATTGGGGTAATTTAAAGCCCAAGTGGTTTGATGAATATTTACATCAGTAGGCGTCTAAAATTTTCTCTCTTGAAAGCTTTTTGTTCAGATCAAACCTTTTCACAGCATTTTCAAACGGCTGAGCAAAAAAGATGGAACATAAAACAATAAAGTTGGTCTCTGAAGGTATGACAAATTCTAATCAACTCTAAATCACAGAAATTAATAAATCTGTAAAGTAAAAATGTTACAAACCTCTTCTTTTCTTTACAGATAACTACTGGAACTCTGGCATGGAAATCTGCTTCCAGATTAACAAAGAGAGCTGAAAACAATAAAGAACAGGTCAGCTTTAACCATCTATGACAAACTGTCTGTTCTATGGAGGGTCTTCTTACACAAACAGAAAAAAACAAAAACTTTTGAGTTGATTAAATACGATTGTGACGTACGACATGTGGAGAGGCTCTCTTTAACCACCAACAAAACATCTGGCTGATGCATCTGTGAATACAGTCCATTTCAAAACCTTCATACAACGTCTGTTCTACAACCACAAAGTCCATGAAGCAATCATTCTGCAAAGATTTCCTCTGATTCGGATTCAAACTTTTGACTTTCTTTTACAAACTTATTTGGACTCGTAGAAACTCACATGAGGCGGATACTCAATGTCAATGTTGACATCAGAGTCTTTAAATCCAAACTTAGTGCAGGAGGACCCATAGAGTCTGAGCTTGACGTCTATAAATAAATGAAAACATGAATGAAACAGTGGAACGCTGATAATAATAAAGAGATCGTATTGGGTGAACTCTCAGGTATCTCACCAGGTAGGACGGACTGAAGGAGCTCTTGCATGATGGAGACGGCAGACCGTCTGTTCTCAACATCCTGATCTTTGATCCCATGTTCCTGCATGACAGCCTCCAGTGCTGATGTCACTGCGCTGACCTGCTCTGGACCAGGAGGAGGAATCTCTGTCAGCATCGCCTCCTCTTGTTTCTCCTGTTGGCAACAAAAGAATTTGATTATTACAAAAGTATTATGTTTTGGGGTTTTTCCCCACATCTTAACACTCACCCGGACTCGTTTTTTGTGCCGCCTGTCTCTGATATGCCGGTAAGCATCAGACAAAGAGTCCAGGAGAAAGTCACACAGTGCGCAGGCATAAAGTGCTCCAGGGTTACTGCGGGACTTCTGAATCGAGACAAAAAACAACCAATCACAAGGGTAAAGGGAGAAATATATATATAATATTCAACTCAAATGTGTCCACTGAAACAGTAAAGAAGACAGGGTTAAATACCTTGGTGAGGCTGTAAACTTCATCCTTTTTGAGCCGTTTCTCTGCTTGCCGCAGGCTTTGCAGCTCTTTGACTGACAGTTTACTCTCTTCAATCACAAGGTTTGCGTTCTCTTCAGCAAAAGCTCTTTTCTCTTTGACTCTCCAGTTGTTTCTCCACCTTTTTCCTTCAAATAGCAGAAATAAATGACATGTCAAAACATCCAGTTACGTTTGTTTTTGAAAATTACATTTCTTACAGCAGTGCAAGCTACTCCAAGAGAATCTGGCCACAGAGAAAAAATATGGCGCTCGAAAATTAATAACCGGAAGCATAGGGGGCAATTGAAGCACTAACAACAAAAACAGAATCAATAAAAAAATAATAATATTAATAAAATAGATCTTTGGGGCAAACAATAAAAGATCACATAACTATAAATACAACAAGGGAAGTTTTTAATCTGTCATATTTGTTTCTATTCTCAGTTTCTTAAGGAGCTTCAATAATTCCAAATATAACTTGAATTCATTTATAAATATTCTACATTTTGTAGAAGTCTTCATATATTTATATTTGTGTATGTTAAATTTAGCAAGACAGAGGATTATATTCAAGCAGATTTCTTCTAATTTATTTTCTCATAGGATGCCAAATATGATGGTATTTAAAGAAAATGTTGGTAGTTGTGGAAAAATATTGCTTAGCCAGTAATGTAACTTTTTCCAAAATATTTGTATTTGGAGACAGAATGTACATATCTTTTCATTTATATGAACTGAATCTTAAAAGTTGTTTTGACGGATAAATATCATTTTGGAAGTCCCTCCACCTGCCTGAACCGGCCGCAAAAAAAAAAACATAATTTGCGCATGAAATCATTGGCCGGAAGTCCTCGCCCGGAACTCCCGTTTTAAGCTTTCAACCTTTTTTACCCTGTTTTCTCTCTGTTTTTAACCCCTTTTGCCGTTTTTTTTTTTCTGACACTCTGTCATAGAGAAAACGGCATTTCACCAGCTCAGATCAGCTGATTAACAGAGAAAAAATTCATTTCGCCGGCTTTTTCTCCGGAGGTAAACGGGTGTAGTTATACAAATTTGTTAATATTGACTTGAAAGAGAAAAAAAAAGATTAACATTCTCTGTCACATTTGAAGCTCATCTTGCACACTAAACTGCTAAACGATGACAGTTTATTCACATGTAAAAACTTAAAAACTGATAGTTCTGAAAAGTTTTTAAAATATAATTTTCCGCTTACACAACCGGCTAAAATCCGGCTAGATATTATTTTTGGCACTATCTTGCCTGTGACCAGAGGCCCCTTTAGCTACACAGACCTGTAAAATTTGATTTGTTCAAAAAAAGTGTCATTTTAGAGGAGATTTTCCTTCATGCTTACCAGATTTCTGCTCCCTGTCCTCCTTTGAGCCCTGCATGCTCCTCCACGGCTGTTGAGAGAAAGTTCTCCAGTGATCTTCTTGACCCCCACTGCTGTTGTCGGGATCAGAGAACCACCGGGCGTCCTCCCTTTGAGAAGGGCTCAAACCACCTCTGAGTCCACCAGGGGAGTAGCTCAAAGGCCCAAACCCTCCCTTTTTGGGGCTTGCCTTGTAGGGTCCACCCTGGTTCTTTTTGCCCTGCTGACCCCCCGCTGCTCTGGAGCCCTGTCCCTGAGACTGGTCGTGCATCCTTCGACTTTCTGCCTTGTCTGATGCTGCTGCTCCCTTCTCCGAGCCCCCGTGCTTGAACCTGTGAGGTTTGCCGGAGTTTTCCATGGTTCACTTTGTTAAAATTGCAGAATGAAATGTCCAGGTCATTTGAAATTAGTCCTTATGCGAGGAGGCCTATAGAGCAAGCGATAAACAAAACATAATAGATCATTTAAAAACATAAAATTTAAGTCTATTTCCTAAAAAATCTAAGCGTCTGGAGTCAAATCTTCTTTCTCCAAACGTGTCATCAGTCATCCAAGGACTTTAAGTCAAGATATCAGCTTCAAGACAACACAACCTTGATAAGTAAAAACTCTACCCGACATAAAAAAAACACACATTCGATTTTTTAAAGAAATGCTTTAAAAAAAATAGTAAAAATGCAAAAATTACTTTTTGTGATGCACAAATTTGTCTGGATTCATTCAAAACCGGCTGAGATTGTTGTTACAATTTCTCTGGTGAGTTTTAAAATCTTCCTGTTTTAAGCCTTTCATTTTATAATGTATTATTTTTTCATGCATGAAACAAGATTAATTTGTTGACTTCTATCCTATTTATTCTTGTAAAACATTTTGAGTCATATTAGACAAAATAAAGATTATTTAAATGGTTGTCCAATCCCAATATCAACAAATATTAAATACATTTAAATTGATCCATAATACAAACAAACATATCATACATAGCACGGTTCTCTGATGAGTTATATAATCAGCTGTTTGTTCTTTCCATGTAATGATTAGACTTGAGTAAACCTGGCAAAATACTAAATTGATTAAGATGCACAAATGCCAGGTTCTATTAGACTTGTAATTTCAAACTACAACTAACTTTGGGTTTGTTTGACATTAGAGTGTGTATTTTAAAAAGGGGATTCTTACATAAAAACTTAATTTTAGCACATTTTTGAGAACTCTGAAAACCACTTTCAAACTTGTTTATAATCAGAGGACTGGAATTAATGAACACACTTATTTGTATTCATTCATATATACAGACACTGAATTAAAAAATAAGAATGAAAAGTGCAAAGTGAAACACTTGCAACATGCAAGTAAATAGCTTGAAATTGATTTTTGGATCGGATTATATTATGTTAGACACTAATGTAATGTAGTTCAAAAAATCAAAACAAAAAAGAACCTTAAAGTGTATGTGTGATGAAATCATATCACGCATGCTTTGCCCTTTATGCTGATATTTTATTCATTGCATAACCCATTGTATTTATTACTGAACAGCATTGTTTTCATTGCATACAAATGCATTTGTGTATTATGGCTTCTGACTGTTAAATCCTGCAGTCACTTGATGAATAAAAATGTACACTTTTTACTTCTCAGTTTGCATTACTTGCCACTGAAAGGAATAACCATAGACAGTCTTTCTTATGCAGTCAATGGGAATAACCAATCGGGGCTAACTATAACGTAAGACGTTGAAAGCGGTGTGGTTTATTAGCACAGACGTCTGTTCTCTGGTTTCATCCCAAGCTCCACGGCTTCCTTTATTTAACAGATTTATTAGTTACCTACCATGTTTCTAACGCAACCAGTTAGTCACCAGACGCGACAAAACAACGGGATTGTTAGCCATTAGTGTTAGCCTACAAGCTAGGACATTAAGCTAGCTGTTAAGCTAACCACCACAGCTTCTTGCTCGGTTTTGATCAACTTTTGAACCGACAGTCATTTTCGAGAACGCCACGAGTTTAACACTAGTGATAATTACACTCAGACGGCTTTAAATACCTTTAGAAAGTGCTCACGAGACATATTTAAAGGCTTGTTCGGCTCTGACTTTGCACAATGCTTCGTCTCCAACAGGAGTTTGAAAGATGACGTATAGGGGGCTGGTTTGTTGACGTCAAGCCCCGCCCATAATAAAATAAAAGAAAATAAAATTAAATTAAAATGTAAAATGTAAAATTTACATTTTAAATTTTAAAAATTTAAATTTAAAACTTAAATGTTTACATTTTTAAATTGTATTAAATTATACAAAAAATAAATGTTATACTAAAATTAAATGAAAAAAAATAAAATAAAATAGTTCAATGCAATGTACATTTTTGGTTACCTCTAACTTTGAAAAATGCAAATGTGTTAAATATAGCTTTTCCCATTCAGTTTCTTATAAACAACAAGCTTGTTTGCATAAACACAAAAATATGATAACTTTGTGATTTGTAAATCTGATAATAGAAAATCTTTTCCATTTAGAATGTGTTAAAGTGTTGATGCTTAATAAAGAGAACACTTTGTATATATTTATTTGTTTGTTTTTGTTTGCTCGTTTGTTTGTTTGTTTGTTTAATTCAGTATAGTTTAGATTAAATGTATTTATTACCATTGGTAAATTTTTTACAAACAAGCCATGCGTGCAGTGTCAAAGCTGAGAGTTTATCTCCAAAACGGAGTTCATTATTTCAATGTTTTGTTTTTTTTTTACTTAATTTTGAAAAACTCCGAAAAGTAGGCTATTTTAAGATAATCAAAAATTGCTGCACATCAAATAAATATGCAGGAAGAAGTTAAAACTTTGTGGGAAACTTTAAGCAAAATATATTTCTGAGGGAAAAATGTCAATAGATTTGTTTGTTTACAAGATTTATTGACAAATCTGATAGCCAAAAAAAAAATCAGATTGTAATCTTTTTTGTGAACTACCTCATTATGAATTATTGTTAACGTAATGGTGAATAATTTAAAATATTTTTAGATTTTGTTTACTTCATCCACCATATTTCTTCTATAAATTATATTCGTTTTTGGCTTTTCTGTCCACATATTTTGGGCAAAACACATTCAGAGGGAGTTTTACTAAACTTAGCTCACTATATTTGTAATTTTAAATTTTAGTAAAGCTGATATACATCTAAAGTGATCCCAACTCCAATTATTAATCTGACAGCATTTTTTTTTTTTTTTAGATTAAACAAGCTTGTGTAGTAAGTTGGTCACGTGGGAACACAAACTCCAGGAGGTGAACAAAAGCCATATGGCTGAAAGGTTTGATAATTAATTCCTAAATGGGACATGTGCTTGTTTGGCCTCCGTTGCCATGGTGACAGGAGAAAGGTGAGCTGCGGGAGCGGGGAAGACCCCGGGAAAAGTGACGTCAGCACGCGGGACCCCCCTCTCCAGCCATGCAGCACGAAGCTGTTTGTCTGGAGGGCGACGCAGAAGCAGCCTCCAGAAATGGTGTCGTTCAGAAGAAAGGAGAGCTCCAAAGGCGGACAGATGAGCGGCGCAGTCCCCGCAGGAGAAGCCCTCACGCCAGCTCAGCAGAGGCGGACAGGCCGCCTCAGGAAACAGAAACTCAGGACATTCTTCAGTGACTCTGGATTCGAGGAAGATCTCCTACCATCTCCAAACTCCTCTAATTGTGGACTTGAAACCCACGAGTCTGGACAGCTTTCCAGCTGGTTCCTTCAGTATGGAGACGTTGGCTTCAAAATCCAGAGGGAGAAAGAAACGCAGCTTTTTCCTTGCAGCAGTTTGGCCCGTCAGCCACAAGTAGGCAAAGTTTATTATGTAAATTTAAAGCCACATAATATAAATATATGATTTACATGTCATTTGACATTGCACCTGACAAAACTGTCATATAAATAAAAATGCAAATAAAAGCATTTATTTTAAACATTTTGAGGCTTTAGGTCAGAACTTAACATTTCTATTTTTGCAGCTGACTGCAGAGGCCAGGTGTAAGCTGGTCAGCTGGCTCATTCCTGTCCACAAACATTTCCGCCTGTCCTTTGAGTGCTGCTGCCTGTCGGTGAACATCATGGACAGGTTCCTGGCATCCACTCCCATTGCTGCAGACTGCTTCCAGCTCCTGGGCGTCACAGCGCTCCTGTTGGCCAGTAAACTGGTCAGTCTTCTCTTTTGCATCAATCATTCTCCCGATTGTTTGGATTTCATGATTTAAGTTTCCTTGTTCTCTCTTCCAGGTGGAGATTGGCTCCCCGTCAGTCAACCACCTTCTGTCCTTGTGCTGTGATGCTTTCACTGAAGAGCAGCTCTACAATCTAGAACGCCTCATCCTCCTGCGCCTCAACTTCAACCTCACTGCTCCCACTCTGGCCTTTTTCCTGGACTATTTCACAAACTGCTTTGAGGCAATCCAGCTAAAAAACAACTGTCCTGGCACGTTAAAGACCACACACATCAGCAGCTTTGCACAAAAGGTGTGTGAGTTGACTCTGGCTGACTATACTTTCAATAAATACCCTCCATCTCTGACTGCTAGCTGTGCCATGAGACTCACCTGTGAGTTTCTGAAAACATATTTTGCTGAGAACTCCTCCACGCAGACCTCATGCAGATTCACCGATGAGGCCTGCACAGATTCCCTTCAGCCGTTTGAGTACATGGAACCTGACGACCGCGTGATGACCCACAACCTAATGGAAGAATGTCAGGAGAATATGAAGCTGTTGGTGTCTTTAAACCGGAATACAATGGATGGGATGTTAACTGTGTGAACAGTTCTCTATAATAAATGAAAAACAAAACTTCCTGTTATGATTACCTACCTATATGTTTACAGTAGTAATTATTAAATTTTTTAAAAGTTTTGTTACTTTTTGTTACATTAAACCTATTTTAAAATAGTGCAATTTCCTGTAAACTTCTCTATTTGTTGTACCTTTATCATGAAATAAATGATCAGAAAAATGAATTTGAGTTGACATTGTGACATTTTGTTTCTCAACAGCTGCTGTTGTTTAAAAAGGAAATATTTACACTTAAAAGGTTAGAATGACTAGATGTCATTAAAAGGTTTGAATCATTTTACTTTTTTAGGATCATTAAAGTAATGCATTTTCAAAATACAAATTAAAAGTTCTACTTCTATTTATTTGTTCTTTCACAAATCATATATCAATACAACATAATTCTAAATTTATTTATGCTTTAAACTAATTCATCCTTCTAGGACACGATACATTCTATCCCCAATAGGAACTGTTTGGCTTTTTTGTTCAGTATTTTCAAAGAAGTTTTTGGGGTAACACTTTAGATGAGGTGCTGCAAAACACTGAAAATATTGTTGACAACGTTATTTAATACATTTCTTAAGCTTGTAAGAAGTTTATTAATATGGTCTTTGTAGACAATATTTTCCCTTCAGAAGGTAATGAAACAACTAAGTATTCAATAAACCTTATTCAGCTTATTATGCTAACAAACGTCTTACTAAACACATTAATCATGTTTGTTAATGTGTTAATAAATCTTGATAAAGAATCTTATTATAAAGTGTTACCAGTTTTGTATTATATAGTTTGTTGTTTCTTTTTTCCAAACATATTTGCGCATTTTACGCACTGCCGTCCAGGAATTACGCACAGACTATTTGGTCCAAAGAAGACAAATGTAAAGGACGAAAGCTTGTTGATGTGAAAAGTTGGTGTTTTTCCATTCTTAAGGGACCCCACGATCGTGAGGCGTCTGCGCACCGATGTTGTATTTGGAGTCAGAGCGCAGGGAAACACCTGCTGCTGCCGCGCCGTTGCGCGCGGAATCTTTCGCACCTCAAGAAACCCCGTCTGCGCCACTTGAATCTCCGAGGACGCCGTGACTCCCTGGAGACCAGTGAGTGGATTTGATTGGGTCGGGCGTACGAAATGGCGGCAGAGAGACACACAAACCGGGAGGATGTGGATTATATGAGTTAGAAATCAAGTCATGTCGCTTCGGGTTTCTGGTCTTCTATGGAGATGTTGGGAGACAGATTTACTCCGCGCACTCACCCCAACCTAATGGGACAACTTGGAAAGAGAGTAGCTGTAAGCAAAGTCTCCTATTCTTGGACTTTGACAAAATGCTTGAAATGTTTCATGACGCAGTCTTCTTTCAGAATAAAATGCCGGTGCCACGAAGCAGCAGTCCGGTCAGCGTATACGTCGAGCTCCCAAGCATCGTCGATCAAGGTAAACTTCACACATGGAGCCAGACTTTTGTAGGTTTTCCTTTTCATTTCCTGTTCATTTGTGTGTTACAGCTTTTTCAACTATTTCGTGGGATGATTTGGAGGGTTGCTCCTCTGAGTCAAGACCAGATTCGCTCATCTCCCAGGTAAAGATAAAACCTTATAAAGTCGTGTGTTTTTAAACACTTTAAATAAAACTTGTTGTTCATCCCTCAGCTCCACTTCCTTTAGTTAATATTTGACTAAGTTGTGGAATCCCAACGCATTGGCTGAACCTCTAAAAGTTTATTTCCACATTGGCACAGTTTCGTGCGCGCACATTACGCACAGGTCTACAGCAAGTTGAAGCACAAATACTAAGTCTTACAGTTTACAAGTCTTACTGTCTCACTGGGTGAACCATTTTGGTGGAGATGTTTTGTTTTAAGACAACTAAAGATCTGTATGCATGTTTATATCTAGTTTTGTTTGACCACAGACGAATGAGTCTGATCCAGACGACCAGTTCCTTGGAGAATGTGCACTGGATTTAATAGCAGGTTTGAATAAAAAGTTTTGTGGAAATTCTGCTTGATATAAAAGTCTTCTAATCTCATGACTTCTGTCGGTTTATCTACTGTAGATGCTGCTATTTTGGAGAGCAGCCTATCTCCAGCAGATCTGGTTCAGTTTCAGGGATGCATCTTTCCTCCACTCACTCCTCAGAGGCAGCAGGAGATTTCCATAGAAACCGGAAACTTTCATGCTGAGGATGGAGCTTTTTACTGGGAGAACATGGCCGACTGTCACGGACAGGCACTGGGAAAGGCTATGGTTGTTAACAATGAGGTAAAACTTTGAGTAAAGGCCATTTTAAACTAATAAAACCGTTTTTTTTTTTTTTGTAAGTTGCTTCAAAAATGATTATTTTCCTTAGTGACAAACCTGTCACTGACATGCTATACTGATCAAAGCAAATTTGCTGCACATGTAGCAAGGACGAACTTCTAAACCTGACTTTATCACTGATTTTTCTTTGTTTCTGCAGCTTCACCAGACTTTTCACAAGCAACAGGAGGAGCTGGACAGCTTGGAAGAGAGGAACCTTCACCTCAAGGAGCTCGCCAGTCGAGCAAAGCACCTGTCTCTGGTGTTGGAGGTGAGATAATAACTGAAATAATAGAAATTTTATAATAAATCAATATATCTAACATGAACTTGTGCATCATTTCTACTAGAAACTGATGACAGTCAGAGAACTCCACATGGAAGAAGCGGTGACGCCGTGCATTGATGCCCCTCAGGGTTCCAGTAAGCGTCAGCGACTGAATGAAGATTCCTTTGATTCGGTGGAGGACATGCTGAGGGACATCAGCTCCCGCTGCAACGCTGTCCTGCTCACCAGCTCCACAGCACCAAGACTGCCACACCAATCAGAGGCCATACGCGTGTTCGGCTCCTTCTCAGGTATCCAGATGTCTACATTCAGCTCAGCTGTAGATGGAGCTCAGGCTGAAGAGTGCGTCTCCTCGTTCAAAACCTCCGTCAGAGAACACGGCACCATACGGACCAAAGTTTTTCCACACGGACACGCGTTCACCTCGAAGACCCAGCAGGGAGGATACCGCTTTCGCTGGGTACCAAACCACAGCTGAGCTTCTGTTAATGCTTAACTGTGAATCTATAGTCAAATCAGTAAATGATTAAATGATGCTTTTCTCAGGTAGCTTGAGGATCAGCCAGAGGTGGAACCTAACGATGGATTTATACTGCCTTCACTTGCCTTTACAATGTGATTTTCTACACAATTTAATTGTTGATTATTTTTTATACTTATGTTTGCCCTGAAAATAAATATATTTTTCAAGTTTGGAATAAAAGTTGATTTAATAGTTTGCACTGACTCTGATTTTTGATTCCAAAGTGTTTTCAAGTGAAATATCTCCTGTCGTGTGAGCGTTTAACAAATGTAACCCCTGACCTGCTCTGAGAATCAGACACTTCCTTTGCTTTTGTCTCTGTCAGAGAGGCTGTGTGCTCTGAGTGACGTCTGCATTAGAGACAACTCTCTTATTTATCCTTTTTTCAGACATTTAAACATTTTGTTTACTTGGATCACACGAGGTGTTGACGTCCGGCACTAGAGCGCAAACACTTCAGCTTTTTACAAAGAAGTGGGTAGAAAAGAAAAGTGTCTTCTTTCCTCTGAACCTTTTCAATGATTCTTTTTCTGAAGAATTGGAGTTTCACTTAAACTTTTTTTAGATTTTATTTAAAATTCTTATCTAACATACAGTAAATAACAAAATCAAGAAACTGTAAATATTTTTTTAAATAAAGCAGAAACTACAAAAATCAAAGTAACATAATGTTATTTTATAAAGCTGAGACATGATACGTTTTAACTGCTTTTTTGATAATATTGGAAGAAATTGTATTTGAATGAAGTTTGATTTTTACAATTCACTTAAAGAAATTTGGAGTTTTATTGCTAAATATATGGTTTTATGAAAACGCTATTTTGCTAACAATATAATATTTTGCTAAGAAAATCAGAAAATGTGTCAGTATTGGATATGGAAATATAAAAAATAATACAAAACCGCAACAGAAATAAAATTCTATAGGAAGATATGTGAAATTTAGAGTAATTAGTCATATAATGGATTGGAAAACATGCATACTTCCACATACAAATGCACTTAATTCATTTAATTCTTTTTCGCAAACACTACAATTAAACTCTTAAGTATTAGGTTTGTCAAAAAGGAGTTCAATAAATTGCTTGCAAGGGAGAGGCAGGAAGCAAATTTAAATAATTCCACTTAACTCTTTATTTTCTCTTCTCAATATCCAGTTCTTAACTTCTGATCGGTTATTTATACTTTCACAATTCAGATTCAGGTCATAAATGATAATAAATTACACGACAAAGATGAAGCACGAAGCATTAATTATGTAAGTAGGGTTATAATCATTTCTGAAATCATGATACCATATCCAGATCAAGTATATATATATAAAACCTTCTCTTCATGCCTGTTCTTGAGGAGGTTCTGATACCCCTCACATCAGTCAAGCTGCAGGAACCCTGAATGTTTTCTGGACTTGTTTCTGTTTTGCAGTATTTTGTGTTTTGTAGTATTTGGGCATCTGGGATCTGCCCTTTCGAGGAGGGGTACTGTGAGGATTGTGAACTTTGGTTTTTGTCTGTTATGTTACGGTACTTGGTATGGTTTACTGACTTCATCTGTCACACCAGTTTCAGGTTCATCATGATCACATGGGTCTTTCTGTCAGTTACTCTCAGTCTTTATAAATGCTTGGTTTTCAGTTCATTCTTGTCAAGTCATTTGCTCGGCTTGGTTACTCTTTTGTTTTTGTTGTTTTTGGCTCATTATTAAATGTTTATGTTTCTGTCACCTGGTCTCCTGCATATTAGGTCCAACACCACCAGTTCAGATAGATGGCATATCACTGTAAATACTGTTATTTAACAGTTAGACACATTTGTATTTTCTTAATATCTGGAATATATTAGAGTTATATTGTTCTACTTTTATGTACAGTATATACAAATCAAAATTTTTTTGTTTAAACTATTAAAATATGAAACCACACAAAAAAGGACTTTTTCTTTATTTTCAAAATGTTGGTGCTATTTTATTTTTATTTTCTCAAACTAGCACTTTAATCATAAAGTGTTTTCATTAGTAGACAATTAGTTACAAGGAAATTCTTGGTAAACAATAGCTTAATATATGTCTTCATAGTTCCTGATGACTCCCCCCTCCGTACAGACAAATGCTCCACAGCTGGTGGAGTGAATGAAGTACCATAATATAAGAAACCTGGGGGGCATTTAATGAGCTAAAGTCCTCAGGCAAAATCTTTCATGCTGCTGCATATAACTGGGTCTCCCAAAGGTTGTGTGTGGAAGGGAATCCAGCCTGAAACTCTGTCAAATCACCTTTTTCAAATCAGTGAAAGATGATTCCCTCTGGTGACCCCTGACAGGATAAACCAAAAGGTGAACAACTCTCTCTCTCTAATAAATATAAGAACTTCCACAAGTGATACGTTTATTTTAAATCCATTCAAGTATTATATGGATAGGAGAATTTATGATCTGACTGCAAAAGAGTGAACTTTCATCAAGTTAGAAAACTATCCTAAGCGCTAAGATCAAAAGTTTAAAGTAAATTGTTCACATAGACCTAATAACAACAACGACTATAATAATAATAATAATAATAATAATAATAATAATAATAATAATAATAATAATAATAATAATAATAATAATAATAATAATAATAATAAATCTTGGGAAAGTAGCTGATCATTTAACTTAAAGTTTTGCTTGAGAAATACAATAAAAATCCACATTGCATCACTTTAACCACAACAGCATTCTGTTAATACAAACTTTCACTCAAAAAACATTTTCTTTTTTTCAACCAGTTAAAACTAATACACAAAAGTTAGTCCACTTTTACCTCAAATTTTGGTTAAAAAAACAATCATTTCTTTTTTAATAATTATAATTATTAATTTCAGTTTTTAAAGTGTTTTAAACAACCATGTAAGTAAAATCAGTTGAGCCTTTTTTTTTAATCAAACGTCAGCGGATTTATTTATTTATTTTTCTATTAAGTCAAAAACACATTTAGTGCAACAAAGACAGAACCCCACAGCAGTTTATCAGAGGGAGGATTGAGGACAAATTCTACCGCTAAATCTACCGCCAAACTGCGGGAACCACGCAGAGGTGAAAAGAGAAACGAGCAAACACAAAGACTTTCTAATGGGACAGAAGCTCAAAGGAGGGAGGGACTGGGGCAGGTGTTATGACTCGGATTAATTTAGTCTTATTTTCATATTTCTACATTTTCTTAATGAAAGAAGTTATTTATGTCCAAATGTTTTTTTTACAGAAATCTGCAATTCTTTATTAAATCAATATTTGTCCTTTTTGTTTATTAAAAATATTTCGTTTAGAGAAAAAATAAGAAATATAAACTGGACACATTTTTTATTTTTATTTTAAATGATTAAGAGAGAGAAAAAAACAGATTTGTCTCGTGGGACAAAGAGCTCCAACCAAAAACTTATGATTTTCCTTCTTTTCATAATTATAACAGCTTATTATTATTATTATTATTACAAATAATTGGACAAGTGGCGCGCGCCTGCTCACGCGCTGTTTCACGCTGCAGTTTTTCTCTAAAGGTGAGAACTGTTTAGTGAGCGCGCGCGCAGCTTCAGATAAGACTTTTGAAATGACTGAACCTTCTGCTTTTATAAATACAAGTCTGTCACGTTAATGGAGATGGAGGGAAATCTAAAAAAGCAAATTAGATAATTGAATTATGTCATTTGATTTTAAAAAGAAAAGAAACGTTTTGAAATTATTGAATTTGGTGTCATTTTTCATGCTTGTGCTCTCATTTTTCTAGGTCTAAACATTTAGTCAACATTCAATTTTGTATTTAAAAATTGAAAGAACAGTATTGTAAAAAAAGAACTTTTATACCATTTCCATGTTTTTTTTTACATTTTCTTTTAATGTTTTATGATTATTTCTGTCCCACAAACAAATGGATTTAGATCTTTTTTAACTGCATGTTTTCAGCAGTTTCTCCATAAATGCCTTCATCAAACATCATCACTGCGTTCTTTGCTTTGTTTTAGAAATTGTCTCCAGTGGAAACAGACGCGGAAAACGTCACTGAACCGGAGCGGGAAAATGATCCCCAGCCTCCGAAAAAAAAAACAGAAAAAACTTGGAGGTGCAGCCAATAGCAGAGCAGAAAGCGGGGCTTCCCGCTCAACTGTCCGCCCCGCAGAGGTATTTATGCGGGAGGAGGCAGCAGGTGCAGCAGTTCACTGCATCACAGGGTCAGCATGACAGGAGAATTGAAGATGCAGCAGAAAAACTGGTGAGTAAACCGTCCTAAAGCTGACAAGAGTTGGTGTAAAGAAGGAATGTAAAGATTTATTTTAACTATTTCATTCATGTCATCATTTTTGGTTGAAGATCTGATTCACTGACCTAAAATTGACCCATCTATACCAAAACTTCCACCAGTGTGACTCATAATAAATACCCGGTACAGTGCTGGTGAAGTTTTCCACATTCCCGTATCCGTATAGGAACAGAAATCGATTCATTAATTAATCGTTAAACCCCTGAAGCGCATGAGTCACTTTTAATCTGTTGCTGCTGCTACCAGGTAACCAAGCTTCTAACTAAACACAACACTGTTCTCTAGCTTTTCACCTGCAGATCTCAAAATCTGAAAAGTAAAGACTGAATATTTTCTATTCAATCACCTGAGTTTGATCTGTTTTGTCTCATCAGGATGCAGAGAACTCCAGAAAAAAGGAGATTTGCTTCCTTTGAGGTACGAACAAACGGAGGCTCAAGCTAATTTACTACTGCAATTAATACTATACAAAAGTAATTAGATTACACATTTATATGTATTTTTTCTAATAAGACAACACATTTATAATAACTTCTTTAATACAGCAGACAATCCTAAATCTAAAGCAGCTGTTAACAGAAGAAACTCTATTATAGTTACATTATGGCTTTTCATATTTTACTACTTTAAAGTGTGTTTCCTTTAAATCTGTTCACTTAGACTCCATGTTTGTATTTTACTCTGCATAATCTCAACCCTACAAAATTAAAAAGCCTATTGATTTAAGAAAAAAAGTTTTATTTTCTGTCTTGATAATCTTATCACGACAATTTTTTGATAACAAAATTATCTTAGTTTGAAAAACTGACTAGAATTGTTTCTTTTGAATCAAAATTCCTGGTAAGATATATGTTTTTTTTGTTTTTTTTACCAGGAATAGGGAGATTTCTTATTTAAAGAAAATCCTCGAATGGGGGATTTTCAATTTTAAGAGGCCTCGCTGTTTTTGCATTGTATGTCCTATTTTTTTTGTCTTGTTTTAGGCTGATTAGCTTAACTTTTTTTTCAAAGCACAAAGGCCTCCTGTTCTTAATTGATTCTTCCTGTTTCACGTTTAGGCTGAATATTCCACTAATTTGAAGCATTGGGCGACACCTGCGGCTTCAGAATCACATGTGACTCATTTGTGTCTTCATTGGAGCTCTCTGGCTTTGAAGAAAAATGTTAACACTTTCAAAAAATCCTTTTGCTTGTAAAAATTTTGCTTAATTTCTTTCAGGTATTTTAAGTTTTTTCATCTATATTTAGATTTCTAACATGCAAAGTAATTGAGCAAAAATGATGGTAAAAGTTTTTATTTACTCTCAGAATGGTTTATTTTTTCAAAACATTTTTTATATTATTTCCAGGCATTTATTTTATAAAACTTTGAGTTACACCAATGTTATAATAGCCATAATTGATTGTAAAAAAAAATGGAGCATCAAAGCAACATTTGTAGAAAATACTGCTTGTATTTTTAATTCAAGTAAACCTGCTGCAGCAGGAGAATCTTATTAAACACCAGGCGTTATCTTATTTTGAAGGGAGCTTGAATGTGCTGCTGTCAAGAGTTAAACAAGCTTAAGTTGTTATTTGTAGAAAAAGACAACTACATTATATTTTAATTATTTTAAATATATGAAAAAAATGATAAACGTGACTTAATGGCCACAAAAACACAAATAAATGTTATTTTTCTGAACAGTGAAGTAGAACTCTCTTTGGATTTGGGCCTACATGCTCTCTTAGCATTGACTGAATTATTTAAACTGTTTATAATTATCTTTTTTTCACAGCAGTTGTCTTAAATGACAACAGCAGCTGAGAATGGACACTTTTCCCTTTTTTTAGATTTAAAAAGAGCCAGGAAATTCATAGTTCATCACTTTGCATCTAAAATACTTTCTTAGAGGTAGGTTCCATCTTTTCCTGCCTCCACTTCTAAACCATAAATTACATTAATGTAAGTAATGTAATGTAATTATTTTACTATACTAGCCCTCGTCTTAATCTAAAATGCCCTCTGAAACATTTGTAGTCAAAGAATAAGTATGAATTCTGCAGAAAATATAATGAAGGTATGCTAAAATGGGAAGTACTTTCATTCTCATTAACATTTTAAGGGATTACTTTTGGTTTTAACTTATTCTGTTACTGAACTGCCGTCCTCATCGCTACCACGACTCAAAGTTATGTTGGTTTTAGAAGTGGTGACTGGTGGTGAGGCAGTGCAATGTTAGCTGGCATGTCATCTTTAGTCAGCTCACACTGCTCTGCTGCTTCAACAGTCACATTTTGCCCGACAGAAGGTCTGATTTTTTATTTTTATTTTTTTGGGACATCTAAGCTCAGAAGAGTGTCTGTTGGGTGACTGGGAGGCAGTGTCTCGTTAGCTGGATGTTTTTTCCAGGTGCCAGCTCACCTGCCGCTGCCCTCCAGCTGCTCATTCTACCCACCAAACCAAAATAGAAATGTGTTTTGGGCTTTACATTTGTAATAAAAACGTAATCAAAGAATGATTACTTGTTCCCGTTACAACAGAAAATTATTAGTTTACATGATTTAAGCCGGGGCCAAAATCCAAAACACACCTTAGGTCGTGGGCCTAACAGGATAAACATTTATTAAACACTCTAAAACTGCATTTTAAAAAATTAAAACTATAACTTTTAAACATAATTATGAGCTAGATATATAGCATTACCTGCGATAATGCTAGTGTGAATGCTGTAAGCTGAATTTGAAGATGCTAGTGCTGATAGCTGAAGATCCTGAAATTGATCGCTAAAAATACTGAAGCTGAAATTACTGAAGTTAATAGCTGAAAATGCTAAAGTTAATATCCATCAAAAACATTTGCTAAATGGTAAATTAGCTAAAAGAAAAAAAAAACAAACCTTAGGTTAGTCAAAACAGCTAGCGTGTAGCTGAAAAAATAGCTAAATTTCAAAATAACCTTAAAAAACTGAAACAAGCCTAAATTAGCCAAAACAGCTAGCTTGTAGCTGAAATATTTGCTAAACTCCAAAGTAGCCTAAAACAATCTTAGTAATTGCCAAAATAGTCCAAAAGGCTAACAGAATGACAATTTTTAAAACTTTAAGTCCATAACTTTTTACATAATTATGAATAATAAAAATGCAGGAATATTATCCCAGAATAAATCAACTTAAACCTTTAATAACTTTTGAAATTTTACCCTCCATAAAAATATATTTTTTAAAAATTATACAAGTTTAAAAAAGGTCGCAAGATAACATCGGGCCATTAATAACAATAAAATAAAAAGATCTGGAGGGCCGAATATAATTACCTGGAGGGCCAGATCCGGCCCCTGGGCCTTGACTTTGACAGGTGATTTAAACAAACCAATATACCAGTAAGTGTCATCATGAGAAAGAGATTTTAATGTAAACTTTGGAAAATAAAAGAGAAATGTAACAGGTAAACTTTTCAAACAGGAATGATTCATTGAGCTGCAGTGACGACCTGGTTTCATTCCCTCTCTGTCCAGCCTCTCGCCTGCAGCTGACATTAGTGGCTAATCCTGAGCGTTGACTGGATGGCTCATCTCCTCATCTCACTCACTGCTACAGGTCGATTACTCCTGACAGTCAGAAACCTAAACCGTCAGGAGGCAGCAGTCCAGTTTGAGATCCATCATAGCTCCGCTCGTTTCTTTAGGATGATCTGTCGGACCAGCGATACGGCTTCTTGTCGAATGCTCTCCGTGGGCTCGTCTGTTCTCCAGAACCGGACGACTTTGCCTTCTGGATCAACCAGAAACTTCCAGAAATTCCATTTGGGAAATTTTTGCACAGAATCTAAAAAGAAAAAAAAAAAACAAGAAAAAGTAATATAGCCATAAAGTCAGTAGTGCACTTATTTGTTTTAAGTATTGATAATCTGATTTATTAGTTTACAAGTTATATTAGAGGCAGACATACTTCTACAAGAAAAAAAAAAGAAATATAAACTGGAATAAAAAAAGAATCTCAAGATGTACAGGAGTTGAAAATAAGACTACAGAGATGATATAACATCTTTTTACTGTAAATTTCCAACAAAGCTTGATTGCTTCATCTTTGAGTTCTGCTGGTGATTTAATCTTAGCTTATCTTTAGTAATTGATTAGAGGAGATTTGGTCCTTTTACACTTTTGTATATGTTTTTTTGTTTTTAAATGTGAAGCGCTCCAAGTTGCATAAGGTATGAGAAGCGCTTTTTATAAAAAAAAATGTTTTATAAAGTTTGATTTGATAATATATTTATTACCCTTTGGCACTCTATTTTCTTAATGAAATGGGATTTATTTTTGGTGAGTTATCTTCCTCCCTGGAAGAGAGATGCGTCGACCGAATTTTGCCACAAAATGAACTCATCAGTTATCATGATGGGATAAACGCATATTTCCGATTTTCTCCTTTAAACGCCGGGTCAGCTGCTATGATTTTTGGAACTAATGCCCGAGCTACTAAAAGTAGATATACAGTATTATGCAGATAAAATTAAAATGTTTTGCTGAAAGTGAGTGTGTGTTTTAGCCTGGGGGCAGTGCTGGCAGTACAGACTCTACCTGGAAGGGGCTGTTCCTCACTTTGTGACATCACAATGTGAGAACCCAGTCGTTTTTTTTTTATTTCTAAGGGGCTGGTGATCAGAAAGCAAAGCTTTAGAGGAATGATCAGAGATGTATGAGCGAAATACAACTTTTGCGGTTGTTTTTTGACATAAATTAACATTATAATACACTTAAAAGGTCAAAAACGTTGATTCTGCATGAAATAGTGTAGGTTCTTTAAGTAATAAAAAACCCTTTAAAATCATATTGATTTCAATTTGCTTTTTTTCGCCTGTCATGGTTGTCACTAGTGAAAATTGCAAAGAAAAGCAGTTTAATTAAAGTTTGTTATGATAATTTTTAAGAGGACTT
Organism: Oryzias melastigma; assembly: GCF_002922805.2. NCBI lineage: Eukaryota > Metazoa > Chordata > Actinopteri > Beloniformes > Adrianichthyidae > Oryzias > Oryzias melastigma. The sequence goes on from NC_050520.1 coordinate 6,206,368, forward strand.
ATTTTTTGGTGTGTTCTGTGCAGCTAAAAAAAACTTTATTTGTATTGTCAAATTTGCAACATTTCATAAATAAATACACAAATAAAATGTAATCCGTGAATTATTTTCTTTTTTTTTTTTAAAGTCGAGTTAGATTATTAACGTGTTATTGCAAATTAGGAAAACTTAATGCACACATTTGGAGTTTATAACTTAACTTTTCTAGTTAAAATCAAATATCTGCATGTTTTAATCAAAAATATTGGTATTTTTACTGAAAGTTTGGATGGGAACACCGACCTGTGAGGAATTTGAAGGCGGGTTCCGCTTCCGAACCAAAAGTTTTGATCTTGCTGAAGAACGGGAAGGTGAGGCCGTAGGTGTTCCTGGCGAACGCCTCGATGTCCCGACTCAGGCCCAGTTCTGTCTTCCCGAACTGGCCGCACGGGAAGGCCAGGACGTTGAAGTGAGAGGTGCCCAGCTCCCGGTGGAGCTCCTGCAGGAACCTGAAGTTCGCCTCCGTGTGCTCGCAGTGACTCGCCACGTTTACAACCAGCGACGCCTGAGCGGAGAGAGACAGACAGCAGCCGCACCGTTAAATCACAGCCCCGCCACCAACACGACCACTGCAGACGACACACGCAAACTTCATACAAGTTTGCGGGGTTTCACCGCAAGCTTTGCTGATGATGTGGACATACTTTTCCTCGGTACTTCTCCAGGGAAACCGTCCTCCCTTTGGCGTCTTTGACCTCGAAAGAATAAAAATCGCTGGGTTTTCTGGGTTTTATTAGCTGGGTATGTAGAAGGAATAAACACCCTGCTCCGACTGTCATGCTCAACAAAACTCTAAACATTTTTGCTTTACGGATGGAGGACTTGGTGGGGTATCCTCCTAGCTCCTCCATTTTGGAGGTGGAAGTGAGTTTTTTCTACAAGTTCTGAGGAAAGGAGGATCCGTCTGGCTAGCTGGCAAAAACTACGACGACACCGGAAAGCCAATTCCTTCAAAATAAAGACTAATTTCAATGTCGGAAATGCAATTCCTTCAAAATAAAAAAGAAATGTCCAGATTTTGTTTTTAAATGTTGCAGCGGTCTGCAACCTTCAACGTTTAAAGAGCAACTCGAGTCAATTTCTCAACGACTACAACCCTTAAATCACACTTTAGAAAAACAAGACACTGCATGCACTAATATTTAATTGTTGTATTTTGGTATAAATAAAACACAAACAAATAAACTATTAAACAATTTTTGACAGAAGTTCACATGAAGTCCTTTCAAAAATAAAAGGACTTATTTTGCCTTTTGTGGTGCATCATAGACAGAAATCCAATTAACTACATTTAAATTAGACATTAAGTTACTTTTATCATATTTTTCTAACAATGTGGTTCACTTAAAATCATTGTATTTGTTCAAACAATGTATTCTGGTTGTACTTACTGACCACCACTTGATTTTAAAAAATCTGTTCGACTTTGTTAAACCCAAACTGCTTGTTGGAGCATTACAGCTACCATGGTAAGGAGCCTCACAGAGTGATAGATTACTTTCTTTTGTGTGTACTTTACTACTTACTTTTTATTTTACAGTTACTTTAGAAATATTAAAAATGCAACTTCTCTGGGTATGTGTAATGTTATATTGTTGTATATTTTCGAGCAATTCTACGACATTGTAAGGTGTTACTCTACATTTTAGGATAAGCCAAAAATGAAACATAAACTATCATTATTAGAAATAGTCTTTGTTGAATTTTTTAAAACGTAAAATTCAGTTTTTGCAGTGCAACTCTACTAAAGTGAACACTTGTTTTTAAAGTTCCTGTTGGCAAAGTGGACATTTTGTTAGTTTTCTTAGCAAAATTGTTTTTTTTTTTTTAGAAAGATAGGCCTTTATTGCCATTGTCACAGGACAAAGAAATTGGAGCAACCGTTGTTTGAGGTTTTAAATGTATGAATTTGATGATTTGTTATGCACTGTAATGTTTTTAAATAAATATCCTTTTCAGGGACAAAGTTTTGTCAATGAAGTCACATACAAGCGTTTCAAGAACGGGATCATCCAGAAAAGTTCCAGACAAGCTCCTGCTGCGAGTACACCGATGGCCTCTGGGGGGCAGTGTGACCCCAGGCGTGACCTTGATGCAGTCTGTCAGAGGCTGGACCTAGAAGATCCACAGACCCACCAGGAACCAGAAGATGAAGTCCAGCTGGGAAATGATCTCGGTATTGTGTATATCACACTTGATTTTCTTGTGTTGTTTCTTTCTGTGACATAAAAATGTCCTGCTTCATGGTCATGCATATCAGGCAAAGTTTTAACGGTATAAATTCTAAATTAAGGAAAAAAACGACAAATGCTGTTTATTCATACTTTTTAAAATTTCTTTTTTAATTTTTAAATTACTTGTCAGATAATTTTGGGAACTATTATATATTTACAGATACATCTTTTTGAGTCCTAGCTTCACTTAAATGGCGTTTTTGTCATTCATTCATAAAATACTTTTGTTTTTGAATATAAAGTGTTCTATTAAAGAAGATTGTTTAGCCTCCAAAAGCATAAATATACAATTTAAGAACGAGAGATTGAAAATTCAGACGATTTTCTGTAAAAATTTACAACTTTATTTTCATAATTATCATGTTAGTCTCACTATGTGCTGATTACATTTTTGTTTTGATTTCAGATTCTATTCAATGAATTCTGATTTTACATAAAAGTACCTAAATTCAACCATTTATCTTTGACATTCTGACTGATTTCTCTACATTTGAACTCATTGAGTTTTGACTTATTCTAAAAATTTTATATCCTTATTCTGACTTTGATCTTAAAATTTTGACCTCAATTAGGAGTGATTTATTTGTGTATGCAATTAAAAAATCCTCTTTACCTCTTAAAGCTATTTGCAGTTGTACATTTGATTTTTTTTTTTACTTTTAGTTTTTCCTCTAACAAAGTTGCATGTTTAAAATTTTAACTTTATTTCTGGAATTCTTCATTTAAATCTAAATCTACCAGAGGGAAAAAAAAATCTAAATTATCTAATGTAGAAAATAAACTTCCATCAGATTGAAACCTCTTTTACACCCTTTTTCTTTTGAATACATTTAATCAAATCAAAATATGTCTTATAGAAATCGGTTATGAAATTTCTTGTAAATGAAAATATTTATTTTTTGAAACAGGAATTCCAAAAGTGGGAGACTTCAGGGAGGCACTCGTAGTATCAAACCGATCAAGTAAGCCTTCTCCCAAAAGCAGAGAGAAGCCAAACAAAGGAAACTCCACAGAACAGGTTTGCAGCAAGTCACATGACTTTTTCTGTATTTTCAAACAGAATCAACTGAAATCTATGCAAATTTATATTACAAAATAAGAAACATTGTCATCATACATTGGTAACTGTGAGCAGGAATAGTTTTTTTCTATTAACTCTTACGTATCCTGAAGAGTCCTATTGACCAAAGTGCAGAAGCTCTATTGTGCAAATGCAATTTTAAGATCCAGTACAGGTTTAATAAAGAAACTTCTGTTTGTGACAGACAATTCTCCATTTTATGATTGCAAAGGCAAAAAAAAAAAAAAAAAAAAAAAAAATCAGAAAATACACAGAATACTCTGAAAAGCTAAGTACATTCTGCAGTATTCTCCTAAGGACTCACCAAGGCTTCACCTCCTCATTGAGCTCACATCTAGGAACAATTGAGTTGATCAGTGTGAAATCTGTGAAGCATATTTATGTACTCTGGGAGGAAGTCAGAGTGCAGAATGCATCAGATTTTTTTTTTTTTATCTTTGGTGTTTATAGAGAGTGACGTTGGCGTGGAGAGCAGCTGATCAAAACTGGAGCTCCAAACCCTCAGGTACAGCGTGAAAGGTACAGCAGTAGCTTCTGACTGGCAAGTGAAGGGACACTTTACCCTTATTTAGACAAATGAAACTCTTGTTTAGGGCAACATGTTTTAGCTAAGAGCCTATGAAGATGATTTAATGAAAGTTTACTTTGCATGATTTTCTTAGTAGTGATGAGTCAAACGCTTTAAAGCGTATTCAGCTGATTCTGCACCGTTTACTTATTATGTCTCCTCTATGCATGCTTAAAAGCAGTTATTCCAATAAATGCTACTTAAACTGAAGTCTTAGTTATTGTGTGTATCTTTTATTGAAGGGTCAGATACTAAAAAGCAAGACTTGCAACCTTTTGCAGTTCTGAAGAAAGACCGTCTAAGTCACCAGAGGAAATTGGTGATGATGTTGGGAGCACCATCACTGCGGAACGACTACTGTAAGAGAAGATGTGATTTTTACAAACGTGCATGACTTCAAATGTCTTTTTGTGTCTTTGTTAAAGAATGACTCAACAATTAACATAAAAAAAATTAATTAATTACAGAAAATATTCTATGGTTCAGACAAATTGGTCAATTGTACGTGTTTGTATAGAGAGAAAATGGTTTAATTGGATTTGTGTGCGTGTGTAATTCTTGATTTGTAACATGTGTCTGCATGTTTGTGTGTAACTTTAGATTTGTGTGCACAATTCTTGATTTGTAACTCATACAATACATTTTGTTTGTAACTGTATGCACTTCCAACTGCATATACACACAAACAAAAATGATAAAATAAAAAAAATTAAAAAATTTACATAAACACACCTTAAAATGACAACAGCTTAAGACTAACTACACACACAAATCTTTAAAAAGTATCCACCAGTTCCCTGATGTGAGACTCTTTTCACGTCTCCAAGTTTCGTATGTAAATGATGCGTTTAAATGCTGCTTTATAGTTTCATAGTTTTCTTATCAGCTGCACAGAATTGCGAATAACTCACGCTCAAAAATCCAAACCTATGCACAAACATGCAGACACAAGTTACAAATCAAGAATTACGCACACACAAATTGGACTGAACTATTTTCTCTCCATATTTTTTAGTTTTTACAGATCACAACAAGACATTTTAAATGCTGTTCTGAGAGAAATCAACAAAAAAGGAAGTTGAAACTTCATATTTTGATCTGTTTTTAGTAGGAATATATTGTTGAAAAGATATTCTAGTGATTAACTAAAATATTGCATTCAAATCCACCAATTCAGGGAATGAAGAGGAAATGGAGGGAAAATTGGGACACTTTGTTAAAGAAAACTCCTAATTAAAACAAAACAAACTTTAGATGAGCATAGAAAAATATATATTTCCTTACTTCTAACAAAGTTTGATTCATCTATTTGTCTTCTGTCTATCTAACAATTACTAATCTACAGTCCATCCATACTTTAGAAGCACTCAGTCTGGTTCTCTCCTCGTCTGGTTCTTGTCTTTCAGACTCTGATCTTCTCGACTGTAGTGAGAGTGGAATGATTGCGTTAGCGCTGGGCTCCTCTGTTTATCTTTGGGATTCAGAAACTCAGGCTCTAGTGGGAGTTTTGGAGCCGTTTCCAGCTCCAGATCAACCGCGCTCTGAGACTCTGTCCATCTCACGTCTGTGCTGGAGCGGAGACGGCAGAATGCTCTGTATTGGCAACAGAAGGGGGGAGGTTCAGGTACAACATCCACTACAAACAAACTACAGAACTTAGATAAGTGATTAAAAGTGATTTACATGAATCTAGATGTCTACAGGTGGATGCATCAGAATGGAGCAGAGCAAGGAGTTTGCTCACAACAATTTGAATTCAGGAATATTCAGAAATACAACTTTAAGCTTCATTTTCTATATATATGTCCTCCATCTTCAGAAACTTGATACAAAAACATGTTATAAACAGCAAAAACACCTTTTTCATTGGAGTGGTTCTTTAAATGACATTTTGTGTCTTTGTGTTTTCCTTTGGCCCTCAGTTATGGGATGTTGACCATATGCAGAACCTGAGATCTCTGCAGTCACACTTTTCTGCAGTCGCAGCTCTCTCCTGGAAACAGGAAGTACTCAGCAGGTGCCGTCAGATTCACTGAATCAATAACTAACCATCTTGAACAGTAAGTACAACATAAAACCAGAGTATGAACTCTCGTGTGTTTACCATCTCACAGCGGCTCTGTTCTCGGACACGTCCACCACACAGATGCTCGGGCTCCTGCTTCGCTGGTCGGTGCTGCTGATCTGCAAGAGGAGATCTGCAGCCTGCAGTGGTCTCCAGGAGAAGAATGGATGGCGAGCGGCTCCACAAAGGGCCTCCTTCATATTTGGGGCAGTGATATTGCAGGAATTAAAAAATCTTCTCAGGCTATTGAGAGGATGAGGCAGCCCAGTGCTATTAAGGTGGATGAAACCAGAACTTCATATTTTTATACCTGCTGTGAATCTGGATCAGTGTGAATTAATCTATCGTGGCATTACAAAAATCTATGGCTATGTCTGAATTCTCTCCCTACTCACTATATAGAGCGTTTGCCATTTTCTAGTACTGTCCGAATCTACTAATTCCAAAGAAAAGTGAACGAGAAATTTCCCAGAAGTCTTTGCGAAAAACTAGCGTGCATCGATGCTCACTACATTACCGAATATAGACCACAATGCACTGTGGTCGAACAATTTAGAAGAAAAAAACATGTTTAAACGTAATTTTTGAATAAACCATCCACATTTTCATCATCAGAACACAGTGGAGTCATAAATAAACGTCATGAAATGTTCGTATTGATTTGATTTTCACTTTGTGAAATTGGTGACGTCATATTCAGCGTTCAGAAAAACGAAAGAAAAGTAGTGAGCATCATGTTTAAATTGACTTTAAATTCCAGGACACTAAATAGTCCTGCACTATATAGATTTTTAGTAGTCAGGGATTAGGGTAGAAATTCAGACATAGCCAATATTTATTTAATTTAGTCAAATCAAAACGGATTTTAAGATAGAAATGCTATATTTTGATTTGTTTGTAAGTTTAACCTGATAAACTTTAATGCAAATGCTCGATTTGGCATTTAGTAAATGTTTAAAGATCTCTGTAAATGTGAAAAATTAACCTTTGTTTTTAAGTTGGAGCATGAGCCTAATATTTTATTTAATCACTTTGCTGTTTATGAAATATAATTATTTTTGAACAAAGATCCATTAGATGTTAAAAACATCCTGCAAGTTAAAAGTACATTTAAAATCACAATTAATTTCATATTATTTGTTAGAAATGGTAAATTTGGTGATTTTCACAGTCACCTGATGAAGACATCCACTATATTGTGTTCTTTGTGTCTTCAGGCGATGGGGTGGTGTCCATGGCAGAGAGGGGTGATAGCTACAGGCGGAGGTTGGAAGGATGGAGAACTCAGAATTTGGGATGCACAGTTGGGGACCTGTTTGAATTCTGTCAGCACAAACTCACAGGTACAGCTCCACGATCCAGGATCAGTCATTTATTCCTGAACGATACACTCCTTCATGGCTTCACTTGCAGATCTGTTCTCTTCGATGGGCTGGAAAGAAGAGATATCTCATAACTAGTCATGGACTTCCTCATAACTCGGTCTACTCGTGGACTTGGAAGTTTCCCGACCTCACTCGACTCCATCAGCTTGCAGGTTATAAACGGCAAATTTGTGAAATATTCAATAACATTGTAGCAGTTAAAAAAAAGGTTCAGCTTCAGCCCTGGTTGAAGCATCAACTGGGTCATTTCTGAATAGTTTGCATGTTCTCCTTGTACATGTGTGGGTTTTCTCAAGGAGTTTCCTCCCACAATTAAAAAACATGCCTCATAGGCTAACTGGTATATCTATATATCTAGATATGGTGTGCATGTGAGTGTGTGGCCTTGCTGACTTGTTGAGTGTGTACCACACCTTCAACCCCCATGACTCTAAAAGGGATACAGCAGGTTCTGAAACTGGATGGATGAATTTTTCAATGCATTTTTCCTCAAATTTGGCAGGTTAATAGTTTTCTAGCTGCAGTGAAGAAAAATAAATAAACAAAAAAACTTGATCCATGGATCCTCAATAAGGATGAGTGATATCACATTGGCTAAGTTGTATCCAGATTGTTTTCTTCTGTTATTTGACTCCCTGTTCTGCTAAAAGCTGAATTTTTCATCCGTCTGTCTATCTTCTAAAACCGCTTTAGTCCCTTTGGGTTCATGGGTTTGCTGGAACCTATAAAGGGTGAAGGTGAACAAATTGACACTCCATTGTAGGGCCATACAGCGGTCACACCTAAGGGGCCATTTAGAATCACTAATTAACCAGGAAAGAGCATCTATGGGCCTTTATAGACGATGTATTCCATGATTATCAGACATCCAACCCCTACTCATGACTGACTACCTGTTTTTAGGAGTGTCCAACCGATTAGAATATGCACAAGCATGGTATGTTGGAAACATGTAGGAATGAGGCCTTAACTTGAACAACCCTGAGTTAACTTATGAGGTTTTTTTTGTCTGTGGAAAGGAGCCGAAGTGCCTAGACAAAACCTATACATGGACAGGGAGAACATGCACACTCCATACAGAGAAAAACCCAACTAGAACTTGAATCAGAGCCAACTCACTGTGAGGCAAAACCACTGCACCACCGTGCAGCCATAGTAAAAAAAAAAATCATTATTTGAAGCCAGGTTTTGTTTCAGTTGCTTATTTTTAAAAACACCAGTTTTGAAAATGTAGTTGTTCGACTGGCTCCAGATATTTCAATCAGAAAGAAATGGAAAATGTTAATCAATTTGCATCTGAATAAATAAACTTATTAGGAATGAAAGCGGTAAAGGCCTCATCACCCTGACTCAGTCCAGTTTCTTTTCAGGTCATTCTGATCGAGTTCTGCACGTGGCCATAAACCCTGATAACACTCACCTCTTCTCTGCTGGAGCAGACCAGCGCCTCCACATCTGGGATCTGTAGTTCTCCACAGCTTTCAATGCTGATTTTAGAGTTACAGTCAAACTGTAGTTATGAGGCCAGACCAAACCCATCTTTTACAGAGAGCATATTTTTTTAATCTACGTCAATATGAGCCAAATGCAAATTTAAGATATTGTTTTATTTTATTCTTTTGTAAAGTAGCCGTCCAGTAGACTTTTTTTATTTTAGTGTTAAAAGTCAAAGTGTTTTTTTAGAAAACTAAGAAAAGAATCATGGGATCTGTAAAAATTGAGATATATCACATATTCTAGAAAATATTTCCAAAAATATTTTTTCAACAAAATTTAATGGCTTCTAAAACTATTTTTTTTCTTTATTTATTATGTTTTTTTTTTAAATCCTCGTGAAACCTCCTTAACCTTGTTTAGTTCCTTTATTATTTTGCATTTTACAAACGAGTTTATGTAGTTTTTGTGTCTGAGAATGTGGGTTTTAACCCCCTTCAGAAAGTTCATGCATTCTGTCTCAGTTTCACGTCTCGTTATATTGTCCGTCTTAGTGATGAAGCTGTGGAAGGTTTTTTCTTTCCTTTATGTTGCACTTGGTTTTCTTGTATCATGTTTTTTTGTCTTTGAGCCTGTGCATCATCTGTGTTGACCTTTTGTTTGCTTATACTCAACCAATTGCTGAAGCTAAAAGAAAGTGTTTTTGATGGATCCAAAGACAGTCTAACTTTAACTGGACTGTCTGCATTTATGCAGGTGAGACTGTACAATTAAGGTAAAAACATGAAAATTTCTGGAAAAAATTATAGATACCCAGCCATACAACTTTTAAAATAGTGTGTAAAAAGTGATGTATCAAATCTTGTCAAATAGACATGATAGAAAAAAAAACAATTGATTTACAAGTTTCCATTTTTTGTGGACGAGACCTTTGTAAATGCAGAGCTACACTAAGGCAAACATAATATGTGCTTGCAAAAGCTCATATATGAAAAAAAGATGGTGTGGGTAACAGCCCAGAGACCACAAAAATCAACACATTCTCATTCAAAGGCCCAGTTTAGCCCCTTTACACGACTCCTAACCATAGAATTATACTATATATTATAAATTATACTATATTATAAATATAGCCAGCGATCTTTTAATTATGACAAAATAAAAAGAAAATTTTCTTGGACCACGTTTGTGCAGAGCAGCAGGAGTTCTTTAGAGATTCCCTGCTGAGTTGTTGATAAGGAATTAAGCCTCCGCTGATATTCCACAATCGCTTTGTTTACTCTCTTGCTAGCTTACAGGCCCTTAAATCTCCAAGCTAACATTAACGGTGAAAGAATAATGGTGAGTAATATCAAAACTATCCAGCAGTACAGTTTTGAGCCAGAGGGCATCTCAGATGAGGAAAATGAAGACTTTAATGGATCTATTTGTCTGAAGTGGATGAATCAGAATGGAGCAGAGCAAGGAGACTAGCCCTCCCATTTTACTTGCTTGTTGCATCAAAAAAGTTTTTTTTTAAAGCAGCAATTTTGTCATCTGCTCCTGATTCATTTTGATTTGAATAAATAAATACTCAGAAATGCAGTTTTAATTCTAACTTTTTTAATTGTTCTTTATAGTGAAAAAAAGCTAAAAGAACATGTTTAAAATAAAATCTGATGTCATGCAAGATGCCACTCTGTGCTTCCAGGTCAAATTATGTACCATTTCAAAACAACGTGATAAAGATCAAAAGTGAAATTAGAATGTTTAGCTAAAAACTATAGCTGGGTTAGAAAATTAAAAGGAGGTTGTAAAAATGCTGGTTTACCAAATACAAAAGTCAATTTATGACCAGATTTAAGGTTAATGTGAGTTTGGAACTGCCTTTATTACACATTTGAGAACAAGAGCAGCAATTTACTATTTTTTTTAATAATACATTTTTCAACCAAGTCCTCATTTTTATGAAACAAGACAAAATTATAAACTTATTTTTAGGATATTTTTAATTGATATGTATTAAGAAATCTTTAATTTATCAAAGACAATCTAAAGTATCCCCTGAAAGTAGTCAGTTACCTCCACCATCTCTCTGTCACAGAGTACCACCTGTACTCTCCGTCTGCACGCGCCTCTGCCCATTGAGCACGCGCCCCCTCTCACGCGCGCTCCTATACTCACACAAACATGGCGGCCAACACTTCACCGCTACGCTCCTCCTTCAGGATTTGCAGTCCGTTTAACGTAAACTACCGCTGCCACCGGGCCGTCCTGCGGCCGCACAGGAAGCACGACAGTCCGCGGAGACATTTCCACCAGTCTACGATCAGGTAAATATCAGCGGCGGGGAAATCGGCGAGGATTGGGGCTTTAATTGCGGCACGAATGTATGAAGGATGCGCCGGAGAAGGAGGCGGTACGTAAACGCACCACGGTGGATGATTGACAGCCTTTAGGGTGGGCAGTGAAGAAGAGCGCGGGTTTGGTGGATATGGATAAAAAATAAAAATGTCAAAATCGGTTCTCATTTTCATACGGAATGAGAGAGAATAACGACAGCTGAATCGGCTGGAGTGTTAGTTCACAGCTGTCGACTAATGATGACGAGGCTGCTTTATTCTCCTCCTATCACTCTATTAAAAGATTTATTAGTTGATTTTTACAGATTTATTTAATTAATCAAGTCATTATTCTATGTCATATTCACAAATGTAAGTTTTCATATTTTTTAACCTGTCAATCAGGTCAAGACTCGTGACTTGGAGTATATTGGGCTTGTGCATCTATGATTAAACGTTTTATTTCATTTTTTTAAAAATGTTTTTAATTTCTATTATTAAGAAAATAGCCACGTCTCTGCTATTTCTTGCGAATCCCCCAGTATTGAGCTAAATTTGGGACAATATTATTTGAAACCCAAATAAAACAAATTGAAAAAAATGCTGGTGTTTTTCCTAAAAAAAAAGTAAAATGTCCAAAACTTTTTGCTATTCTAAAATAAACTTAATTATTTTCCTCTTCAAATGTTTTGTTTTTCTAGGTTTCAAAACAAAACATTTCTATTTCAAAGCTTTTTTTTCCAGTTTCAATTTTTTTTTCTCTTTCAACTCTTTTTCTTTTTTAGTTTTCAAATCTGAAAATTTTAGTTTCAAAAATTTGGACCCTGTTGTGGCGCGTTGGGGCGGGGCTAACACAAAGGACCAATCAAAATCGATGAGGGTGATAACTTATGCCCTGGTGCATTCACTGACTCTGAGAACTTGGATAATTACAGTCAGAAAATGATTGTTTTGTCTGTACTATCATAGTCTGAAGTTGTCCCAAGATGGGTGTAAAAAGCAGAGTTTTGTCATGTACAAACCACGTGACCAAAACACCTTTGTAGCCCGTTCAAAGCGCCATATTATTGTGTTACTGGGGTGGAAAGCTTCCTTATACACGATAAGAAAAAATAGAACAAAAAAGTTTTGGACATTTTACTCATTTTTATTTTATTTATTTCATTTTTTTAATTTGTGTTATTAAGGTTTCAAATAATATTGGCCCACATTTAGCTCCATACTCTTGAAATTGCTTGGTATGCTTGTTTGATAAGATTTCAACCACCATTTTAAAAAATATAGAACAAACAAATAAACCAATGAAACTTCGGTCTGAACTTCATAATTGGGTCTCACTTAAAGTTTTTAATGTTCCTACTTGTTCTTTATGGACAATTTGGACTTAGAAGTTTCTGATGTAATCAACCTTGTCATCATTTTGTGGAAATCATTCATATAGATAAATATATTGATATTTGTAAGTCATATAAACATTTTTCAAACATTAACAAGAAAAACAACAGTAATTTATCAAAGTATTGCTACATTTAGGTTTTTATAGGTTGTCTCTCCTTGTCTCTGCCCCTGTTTTTTGACATTTTGGGATGCTTATTTCTGAAAAATACCTTACCCTGACTTAGTTTGCTTCTACATTCTACGCATGTAATGTCCCAGCTGTGTAATTTTCATTCTACTAATGGTCCAACTTCGTGTAAAGTTTGTGGTTTTTGTGTGGTTTGTGTGTATTCAGTGATGCTTCCTCACTGTTGCGTTGTCCTCAGGCATGCAGCGGTGGTGTTTTCTGGAGCAGAGTTGGCTCGTAAGCTCCACAGGGAGATCCAGCGTGATGTGGAGGAGCTGGTGTCTCAGGGTAATGTGAGACCTCACCTGGGAGTGGTTTTAGTCGGAGACGACCCCGCCAGTCGCACCTATGTTAGGAACAAGACTCGGGCAGCCAGCATCCTGGGTCAGATATTAGCCACGCTTGCCTCCTGGAACGCCATTCTAATAGATATCTAATAATAATTGTGTAATATTTACACTTTCAGGTATTTCCAGCGACACGGTGGTTCTGCCGAGCTCAGTGTCGCAGGAGAAGCTGCTGGAACTGATCGACAAGATGAACCGCGACTGGAAGGTCAGCGGCCTGTTGGTCCAGCTGCCGCTTCCTGGTGAGCGAAGAAGCCGTAGCGGCATCCGTCCATGTGAAATTAGTAAACAGTGTTTGTGTTGCAGAAAATAGAGGGGTAAAAAAACACATCACCTATTTAAATATGACAAAAATCTAGCAAGTTTAGGACTAAAGTGATGTTTTAAGTAACAATACTGATTAGCATTGATGTTTGGTCTTTTGGATCAATGCTGAAACCAGTCAAGTTTGGTTCCACAGATCCATGCAGCAACACTGACACCTAGTGTTCATGATAAGTATTGTAGCTCTTGTTTAAAACAAGTTTACAGTTACCTCGTATGGAAGCATATTGTATTTTATAATTTAATAAAAAGAAACTAAAAAAAAATGATCTTAGCTCACATTGTGGGTGTGGTTAACTTTGTGAATCGCAGTTAGTTTTTTTCTGATTTTTAAAAATGATTTTTGATATAATTTTTTGTTTTTCAAGATTTTTTTATTTGCAACCTAGTTTTTTGTTTTTACATTTTATTTTATTTTGTTATATATATATATATATATTGTCCATTGTTTGCTCAATTTTTTTTCAGGACTGCAACAGTTGTAGTTCTAAAGTGAGAAGTTAAGGACAGGTCTACAACTTGTAATGTTCCAACACGCTGGTTAATCCTAAAAGAAAGATTTATGATATTAAAGGTTTCTGTGGAGTTTGTTTTAACAATAACGAGTACTTGTGATGTTTTTGAGAGTATTTATGATGAGATATTAAGAAATGGCTATTGTATGTCTGGGGTCGAAGCCCAGAGGTCTGACCTATGGATAAAAAAAAACTGCCTGTAACTCATTTTCTGTATTACCACAAGCAAAAATAAACACTTCATAGTGCGTAAATTAAATAGACACGGATCATATACATCGGCACAGAATGCGATACGCTTCCATAATCTCAAAAAAATACAAAACCAAGTAAAGAAAAAAAAAAGAAATAAATAAAGGAAACATTTTTAATGTCACTTTCTGCTATAGTTTGACCCAAATATACAGTATATTTTAAGCTCCACCTGCCTGAGAAATAACTATTTGGAATCTTTTGCATTTTAATTGTCTGAGCAGTTGAATCTTGATTCTTCTAAACTTTTATGATCTCATCGTGTTTATGGAACATTATTTTGCTTGTTTATCCTTTCCAGTTTTTTTCATCATATCTAGTTTAAATAAAAATTTGTCTTGACTTTTCAGAGCACATCAACGAGCGAGCCGTCTGCAACGCCATCGCTCCAGAGAAGGACGTTGACGGCTTCCATATCGTAAACATTGGAAAGTTGTGCTTGGATCAGAGATCCATGATTCCTGCCACACCGGCAGCTGTCTGGGAGATCATCAAAAGAGCAGGTAAACCAGCAGGGGGCGCTGGTGATCAGTTAAACTTAGATTTGTACTCGGAAGTTTATGGCAACCAGTTGATGCCAAAACAAAAGTTGTTTTTGTGGGAAATGTGGACGAGATTGAGAGATTTGATGGTTGTGATGCTTTCAGACGTCAGAGATAAAGAAACCAGCAGAAGGCAGGAAAAGACCCTGAAGATAGTAGAAGACATAACTAAGACTTGTTTGGCTTTTTTAGAACTTTTTTGGTTTCCTTTGAGGTTTTTTAAAAAGTTTTTTATAATTTTTTTTTTTAGAGAGATTTTGGGATGTTTTAAGAATTTCAAAATATACACGTAAATTACATGAACCTGATGTTCAGTAAGTGAAAATGTGAATGGACAGTTTAAAAGAGTGTTTTTAAATACTTAAGCAACATTAAAGGTTTTGTCCTTTTCTTTCTTGGGTTTGTCACATTGAAAAAACTTTGATGCATCAAAAAATAAAAACTTTTATACTAAACTTCATCCCTGATTTCAACCAACACTATTGCAGCCAAAAATAAGTGCTGCCTCCTTCTTGTTGGCCGAGTTTCTTTAGGAGACATTTTTCGTTGCTGATCTGCTTCAATAGACATCACCTCATTCACTCTTGAAAACTTTTCTTTTATTTCTTAGGTCATTTGTTGAATTACTGACCGTTCAACTTAAGGATCCACTCAATTGGACGTTGTGTCCAAAGCATGTTCTTGTGGCATTTTTCTCACAATGGAGAAAATATGTAAAGAAAATTCAGTTTAAAATTGCAATTCTGATTTTCTTTTTTTCTTTTTACTTATTCAAATTGGCGTGAATTGTGAGCAAACGAAAAAATGCTGATAAAATACTGCCATTGACTGTATAAGGGAGAACTGGACACAGTGAGTGTGATGTCACCTAAAGAAAACGCCTTTCTTCCAGTTCCGGCAAAATGAAGTCGATTCAGTAGCCATTTTCCCACAATTTAGGCTTTCCCACGATGAAACCAGACTGTGTTAATGAGCCGTGGTTGGTCCTATTTGGTCTGAGTCATCGTTTCTATGGCAACCACTCTCTCCAATCTACCAGCTCAGTGGCCTTGTGGTAGAGTGTCCACCCTGAGATTGGAAGGTCGTGAATTCAAATCCCGGCCGAGTCATACCAAAGACTCTAAAAACGGGACCCAATGCCTCCCTGCTTGACACTCATCACTAAGGAGTTGGACTGGGGGGTTAAACCACCAAATGGTTCCCGAGCGCGGCTGTGTCTGCAGCTCACCGCTCCCCCAGGGGATGAGTCAAATGCGGAGTACAAATTTCACACACCAAGGTGCGTGACAAATAGTGGGACTTTATCTTTAGCTTTAATCAAGAGTGAGTTTGTTGAAAAGCCACACCCCTTCTACTGAAAGCGGGATCACCAAATGCTTTTACTGAGACATCTGATTGGTCAGTTTATAACTTGAATAACTTGCAATAAAGAAATCAAATCACGATAAAAAATGAGGATTACCAAGAACATGCTAAAGTAAAGCACGAGAGTAAATAGAAAGACTGAGTAATAGCTGTTCATTTCTCAATAGAAGTCTATGGGATTTTAACCTCTACTTTAGCCTCAGCTACTTCCTGTTTGGAACATCAAGGGGGAATGACTCAGTCCAGTTATTATATACAGTCTATGGGCAGGCCACACGTTCCCTGATCCACTCCGTTCTGATGCATCCACTTGCAAACAAATGGATCCATGAACGTCTTCGTTGTCTTCGTCTAAACTGACTCAAAACTATACGACTAGACAGCTCTAGTATTACTCGTTAACATTTATGTTACATCTGTAACGTTAGGTTGGGGGTTTGAGGGGCTGTAAGCTAGCAGGAGAACGCACAAACAGATGGGTGATGGGAAATGCTCCAGGGAAATAGTTATGAACTCCTGCCACTCTGCAGAAACTATGTCTTAGAAAACAACACAAAAAACACTGGCACCACTTTTAAAATATATTACCAGAAGTATTCACACACTAGACATTAAATCAAGCAAAAACAGAAAATTCCGTTGGAGGAAAGGTGATTTATTTTGCTGTGGAAACCCTAAAAATGTTTAAAAATCTGTTTTTACAACACAGAATTAAAGTTTTAGGTGTAATTTGACAAAAACCACAACCAATATTTTTTAAAGTAATCAACTTGTTTTTGAATAAAAATCCAAGACAAAGATTTCTTCGGGCCACAAATGTGGATCACAGATGATCGAAGTGGAAGTGTTTGTCTTCCATTCTTTACTTCTTAACACTTCATAATAATTCTATATTGATGCATCAAAAAACAAATTTTTTTTTTGCTGAATTTAATCTTAAATGCAATAAATTAGATTTTTGTCTTCCAAAATTCCAATTTAATGTGCCGTTTTCACAACTTCCACTTTAAAGAAAAGTGTCTCTCACCGCATAAGACATAAATGAAGTTAATATTAAAGTATTACTATATATATTTGCTAAAAAACTGTGCTGATCTGACTGATGTTCATGTTCATGTTCTCACAGTCATAATTTGTGTCTTCACTTGTGAGGAATGATTACCCTGAAGCTGCAGCACAGTGACACTTTTCCTGTCAGAAATGAGACCCCTGAGTTCATTTTTCTTCTCAGAATCTCCTAAAATTGTCCTCCAGAATAATTTGGCAGAATTCAGAGTATCCTGAATTGTGCTCTTTGAATTCAGTCCTTTCTGTGATTGTAGTTTACATTTTTAGTCTCAAGTGAGGTTGTAGTTTGTGATTCTTTCTGAAGTTTTGTCATATTATTGTGTATCTTAGTTATCAATATACATTGATTTATTGGTCATTTTCTTACATTTTTTGATTTTATTTAACATTAAAAGTATATAAAAAGTGTGTGTGGAGTTATAAAATAAATTAAATCTATACATTTTTTGACCAATCTTTAGCTCGATTTAGTTTATCAGCATGAACTCTGTTCTTTGGACGCGTCTGCAGGCATTGAAACGGCGGGAAAAAATGTCCTGGTGGCAGGTCGCTCCAAAAACGTTGGAATGCCCATCGCAATGTTGCTGCACAGCGATCGCATCCACGAAAGGCCTGGAGGTGAGGAAGAACCTGTCGCAAAAACTGTTTACGCTTTCTCCTGCAGTTGTGTGAGAGCTGTTTGTAAGGGTGAGTCAGCACCAGCAATGTCATCGGATCACCTTTGTTTGAAGGAAATTTGGTTTCCTCTGACTGGTTTGTAGCTTTTATCAGGGCGTGAATGAATGCTTGAATGAACCCACACCTTTTTTTTTTTTCTTTTTTACCAAGAAATAGGAAGAAGGCATTAGTTTTCAGAAGGATTTGGCAGTTTGGATTGAATATGAAGGAAACGCCAATCAAAACACGCTGCAACACTTGTGGGCTGTTTGTCTGTTTTTTAAATAAATAAAATAAGGAAAAAAAAAAAACTGAAAAATGAAATCGTTAAAAGATAAACAGGTTCAACCATGTTGGAAGCCAGCAGGTACAGGCTCTCTGAACAGGATTTCTGGCATTGTCAGCTTATTGGTGGTTTGGAAAATATCAAAAATTCTTAGAAAACACCAACAGCAGGAAACTAAATGAAACGGTTTGGGAAAAAGTTACATTTCAGGTTCACGTTCTGAGCTGGGTTAACAGAAACAATAATAAAAAAACTGGAAAAACTTTCAGTATCTTTGGCAGGATGAGGAGGAGGATGTTTGACCTGCTCAGCATTTCATGGTCACTACAGTTAATCAGCAGAAAACGTCATCAAAACACTCATCACCCTTACCTGCAAGTGTAAAAAAACTATTTCTTAGAAATAGTGCAAATAATTTTGACCTTTTGTCAAAGGAGAACTTCTCTAATCTTCTAGCAAAATCAATCTATTTAGTGTTTTAAAAAAGCTTTGCTTTTGGGTGTACTCAGACTGGTTCACTTAAAGCCACGCCCCCTCAGAGGAGATTTTGAAAACAGAAGCTTCACATCAAAAATTGATTTTTAAGACATTTAGGTTAAGGGATTTTTGTTAAAAACTTCGTAATCA
Organism: Oryzias melastigma; assembly: GCF_002922805.2. Classification (NCBI taxonomy): domain Eukaryota; kingdom Metazoa; phylum Chordata; class Actinopteri; order Beloniformes; family Adrianichthyidae; genus Oryzias; species Oryzias melastigma. The sequence goes on from NC_050520.1 coordinate 6,225,039, forward strand.
TAATTAAAACACTACTGGGAACGCTTTAAAAAAAATGTCATAGGGGGACTTTAAAGTGAACCAGAATTAGTTTCCCCCAAATTTCAGTCTGAATACACTAAAGTTCTTTTGAGACGGTCACGAAATACAAAGTTTGAATCAATCAATTTATTTGTATAATAGGGAAACAGATCCGTGTGTAAATGTATTTGTGAATTTTTGTGGGACTCTAAAACATTTTGGGCCTTTAAAGAATGTAGTAAAGCCCTATATACAGTAAGTATACACAATTTACCAGTTTATTCCACAACTATATAAAATGAGTTTTTAGGCATCTGTTTGTTTAAACACACACAAAATCATTTTGATACGTAGTTAGGAAATGAGCAAACACCCATTTACTGAATTTTACATTTTCCAGGGTTTGGGGTTTTTATTTGTTTCTTTCATTTTTTGTTGTTTTTGGCACCTAATGCAGGAAAAAAACAATTTAATCACTGAGCAGTTCAACAATACATTTGTTTATAATGGATAACTCTAGCTAATGTTTTTTGAGACACATTTTTATCATAAAATAATGCTGAAATGTGTTTAAAAACTTAACTTACAACAATCGTTTTTTCATTAAATTTAGGCTGCTATTATTAGAAAATAAACTTTTTTATGTGATCTGATTGTTCAAGTTATCTCACTTTATAAAAGGTTTTTGTCTTGACAGGTCTTATTATTTGAAAACAACTTTACAAACGTCACACAGTATTAGTGTGGTCTCATTTTAAAATGCTTTCCGTGTTTCCTTTGTCTCTCTGGATTTGGTGTCTGAAATCCTAGCAGCTTCATATAAAGGCAGCCCTTCGTTTTGGAGCACCTTTACCCTCGTTGGAACGATGTACCTGAGCCGCATCATTTGGGTGTAACCAGTTAAGGATTGTCAGCGGCTGAAGATGAACAGATTGACCAATTCTTGTAGTTTTTGAATCTCTACGTCTGTTATCAGAACATTCCACGTGAAGGTGCTGGCTGGACATTTTTTTTTGTAAAAACTGATAAGAAAAGGATTCTTGTGACTCAGATTGAGGGTCCAACTGTTGGGGCAGCGAGCTGTAAGGAAGTAAAGACGGGAAAAACGTCCTGATTGTTATAAAAAGTTCAACAGCCCGTTAACCCTTGTGAAACTACGGAAGTTTCTATTTAGGCAATAATTGGGGCAAACTGGGGTGGAGAAAGCTTTACTGTTTCAGCTGAATCACCTGTTTTCATGCCAGGTTTTTTTTTTTTTTTTTAATTTTTCCTCCAGCTGTCGGACCCGCGGTGCCCGGTAACACCCCGTTTCTGTAGGGACTTGTTCATTCTCCGCAAAGCCTTTTCAGGCGAACCGACGAGTGAAATTCCAGTTGGAATCTTACAGGAAAGCTCCTCGTCTTCTCCTGTTTCAGTCACTCTGTTATATGTTAACTCACAGCGCGGCCGTTGACATGGGTGTGTTGCATTTATCTATAAACAACTGATGTGTTGTTTCGTAATTTCACAGCTTAAGTGTGAACGGGGAGAAACAAATCAGATTGAATTTAGTTTCTGTCTTTAAGCGTGTTGTGGAGAAGTAACTACAGGTCTGACAAACAATAAAAAAAATGGGAAAAGATCTACTTGAAATAAAACTTATCCAAATAAAACTTATTTCTTACAGTTGTGAATCACTTTAGCAGGTGCTCTCATTGCTAGATCTTGTTTCTTCCTTTTCTGTTAAGATCCTTTTCCTGTAAAAATGTGTTTGCTCTAAAAAAGCAGAAATTATGCAGAAGAACAAAAGACTGAGAGGAGACAGACCGAGTTAAAGAGTCAACGAAGGGCAGGTGGTGCAGTTAAAGAGGTCAGAATCCGCAGGCAACAGCAGAGCAAAAAGTCAAACAATAAAAAAGAAAACATGAAAGAACCTAATACATAAACCAGGATTTCTAGAGGTTAAAAGGACAAAAAACTGAACACAAAATCAAACAAACACACTTAACTAGGAGTGTAACGGATCACAAAAGTCACCGTTCGGATCATATTTCGGATCACTAAAAAGTAAAAAAAAAAAACACCAAGATAAAAGCCTAAAATTACTTTTTTGAAAATCTTTAAAACATATATTTGAGATATAAAGCACCTCAAAGCATAAACAAACACATCTTTGAACATAAACAAAAATATCAAAACATGCAGTTTCTGGTTACATGGACATGTCTGGAGACCAAATCTACAAAAACTGAGAGAAAAGGATGCTGAATATACAATTTTCCTTTGCCAATTTCCAGCCAATTAGAACATCCTAGAGCAGGGAATGTTGGAAAACATGCAGGAATGGCCTGGAGTTGTCCATCCCTGAGTATGGGATAAGGACATGTGACAGCATCACCCTGACATCATAAGTGTGTATAACTTACATTGTCTTAAGAAATATTCCACAATACTCTTGGGCCAAATCCAAATTCTCCCCTTCTCCGTTCCCCTTCATTTAGCCCCCCAAACGGAGCGTTAAGAATAAATAGTGTCTCATATTTTGGACGTCACTTTTGTCGCGGAGCTTCCTGTGCTTAAATATACATAACAACAGCAGTTTTATAACTTTAGGAAGGTGAAAATGTGCATGTATGTGCATTTTTGGCCTCCTTATTCAACATACATGCAAGTTTTAAAGTCTGTTTTTGTTATGTGCATTGAAAGTGAAAGCAGTCGACCAATCAGGGACTCAGATTTGGTTGTGACATATGGTTAGATTTTTTTTATTTTTATTTCACAGACATGCCAACTGTATGAAAAAATTGATCATGAATGATAAATTTATAATTGGGGTTTATGCCTGGACGGAATTATGACACCAAGTTTTTTAAATATTGTAGCAAGTTTTGCAAGATTTACTCCACATTTCACACCAGGTCTCTTCCTATTGCCGGTAGATGCACTACAATCTGGTAGTGACGGTCCGGTGTGAACGCCGTATGTTAAAAGTGCATTCAAGAACCATTGCGTTCTTGAAAGTTCAAATGCCCGGTGTATACATAGCATATGGCTTAAAGCAGATCCTAAAAGAGATAACTCTCATTTTACAGTATTCCCTCCTTATTTAGGGACTGGAGGCAGAATCTGCAAATACGGAGACCTCCATCCCTGTCTCACCTCCCACCCCCACGGCCAAAGTATGTCCGTTACCGATCCATACTCATTAAAACCACTTCTGATAATGCTTTGTAAAACATTTTTTAAAGAACATTGGAGTATTGCTCAACAGTTTTTTTTAAATTCAGAACAAAAGACTGGACAGCAGCGTACTTTATTATGCGGGGGAACAGTGCATATGATTTTACATACTATATTAACTCATACTGTTATTTTTCATTACAATTTTTTATGTATTTTAGCGTAATTGTAAACACATTTTATTGCTCTGTAATTGGCCGGTCCAGAACCAGAGAAACTCATTTTGTTTCACCTTGTTATGAATTAACACTAAAGATCCTTGAAGAACTCTAATAGTTCATGAGAAAACTAAATCTGAACACAACTTTTGAAATAGCCTGAAGATACATTTTTAAATCAGCATTTTTAGAAGCTTTCTTTATTAATCTTTATTTTCCAACTTCACTTCACAGTGTGCTTACATGACACACTTTAGGAATTTCATCACACGAGAAAACGCTTAAAACTCAAGCTCAGATTTTCCTCCAAAGACTGTTCAGTTCAGGTTTGTTTTAATGCTGGTATTACAAATAGATAAAACCAGTTTTTCTTTTTCTTTTCTGAGTGTGTTTCACATCCTGAGAGGACGTCGCATCCCACATAACAATGGCACGAACAGATTTAAGTCCCTAAAAACCAGACCTATGAAAAAAAAAAAAAAAGTTGCACATTTCGTCAGGTATGCGACCCTGCAGGTTCCATGCACTGGAGCATGTCTTTTCTTGTTTCTTGGCTTTGTCATCCCAGTATACCCTGATCGTTTTAGTCTCGCTCCCCACAGGAATTACCTGTTAAAGAACAAGAATAAAAACGCCCGCTCAAATCCTAGATAATGATAAAGGTCTATTTTTGACCCTGCATTCTTTCAGAGTGTTGATTAACGACTAATTCAGGTTTATTGTGTTTTATTTTAAGCTTACTTTGGGTAATCTGACAGAGCAACATGAGGAACAAATAATATCCACTATTGCTAAAGTTCCATTCTCACAACAAAAGTGAGGAGATGAATGTGTGTTTGTCTGAGTTAATACTTAACAGTCCTTTTACATCCTAGGTGACGCGACAGTTACCATCGCCCACAGGAGAACGCCAAGGGAACGTCTCAAAGAGCTAACGAATCTGGCTGATATCATTGTTGCAGCCGCAGGTAATCAAAGCCAGGACAACCAGTAAGACAACTACTCACTAAGTCCTGCACAGGACTCAACTGAACAAAACTGGGCCAAAGGTCTCCCAGTAGTATGAGCTTCAAGACATTCGGTTTTACTGATGCATTCTCGGTTTGAGACATAATGATAGAGGCTTGAAATGTAATAGTGAACTAGCAGATTGACTAGAGTATTTTGCATTTTTTTCAACACAGAGAAGAACCGTCTGTGGTGCAACAGTCTCGTCCTGTGCGGCGACACCTCATGCACCCCTATTGTCATGCATTCCAGCAGAATGCTTCTGCTGGTATCACTTTTACATCATGTTCTTGAGCTAACTGTAAAATCCTAAAAATAAGGACAACATTAATTTGTTTGAAAATACATTTAAAAAAAATGCTTAACTGTTTTTGGTCGAGAGATAATAGCATATGTGAATTAAAACTTTTTAAATGTTTTTGTTTGTATTTAAGAAGAGATTCAAAATCACATTATTATGATGTCACACAGCTAAGAGGAGTCCATCCAGCTTCCTTATATGTACCTTCCACCTTAATAGATTTGGTGACTGTTTTTAAAGTTTAGCTGAATGAATTATCATCAGAATACACAAGGGGGATGATAGGAACCTGTGGAATATGCTACAAATGTTAGCAAAGAATAGAAGAAAATCACTGTTCAGCCTGTTCAACTTGTTTACGTACTGTCCAAAAGTAGTTTTGTTCATGAGTCACTTCTGTCTGGTAGACTTAGTTAAAGCAGCAGCTGATGTCTGCTCCTTGGTGCAGATGCTGTTAAGGTTTTACTCCAGGAGTGTCAAAAGTCAGTCCTCGAGGACCAGTGACCTGCATGTTTTCCAAACAGCTTGCCATTGAAGCTCCTTATTTGCTAAACACACCTTATCCAGGTAATCAGCAGCAGATAAGGCAGGGTTTCTTAAAAACCAGCAGAAGACCGGCCCTCGAGGACCAACTTTCTACACCCCTGTTCTAGTCACAGCTGCCCTTATGGGCAAATACAGGCTGTGAGTGAAAAATGGGCAAACCTATGCAAATCATGCAAGTGGCCTGTACTAAACATCAAAGTCGCAGACCGCTCGGTGAAGCTGTAGAGGGAAAATGTTCCTTCTCATTTTTATCTATGGGTATGCTGCGGGGGACATGACAATGCGAACACAGATTTTTCAAGGAGTCCATTAGTGTTCTAGTGATGCGTGCGCAGTCTGTTAGAAATGAAGAAATTAGACAATTAGAGCGGAGTTTGTGTGGATATTCTACAGGCACATATGTATCACCCCATGAGTTCATCATCACTCGTATGTAAGTGTGTGTAACTTACATCGTTCTTACAAATACTTAACAATATACTTATCACTCACACAATAATGGTTCATTCCAGTTTCATGACGTTCCTTAAAGTGACCGTATGACCCTCAAGAGCACCTCAAGACTCACCTGCTCTCGCCTTGATGCTGCATTCACACTGGCCGCGTGTGGTACGTTCAAGAACGTGCTCTACTCTACACGGTTTTATGAACGCACAACTAGCCAGTGGTGTTCACAGCGCCAGACAAGCAAGTAGTAGCAGGGAAGGGATTCTTCTTCTGTTGTGTTTTCACTATTTGTTAGCGCAAGTCCACCAATTATAATAGGTACAGGCTTGGTGCGCAAAGTCACAGCGTGCGATCAAGGATCGCCCAATTTATGTAGAGTCCATGACCAGACTTCAAATCTTGTGTAAGGACGTCCGATCACAAGCATTCTGGACGCCAAAGCCCAAAATTCTGGTCTACTAGACTGAGTGGCCGCTTAAACATAAGTCAACGCAGTCAGTCTGTGTGCTCCTTGAGATGTGGATGTTACTTTCTGGAGCCCACCAAGTTACACCCTAAACAGCCCCTCTTAGTCTCAAAGTGCTGGCACAGTGCAGAGAAAATGATGCGGTCTGCCTCTGCAAGGCGGGAACTGATTGTGAAAAGATCTTACTAGTCTTTACTTGAAAAGATGTCGGTGGAATTAAAGCAAACGTTTCCCTGTTTTTACCTGTCCCTGTTTAATTTTCATCTGTTTTATGAAACAAAAGTGAGCTGAGGTAACAGGAATGTGAAAACATCAGTCAACGTGAAAGACTCTTGTAACATAGCACCTTCGGGAGTGTCAGGTTTGGAATAAACAATCTTTTTGTATTTGTGCAATGGAAAGGATTTTACTCGATTTTCACTTCATTGGTTTTGTTTTTAACGTAGATTTCCATCAACCGTTCAGATGTGCTCTTGATAGTTTAAACTGACGTGCTGTTAAAACCAGGATTAGACTGCTGTGAAACTGGCTTAAACAGCAGTAAGTGAGCAGTTGGCCCAAGTCCTGCTAAAACCCTCCAGTATTTGTGTTGTTATTGGGATCAGGGTCTGAAATTCATTTGTAATGACATTACATCTAAATCTGTAAATTAAAGCAGAAAACTGGAATCTGAGAAGCATCAAAATCAAGAGATTTATTTTTTTGTTGGATCCAATCCAACAAAAATGATGTATTTAGTGTTTTTTTAGCATTTTTCTGATAATGGAGAACATATATGAAGAATTTAAGCTTAAAACTGCATGTCTGAGTATTTCTTAATTCAAATTGTGGGGAATCAGGAGCAGATGAAAAAATGCAGTTGAAAAAGCTTCCAGTTGAGATGTAGAAGCTGCGATGGGCGGGTCTAAGTCTCCCTGCTCCGCTCCAACGCCGATACGACTACTTGCAGACAAATAGATCCATGAACATCTTTGTTTTCCTTGTCTGAGCTGACATCTGGCTCAGAACTGTACGGCTGGATAGCTCCAATTTTTCTTGACATTTTCGTTGCACCACTAAATGGGGTTGTAAGCTAGTGGGATAGAGAGGCAAAGAGATCATGGGAAATAAGTGGAAGCTTACTTCCAGTCTCGCCCACAAACTCAGAGTTGAATTTCTGATAACCTCCAGCAGCTCTGCAGAAACTATTCTCCAGAAAGCAGCACAGGTTCTTTATTTTTGGCATATTTATGATTAAAAGACTTCTGAGAATGCTTTTAAAATAGATATTGGAGTGGGACTTTAATGCATCTTTCTTGCTGCCTTTACCCCTCAACAGGTCATGACTGAGGATTATCTCATTAAAAAACTTTAACGAACAAATATGTTAAAAATAAATATAAAAGTGTCCTAATTTTGCCATTTTAAAATAACCTGGATCAGATTTAGTTTTGAAATTAAAATGATCTATTTTGGCCAAAATGTTGTTTCTTTTATGTATTTGAATTCTTTGGATTTGTAGTCGATCGGTTGGGAATGATTGACCTGAACAGTTTATTTACATAGAGATTTATCACGTACTTTAGTTTGGACACGTTAGATCAATACAAAGATACAATACAAATTTCTGGAGAGTAACAGTAGGTTATAATATATTTACCTCTAAGTTATTGTTGAGACTGTTGGTGTAGTGCAGAGGTCGGCAACCTTTAACAGTAAAAGAGCCATTTGGGCTTGTTTTCTTCTGATCAAAACCTAGAAGGAGCTGCATCGTCTTACTTTTTATTTTAAATTTTAAATTTGACCTTCTTTTTCAGTAATAAATATGAATTATGTCTATTTTTTAGAACAAACAAAAGCAAAAATATAAAAAGACCCTAGATGATCTGTGCCAAACAGGATGATCTCAGTTCAGCTCTGGACGGCTAGTAACCAATGTTGTGCAGCATAAGATAAAATGTGCTTTTAACTCATAGAAGATCAAACTTTTTTACCAAAGTTTTGCTTTGCATATAAAATCTGTTCATTCTGGAGGTAGAGTTGATCAAACAAGACGTCTTCAGGTCAACATGATGTAAAAACCTACATAGTTTATCATCTATGAGCACCTCAGCCATCAATTTATAAATGTAACTAATCTAAATTAAATAAATGCTAATTAAGTAATCCTTACTCTAAAAAAAGGCTATTTATTTTTCTGTTATTTATCTTTTTTGTTCTTTTCCCCTCTTTGTCCTCAGCAGTCTTACTCTGCTGGGTTTGTTACTTCAGTTTGAGGTTGGATCTTGGTAGTCTTAGTTTGTGGGCTTTGTTTATTTGTTTTTGGTTAGGCAGCCATTAGCAGGGGGCTGCTGACTCCGACGGTCAACATGGCTAAGTCAGCAGTCTCAAGCACTTATTTTATGTTTTGCCAAAGAGCCACAATGGAGAGATAAAAGGGCCACATGTGGATCTGGAGCTGCTGGTTGCAGACTCCTGGAGTAGAGCAACCCCGCCCCCCCTTCCCCTCCAAATTGTGGAGCGGAACAGGGAGCTTTTGGCCTTCAAAACTTATTTTCTATGTCAAAAATACGTTTTTGTCAAACTTTGTTTTTTCATCTACTTCTGACTCACAACAATTTGAATAAAGAAATACTCCAAATTCAAATTTGAGCCATTTTTTTAAAATTAATGAACTCCATCAGAAATAAGGCCACTAGAACATCTTAAAAACAAATTTTTTATTCGAAGGGTTTTTTTGTTTTAGTTACTAACATCTGCTGTATGCCAGCACCTACAGTAAATCACCCAGAATCCAAGATTGCAACACTGAACAAGAAATATGTCTTAATAATCTTAGCCTTTGGCATTACAAAAGTATTTGCAGGCGCAGAAACCTTTGTGGCGCCTGCACCTCCTCGAAATTACCATATCTTATTGCATGTGCTACTTTGATTTATGCGCCTCTGCTCTTCTTAATTTTTTTTGCAAGTTTTGCCAGAAACTTTCATGGAAAATTAATGTACTGAATAGCAACCTAAACTAGAAGCACACAAAGGAATAAATATATATTTTTTTAGATCTTGAAGAGTTAAATGCACCAACAGTTACTTTTATTTAGTCTAAATATGGGTTATTTTAATCTAATTTGTCATGATGGCTATTTTATACATTTTAATCAATGAAACACTTTGGCTGAGCTCTGGATTTTTGTTTTTTTTTCTTTGATGAAACATAAAAAGCTAAAATTATTCTCAATATTCTTTGCTTCCATTTCTGTGGCTTCAGGAGTTCCTGGACTGATCACAGCCGATATGGTGAAAGAGGGGGCAGCTGTCATTGACGTAGGCATAAACCGCATCCAGGATCCAAAAACGGGGAAAGTCCGGCTCGTCGGCGACGTCGACTTTGAAGGTGAAGGAAGTAAACTGTAAAAATTCCCATTTCTTTATGGAATGAAGCCCTGATTAAATGTTTAATTCTTTGGGAAAACGTGACTAATCCGCGATGATTTCCTGCAGGAGTGAAGGACAAGGCGGGTTTCATCACGCCGGTTCCTGGAGGCGTGGGTCCGATGACTGTGGCCATGCTGATGAAGAATACTGTGACTGCTGCCAGGAATGCTCTAATGCATTAAACCTAACACACTATTTATTTTAATGAACATTGATGCACATATTTATTTAGAAGCAAAGACATCTGTATATGTTTGTACATGCTCTTATTTAACGATGACTAACTTCATATTTGCAGAGGATTTACCTTAATATAAATATTATGTTTATAAGATTCTTTATTTAAGTTATTTATTATAGTTATTTAAGATTTCAATATTTAAATTTTAGACCACTATTTTTTTCTACTGAAGCCACTTTGGTTTATTTGAAGTGCTCTGTACTTTTTGAAAAAAGTAATTAAAATATTTGGGTAATGAGATGTTTTGTGTTTACTTTATTTTTCGCAAAAAAACTAATTCAACTCCAGAAATCCTATTAAGTTTCTGAAATTTATGAAACAGCATGTTGACTATCAGTAATAACTTGTAAAATTACTACAGATTATTTCTAATTCTGCAATAAATTTACAAATACATGAAGTGTTTGGTAATTCTAAATTTGAATATACTTTTTTAAAAAACTAAATATTTATGAAATAGTTATTGAATTTTGTGATTTGAAATGTATTTGCAGTTATATTTGTAAATGCATTTTCTAAAAGAACTATTTACCACACAGTTTTTGGAGAACACTGTCATCATGCGCGGTTAGCTAACCAATCCAGATGGATCCTATTTCATTAGGTGTGTCCAAAGTCAGTCCCTGTGGTCCGGTATCCTACTGGTTTTCCAGACACCCTGCCTTATCTGCTCCAGATTACTTCCTCGTCCGAACTGACATCCGGATCAAAACGATACGGCCGGGACATTTCTGATATTGATTGACATTTTTATGTAGCAGCAGTGAAGATTTACACTAGCGAGACAGAGAACTATCATAATCAGACAGGGGGGGCATCAGGGGCGGGGCTTCTCAGCTCAGCACCGAAAGCCACGCCCCCTCAGAGGAGATTTTGGACACGGAGGCTTCAGATCAACATTAAAACATGGTTTTTTAAGACATTTACGCTGTTGGATTTTGGTTAAAAACGTCATAATCATAATTAAAACACTACTTGGAACGTTTTTTTTTGTTTGTTTTTTTTTAATAAAAAAAAACTTACCATGGGGAAAAACCTGACAATGATTTTCTGAATTTTTTTTGTTCTCATTTTGTCTCTCATACACCTATGAAGAAAATGACAGCCCTCTATCATGTTTTTAAGGGGAGAACTTGCACAATTGGTGGCTGACTAAATACTTTCCTTATTGTTTTCATTTCACACATACTGTAACATCAGAACACCATTGCTAAATAAACATTGTGAGAACATTCTCTTCTGCTCATGCATAAAAGGATTTCTAATCAGTAAAGAATCTCTTTTTACGGAATGATGTCCTTCAGTCACCACGACAGTAAATTCTTCAAGAGCTTCAAAGTCTTTGAAGGGTTTCTGTTTGAATCTTAATCCACTGGAAGAACTTTACTGAGTTTTGCATTGTTGATTTGCGTCAGTTTTATTCTAGCCTCTCACCTACATTTTTGTGTCATTATTTCAGTTTCACACCTGCAGATTTCTGTTGAGTTTCAACAATCTTGGTATCAAAATGTTCAGCTCGTTCAGGACATTACTGCTTGTACTTTTGGTATTTATAAACTTCATAGTTTTTGAAATATTGAAGAAAATAATTCCCATAGGAAAAAGAATGATAAATTGCTCAAATCCTCCTAAAACTCCCACATTTATTTTCAGCTAGATACAATTCAAAGGTTGAAATGTTCAGCAACTACTGTTTTTTTAGGGTAATTTGGAATTTAGTTTTTAATTTAGCAACAAGTTGGCTGTTTTTGGCTAATTTAGAATTTTTTTTAGACTAAGTTTAGCTAATGGTTTAGCATAATGCTAGCTGTTTTGTCAAAATTAGACATTTTTCCATTTTTTTAGGCTAAGATTAGCTAATAATTTAGCATAGTGCTAGCTCAGGGGTCGGCAACCTTTAACAGTAAAAGCGCCATTTGGACTAGTTTTCTACTGATCAAAACGTAGAAGGAGCCACAAAGATTTACTTTAGCCTTTAAGAAATTTGGATAATTCATTACCATTTTAAAAAAATAATAAATATGAATTATTCCTACTTTTTTGGCATGATCAAAACCAAAATATAAAAAGAAACTAGCATCTCTCAAAATGTGAGTTTTTCTTTTTCCTTTTTACCTTTTAGTAGGTAAAAATGAAAAAAAAAAATAGTAGATCCCGAATTAGCCAAAAAGCTAGCTCGTTGCTTAATTGCTATCTAAACTCCATAATAGCCTAAAATTCCTTAGTAAACTACCGTAAATTACTCAAAAATGCTACCCTGTTGGTAAAATAGAAGCTATACTCCAAATTAAGCTACAAAATCTCAGTAGGTGCCAAGTTACTCAAAAACTTTAGCTTATCGCTAAATGTTTAGCTAAACTCCAAATCAGCATTAAAAACTCAGTAGTGGCTAAATTAGGCAAACAAACAAACAAACAAAAAAACGTGTTGGTTAATAACTAGCTAAACTCCAAAATAGCCTAAAATTTCTTAGTAAACTAAATTGCAAAAATTAAAAAAGCTTACTATTATTTTATTTTCCTCAGTCAGAGAGCCACCATGGAGAGATAAAAGACCCACATGTGGCTCTGGAGCCGCAGGTTGCAGACCTCTGTGCTAGCTGTTTTGTCAAAATTAGACATTTTTCAATTTTTTTAGGCTAAGTTTAGTTAATAATTTAGCATAGTGCAAGCTATTTTGTCAAAATGAGACATTTTTCCATTTTTTTGGGGGCTAATTTGTCATTTAGCTAATGTTTCGGCTAGCTTTCAGCTTTAGCTCATTCAGCTATTGGCTCTGGTATCTTCAGCGTCCACATTCTGCTTACAGCATTCACACTTGCACTGTTGCAGGTAATGCTACATATCAAGTTTAAATGTTTTTTTAATCTTAAAATATTTTTATAAGCTATGTTTTTATCTGTTCTTGCCTCTCTTGTGTTTCCATAACTATAGCAACAGACAGGAACATTACGTTTAAAATGCTGTTGACTGGGAGATTAGTATCATCAAATCAGTTTGGAGCAGATCGACAGACAGCAGACGCCTCCATTTATCAACACGGTTTCCAACAACACCATTAGGGATAAAAGAGAACGAAAACTTTGTCCTGAGGAATACAAAGGTTTTAGATAAGCTTTTTGAAGCAGTAACCATGTAAAAGTTGGTTTTAACTCTCAGCAGAGTAAAAGAAGGCAGCATTGATCTCAGGCGAAGGAACTTTAGTAGCACTGCTGTCTGTCTGCAGGCTTCCGGAAAAACAATTCCCAGAATCCTCTGTATGTTTTGGCACCATCAGCCCAAACTCAGATCAACGCCATAAAAAAAATAGAAAGAAGAGGAGCTACATGCCAGACTGTACAGGTCTCAGCTAGCGTGATGAGATATGATATGCAGAAGAAAAAATGCACATTTGAGGGCCGACATGGAAAAAAAACTTGTTAAAAAAATATATTTTGAATGTTTTATTTTTTCTAGGTTATGAACATCTAGAGTGCTGGAACATGGTTTTAGAACAACCATAGATAGGAGAAATTCACATGTATCAGTAAATGTGCAGTTATTAAACACGGTGGTGGGGGAATAATAGTTTGGATTATTGTATCTACATCTTTCCTTTAATGTATATGTTATTGCTTTTAAAAACCCACTCCTATTATCTTTCATAAAAGCATTCTCAGAGGAATTTTAATTAGGATTGCTTCGTTTTTAGCCAAAATAAAGAAATTTGTGTACTTTTCTAGAATATAGTTTCTGCAGAGCGGCAGGAGATCATTAGAAATTCACCTCGGAATTGTGGGCAGGACTATAAATCCACTTCCTGTCACTCCTTTGTTTACAGTCTCTCCTGCTAGCTTCCAGCCCCCCACATTCCCAACTTAACATCAGCGATGCAACAAAAGTGTTGAGCAGTCTCGGAGCTACCCAGTCGTATAGTTTGGAGCCAGATACCAGCTTGGATGAGGAAAACAAACAAAGACATGGATCTATTTGTCTGCAAATGGATGCATCAGAATAGAGCGGGGAGCTTGAAGCTCACCCTGCGTATTTTCCACGTCACAAAAACGCTCTTTTTCAAACGGCATTTTCTCGTCTGATCCTGATTCACCAGAATTTGAATCAATAAATACTCAGAAATGCTATTTAAAGCTTAATTTTATTAATACGTGTTCTCTATTGTGAGAAAAATGCCAATGGAACATGTTAAAAAACAGATACTAGTGGGATTTTAGGCGGGTTCAGAAGACGGATGGATGGAAAACAATTTTTGATTTCAATTGACTTGATTTATGGACTTTAGTTACTTTATTTACCCTTATTTGAATATTATTACAATGAACATTTTAGAGCAGGTCCTCCTGCCTTATCTGCTGCCAATTACCTGGATCAGGTAGCCAATTAGGAGCTTTAACGGAAGTTTTTTTGGAAAACGTGTAGGACGCAGGCCCTCAAAGCCAAGAGTTTGACTTTTTTAGAAAAAAAAAGTCGTTTGTGTTTGCTGCAATGTTATACAAAAACCCAACCAGGATGATGTGAAAACAAAAACGGCTTTTCACAGCATTATGTTTACTTAAACAGCATTTCTCTGGGTTCAAACTATGGACTGTAACCCTTGAAATCCCATCACCTCAGTGTGTGAAATTTGTTCTCTGCATTTGACGAATTCTCTGGGGGAGAGGTGAGCTGCAGACACAGTCGCACTCGAGAACCGTTTGGCAGTATAACCCCCTCAATCCAACCCTGTAATGAAAAATGTCAAACAGAGAGGCATTAGGTTCATTTTTTGAGTTTTCGGTACAGCTCGACCGGTCTCAGGATAGACTGAACCCGCTTGATTCACAAAATGGACATTGTCTACAAACCATCAGAAAAAAGTTGCATTCTTATTGTCATAATTATTTGGTTTAAGGAGAAAAAAGAAAGAAAATAGAAACAGAAAAACACAAATTCTGACTAATCAGATAATTGTTTTCCTTTTAGTAAAGGTATGAGCTCATTTGGAATGAGATCCAACTACTGCCGTGCATATGAATGCAAAAACGGTTCCAATTCTAAACTTGACATGACATCACCTGAAGACTTTGAGGTCACAGACTTCCAGAAAGAGACACGCACAACACAGACACCCTGTGGGAACAGAGTCACTCAGCCGTTGCTCCACCTTTAGCTGCGCTCGTCGATTCCCTCTGAGGCGTCACGACAGACCATGATGTTATGGAAAGATCCGTTTTTCTGTTTCAAAAACGAACGAAACAGTTATTATAATGAACCGGAACTACAATCTGGGAGGAATTTTCCTCTAACTCAACATTTATTCTAATCAATCATTTAATTGTTTAATCAATGAAAATGATTTCTCAGAAGTTTCCAAATGTTTTTTAATGCATTTTGGACACTGAAAAGCAAAACAAAGACATAAAAAAATCACGAGTGACTGTTTTTTTTCAATAAGAATTTGATTTGTTTCTTGTCTCTTAAACCATTTCATCAACAATTTTTTGTCTGTTTACACTTTCTTGTGTCTGTCAAACTCAAAAACAGCCAAAGAAAGTTTAGGAGATGAAAACGGTTAGCAATAACTCATTTGGAGGAAGTCTGACTTTCACAACACCTGTATTTATGGGTTAAGCAACCTGCACATGCCAAGAGTGCGTACTTGAAATGAACCCGCAGTCTGCCCACAGGCCTGCGTGGGCTCTTCTGAGGAAGAAGCCGCGTTTCAGGTGAGAGCACACCTCCACCATCACCCAGCAGCCAGTAGAGCGCCTCTGCATATGAAAAGAGGAAGTGATGATGCTCCGGCCGGTGATTGGCTGTCGGAACGGCTGCATTGTTTCCAGGAGGATAAATTAGCTCCTCGGAAGTGAGAGCAAGGAAAACGACCTGAACTCAACAACATGTTGACACAAAGAAGGAAAAACGTGGAAATGGGTGAGTTTCTGCTTTGTTTTGTGAAAGATTATGGTAGAGATTATGAATTTAAAGTGAGTTTTTGGCAGCAAAATAAACAGATTTTTCCGTTTTTCAGTTCTCCTCTCAGCAGGGATGATTTTGCTTCTCGTCATCACACCGGGGCGATGTGCCATGCTGAGCACCCAGTCTGTTACAAGTCCCCCAGTTGTGAACTCATCCCTGAGTCCACAAACAGAAAACAGTAAGTCACTCAGTTTGATTTAAACATCTAAATATAAATGATTGTTTTACTGATGCCAAGCTGACTAATGGAGTTCTCCATCTGTGCAGGCAGCAGTGTGGAACCTGAAGTCAGCATCTCACACAGACCGTGCCACAGTAAAGATGAGGGCTTCTGTGGAAACGGCGGTCAGTGCATCTACCCCCAAGACAGCCAGAGGCCGGCCTGCATGTAAGTCCAAACGTGGGTTGGGAGGTTGGACCTCTGCTGCAACGTGCTGGTTCTTGTCCGCCTCAGGAATGCACTCACAGGTTGGTCTTGTCTGCAGCTGCAAAGCGTCGTTCGCGGGCCAACGCTGCATGTACCCCATTGGATCGGGAGGTCGCTCTGAGCCCGAGCTGGAGAAAGTGATCGCCATCGTTTGTGGGGTAGCCATGATCATCTTCACCCTGATGCTTGTCGTTTACTGCTGTGTCCGTAAGAGGTGAGCAAAAATGTATCAAAATATACTTAAATTTATAGTATATTGAACCATTTTAATGCTTGAAATTGGGTTTTAGTCAATAAAGAAGCAGCTACATGGTAATAATTTATGGTTTTATTTTTTTGCAGGTGTACAAAATCAACACCACTCCTAAAGTCTACATCCATGAGTTTGATTTGACCCTCAACGCTCCTCTTCATCATCGTCATCAGTCCTTCTGGAAAAACTCCTTTTGAGAAAATACTATTTATTTTGTCTGTTAGCTAAAGTTCACTGTAAAAATAGAACACCTGAATAATTGTCATTTTTGAGTGTAAAACAATTTAGGAATTAAATTAACTTTTAACTTAGGTAAAAAAGTGATTAATAATATATTTATTTATTGTGATATTTTTTATATTTATTTAAATATTTTTGTAAAATGTTATTAAACCTGTTTAGTTGCCTGAATGTCTGTGTCCACTGTGTTATTAAACACTAAAGTTATTTAAGAAGTTCTGTTTCTCGTGTTTCATTTTTATTCATTAGACAGTCTATTAATCCACAGACTAATTCGTCCGTTAAGCCCGTCAGTCACCTGTTGACACGAGAACCTGCTCAAAGCTGAGGCGACGAGACTTGTGGTCTCACGGAAACGGAGCGTGTGCGTCAGGATTTAGGAGTGTTTCTTTGTGAATGCACATAAATATAGTGCAGAGAGTCTTTTGTTGGATGTTATGTAAAAAGATTTAAACATGTTGAAACATATTGGCACACGGCTCAACTCTTTGTTAGCCTTTGGAGTAGAAAAGTAGAAAACATATTTACATTTTAAACATTTTTTTAAAAGGAAGATTGCTCCACCACATTTAAATCATTAGTAAATGTTTTTATTATTACTACTTCCTTTATGTCAAATATCCTGTAAACCATAAGGTAAATAAAGTACAAAAAAAATTAAAAAGTGCCATATTTATATTTTTGCAATAATTTCTCAAGCATTACTGCCAGATTAGTGAATATATTTGATTTTAATGCACAAATTCACAATTAAATATTAAATTTATTTTAGAAGTTTCATTTTATTTTGAAATGAAAATTACTTCACATACCTAGTAATGGAAAAATTTATTTTTTTATTCATAAAATTGTAAATTCTTGCATAAAACGACATTTTTGGCTCCAAATGTTAAAATGATTCTAAAGGAAAATGTTTTATTTTAAAATTAAATAAGATAGACTTTCTAAACAAATATTACACAAAACTCAAAATTCCTTATCTAAAACCTAACCTTATTTAGTGAACTGTGTAAAGTTCAGAATTTGAACAATGTGTAACACTGAAAACTGTTTATTGTAATTCCTGTTCGGTCATCGCTCTGGAATTGTGACTGACTGGTTAACGCTTGAATTCAGTTCAACATGCAGCTAAGTTTGTTTAGTAACAGTTAAAAGAGTGAAACTGAAGATGTTTAACCAGTCAAAAAAATGTTTGAGATCAACGTCATCCAGTTTTTAGCATCCTTGTACGACCAAATTCTCTTAACTGATCTTTTAATCTGTTTTAAAAGCGTTCATCCTGGTTATTTCATTATGACTTTGGCCCAAATTTTAAAACCCTCTATCGTTTTCTTGGACATAGTTTCTGTAGAGCAGCAGTAGTTCATTAGAAATTCGCCTCTGAGTTGTGAGCAACCCCACCCCCCTTTCCCTTCCGTTGCTGAAAGCTCAGAGGAGGGAGCTTGTGGTGCGCCCAGCATATTTTCTACATCACGTTTTTTTGACGATTTCTTAATATATACGTCCTCCATCATTGGAAAAGTGCCACAAAAATGTGCTAAAAAACACTATTTTCATTGGAAATTACAGAGAATATTTTCATTGTCATCCCTAAACTGGGAGACTTGATGACTGATTGACACCAGGTGTGTTCTAAAAGGGGATCGACCAAAAAATCATGTGACTTTATCAAGACAACAGGAAACATGAATCATTAAAACACAGAAAAAGAATTATTCATTTTAAATCATGTTATAAAAAGATAAACTCCATCAATATGGATGTTTATGCTCCGTTTTAAAGTTAAGAAAATATATTGTACATAAAATTGTGAAGCTGAAAAATCTCCTCTCAGAAAAGACTTTTTGTTTTACAGTGGGAAACTTCCTGATTTACTGCTGAGTTTGACCCTTTCAAAGTTCAAACAGCCTTAACTTCGGACTTGCTAAATCATGTTCAGCCGTGAATTTGTCTCTGCAGAAATGAATGGAATGTCATTTTTGATCAGTATTTAAAGGAAAAATGTAACACTGGGCACAAATTCAAACATTAACAGTTGATGTAGCAGCTGAAATGTACTTTTTCTGTTAAAAACAACCAGATTTTACAGCTTCAGAGCAACGTTTAAGGACAAACTGATAATGTCAGACTGTAATGGTCCTTCAAAGTTTACAAAAACAAGAAAGACTAATGTGAGAAGATGGAAACTGATTTGAAATGAGAGCTGGGAGGATGTTTTCCAGACATGAGAGCACATGCAGACTTTTGATGGGTATGCACAGATTCTATTTGGATTTTTTTTCCCTCCAGAAGCAACAATTTTGCAGGTTTGTCAGTTATGTAGGTCATCTTCAAAATGTCCAGAATTCAGAAAAGCTGCTGGTGTCAGTTTGCTATAAAGCCCTGGATGCGACATTAAGAAATTATGATAAATATTAATCATTTGTGGGTCAAATTTGCATTTTGAGACCACAAATTGATATTTTTGGAATCCTACTATCAATTTGTGGCCTCAAATAGTAATTTGTACTCATAAAATGCTAGTTTGTGTACACAAAATACTAACTTAAGCCAAAAAAGTAGTAGACTGTACACAAAAAACACTAGTTTTAACCCACAAAATATTCATTTGTATCCACAAATTAGCATTTTGAGGCCATGATTTAGTATTTTGTGGCTACAAATTAGTTTTTAGTATATTCAATTCCCAATACTGATTTACCACAAAATGCTAGTTTATGTAAACAAAAGACTAATTTGACCCCACAAAATATAATTTTGTCAACACAAATTCATACTGGTGTGCACAAATAAGTATTTTGAAATATTAAATTCGTAACACTAAAAATATATGGCCACAAAATAATAGCTTGTGAACACAAAATATTTATATGTGTGCACAAATTAGCATTTTGAGCCTCAATTTAGTGTTTTGCAGCCACAAATCAGTGTTTTATGTCCTCAATTCCTGTTAATTTGTGGCGACAAAATGCGAGTTTGAGTACACAAAAAACTAAGTTGAGTCCACAACTATTGAATTTATCCATGCAAATTAATATTATTTTGGTGTGCTCACAAAATGAGAATTTATTCACACTAGAAAATAGTTTATACACACAAAATACTACTTTATTTTCACACAATTCTAGTTTGTGTACACAGACTGCTCAAAAAATGAAAATAAAATGTTAACTATTCCCCACAACATAATTACTTTTCTATGCAAATTGGTGTTTTGTGTGCACAACTTAGGATCTTCCCATCCAACCACTAAATTGTGACCACAAAATGCTAGTCTGTGTACACAAAATTCGAATTTGTCAACACAAATTTACCAAGCAAAATGCATTACAGCTGTGAAACCGTTGATATAACTGTTGACTGAATAATAATAATACTAACAACAATCCATCTGTTTTTATTAGGTGTGCATGTTTTGCATTATGGACTGTGAGTTTGTAATAAAGTGTATCTATTTTGTGTGAAAATTGTGTATTTTAATATCTTCAATTCCTGCTACTAATTTGTAACCACAAAGTTCTAGTTTTTGCACACAGACTTATAATTTGTGAACAAAAAATGCTAATAATATACTAATTTGAGTAAATTCTTGAGAGTGCAAATTGGTATTTTGGCATCCATAATTCCTACAACTAATTTGTGGCCACAAAATATTACATTGGAACCACAAAATTCAAATCTGGGGTTAAAAATTACTAATTTGAGGGAAGTTGTACTGACTGACTGGATGGATGGATGGATGGATGGATGGATGGATGGATGGATGGATGGATGGATGGGATGGGATGGATGGATGGGATGGATGGATGGATGGAATAGCCTATATTTAAAAAAGGGGGGAAAAAAATCAACATTGCCCTATGGCAGATTTTTATTTTCTTTGATTGTGGAATGTGGAAATAATCTTCCTGGTTGCTTTGAAAATAAAAGTTTCTTAGTTTACAATAACGTTTTTCAGTAAATTGAGGAGGAAAATGCCCAGATGAATCATGCACAAAATCCATAAATGATCTTTTAGTCATGTTTACAAATTGAAATATTACGCTTGAGAGTTACCAAGGAGCTCAGAATAAAAGCTCCTTCAGACTCGACGTCCTCCAGCTTCAGAGCCACCACACCCAGCGCGCAGTGAACCCACTGGTTTCCAGGTGGCGTGTCGCTGCAGACGCATCGCCTCCTCATTCTGCTCCGCGTCGTTTGGACACGTTAGCTCGGAGCGCCTCTCATCCTCGCGGACTCAGCGCGCGCGCCCGCCAGCGGACATGGGGATCTGCAGACTCTCAGCGCTGCTATCACTGATCGGTAAAGTCTCTGAAGTCATATTTTATCTGATGAATGTTTTTTTTTTATTATAAGTGTTGAGGTTTGTCGGCGGCGAGCAGAGAGGTGTGTCCGCTAAAGCTCAGGATCAGGCTGACACAATCAGAACAATCACATTTACAAACGTCTTTTCTCTGCGTTTATACAAGAGCTAGTGGATCTTTTCTTCAAATCACAGACCTGCTCTAAGTGTAAAGGCGTCTGCTCCTTTTTCTGAAGAGAAAAACACATTTTCTTTCAAGTTTATCTCACTTTTGTTGATGGAAAACGATATTTTTGGAAAACAGAGTCAGCAAAAATACTTTTGCCATGTAAACAAAATGTGTTGAAATTGTAAAAGTAATACTTTTTTAGTTTGTAAACAGTATAAATGTTCTTAGTCATTCAAATAAACATTTTAGTTTCAAAGAAAGTCATGACATAAAGTGTTGAAATGTGATATGCTCACTTTAAATATCAAGTTGAGAGTCAAGCATCTCAGAAATTTTTAGTAAAACGGACATTATTCTAAATTTTTACTTTATTTTGAAAGGTAAAACTAACTGAAAATACCATGTAAATTGTGTATTATAATGTTCATTCCTCGCTATTAACAACTCCAAAGCAGTATTTTCATCTGTTCCTCTAAAAACTATCACTCTGAGCACCAGACCCTCCCAAGTGAGTTCTCATGAGCTGATGTCACAAAGTAAGAACAGCCCCTTCCAGGAAGAGTCTGCGCTGCCAGAACCGCCCCCAGGCTAACACAAACACACCCAATTTATCCACAAAGCTAGCAGTGATCAACAAAACATTCTTGGTTTATATGGACAGCACTGTTTATTTTCTAATTGTGTCCCGTCTGCAATATCTACTGGGTCTAGCATTTAGACGACAGTCTTTGATGGTGACTGGGGTCCAAAAAAAACGCTAATTTGATTTAGCATTTAAATTATTAGCTGTGGTACATGGCAATAACACTATGGTGAGGAATCTGTACGACGTTTCAGGTGTTTTCTGAAGATATCCAATATACACATCAATTTTTACAAAAATTTGGATGTTTGTTTTTGTGGGTGAAACGGAGACACGCTGCTGAGGTCAGCACTAGGTTGACATCTTGACCTGCAAGAAGCGAAAGGCGGAGCTTTAGAGATTAAGTTGTCACTCTTCCAAGTAGGAAAAGAGCTCACAAAAATAACCCATATTTCATAAATAAATAGCTTTTTGGGTCTTAAAGGTACAAAAATGGTCATATATATGGATATAGTTCAATTTGTAAGGCTCTGTAAGAAAATCATGGTATAGGCCATTCAAAGATTGAACACCTCTCAATCCACAAAAACCATTGGGTCTTGCATTGTGACATCACAAAGTGAGAACAGCCCCTTCCAGGAAGCATCTCCGCTGCCGGCTCCGCCCCCAGGCTAACATGCACAAACACGTTCTCTGTTGAGTCTGCGGTGATCGTCAATTTTATATGCACCTCCATCCATCCGAGGCTTCTTACGTCTGTGTAGAACAAGGAGCTCACGAAAATAACTCATATTTCATTAAAAAATATAGTTCTTTAGTGTGCTAGAGGTCATATATGATCACATATATGGATATACTCAAAGGGCTTAAGAATAGCATGATATAGGCCATTTGAAGAAATGTTGTTAAATAAGTTTTTTACCTTTGTAAGAGAAAAAAAAAATTCAATATCTATAAAATGAATTAACTAACATAAATAATAATGTTTTAGGGATTTCTGAAGATTAAACTGTTGCTGCCTACAGAATCTATCACCTCTAACATTGATTAGAAATTGGAACCGCAAAATTCAAATTTGGGGTTAAAAATGACTACTTTGAGGGAAGTATTGACTGACCGACTGACCGACTGGATGGATGGATGAATGAATGAATGGCATAGCCTATATGTTATCACCTCTAACATTGAGAGTAGTTTTACTTAACATCCAGTTTTACTGTTAAAACACACGTTAGTGGGTATTTATTGTCATTTCTCGGTCATCTCTTACTGTTACCAGAAAGCGGCCTGTAATGAAGGTGATGGACGCTGTTTGGTAACAAGACATAATCACAGGTCACAATCTGTGGATGGGATGCTAACATTTATAGAAAAGAAAAGTTTTGACTTTTGAAAACAAATACAAACAAAAAAGTAGGTGAGTTTTGTGATCTTTGTTTCGGTTAAAGACTGAAATTAATCATATTAAGTAATTATACAAAGTTATTGTGTTTCTGGTGTTTCTAACACATTGTTGAGGCATTTTTCTAATGATGTAGGACAAATTTAAAGAAAATTAAGCCTAAAATTGCATTTTCTGTGTATTTCTTTATTCAAATCGTTGTGAATCAGGAGGATGGTTAGAAAAAGATTGTATTTGTGATGTGGAAAGTATAGTGGGCGGGGCCACAAACTCCCTGCTCCGCTCCGTTCTGATGCATCCAGTTGCAGACAAATTGATCCACGTACGTCTTTGTTTTCCTCATCTGAACTGGTATTTGGCTCAAAACTGTACAGCTGGATTGCTTCAATATTGCATTGTTGTTAGTGGTATTTTGGGGGTGTGAGGGCCTGTAAGCTAGCGGACGGGAGTGTAAACAGAGAGCTCTCAGTAATGGTTGATGGGACGATGTGAAGTGATTTTAACATTTCCGTCTGTTAATTTCTGATGAACTCCTGCCGCTCTGCAGAAACTATGTCTGAGAAAACAGCACAGGTTTTATGATTTCGGCTAAAAACATAATCATCATAAATAAAAGATCACTGGGAATGCTTTTATAAATAGATCAAAAGATGATTGGAGTAGGACTTTGAGGTAGACCTTTAAGAAAAAAATGAGTTTTCATTCCAGGTCACTGACCTGGAATGAGATCTATGAGGTGATTGATGTGAAAGACGCCTGAAACACTGATGACATTTCCACCAAAAACACAACTCTTATCATGTCTTTCTTCATCCTGATTGAGTTGACTGTAGCCCTCATTGATAACCTTCCTCTCTTGACCTCCACTCCTCGAATCATTCTTGTCACATCAGGTAAATAAGAAGACAGAGGCTACTTTACAGCAGTGGTCCCCAAACTATAGCCCATGAGCCAGATCCAATCCTCCTCTACATTTAGCAATGCCCCCAAAATACTATGAGATGCATATATATATATATCAGGATCCACATAGAACATGTTTTTTTCTGTGAAGATTACAGAAAAGAATGAGTCAAATTTTGTTATGTGTTGCTTTCTGGAAAACCACAAATGCTTACATTTAGGTCGTGATCCTGTTAGCCTACAAACTGACCCCGGCCCCCCATCAGAGAACAAAACAGTTACGTTTCCCTCACAAGAAAAAGTCTGGGGACTCCTGCTTTAAAGAATCTAAATGAATATTTACAGAAAATCCTCTTCATCTCAGTGAGCATTAGCAGATTCATAACTCCTCCTGGTTTCAAGTTTCTGTGATTGTCGGCTCTGTCTGAAGGAATGCGGGCGTCCTCAGACTCTGCATTGTGAAGCGGTGCAGGCCGGTACAGGCCAGTCGACCCACGTCACATCCTGGAGCTGGAAGATCCGATCTGTACAGCTCGTACGTCGCTCTGCCCCGCGGTTATAATTTTTTTTATGCTGGATTTTTCCTGTGTGGTCTTATCTACTTTATCTAACACTTTCATTCTAACTAATCCGCTTAACGACATCGTTTACTACTGTTGCAGCAAACAGTGAGAATGTTGAAGAACAATATCAGTTTACTTTTGAAAAACTGCACGTATTTGATTTAAAAAAAACTTTTTAAAAAATTATTTTGAAAACTTTTCCTGAAAACCTCCTGACTAAAGGAGGGAAAAGTCAAAAACTACAACTCCCAGAGCCCCATTCTTTCACATTTGGTGTCCTTGAGAAGGTTCAGGTTTACACGTCGTTTACAGAGGACAAATTAGCATTGTTAGCCATGAAGCTATGGAAGCTTCCCTGGATAAGCTGATTTGTTTACTTTATAAACAAACTGAACAATCACTTTAAGATTTAATTAAAAAAAAAAAAAAACGAATTTGTCTACTAAATAAATGTTTTATATTTGAAATATTTCAATGTTTCCTCAGTAAAATGTTGCTCTAACTCCAAAACTGTTGTCTTTCAGGAGGCGTTTTGTTTATTTTACCTCATTGTCTTGGGAAAAATGTCCCGATCAGACTGCAAAGTGGAGACAACTCCTCCTTATCTGAAGGTAAGTTCATGAATGTCATGTTTGATGGCCGATCTCTACACTGAGATTAGCTTTACAAGAATTCTCAATGTGTTTTCATCACTTTATGTAGTTTGTATGGTTGATAAGACTTTCCCAGGATGTCAGATTTATCAGTTTCCGGATAAACTTGGATGCAATTTCTCTTCAGTTTTTTTATTTTTATTAAAGTGGATTTGTAAAACAAAAAAAAATAAAAATCTAAATTAAGATTAATAAAGGCATTTTTTTTATAAACTTAAATGTCTGTGCAGCCAAATAGGAATATGGAAAATTGATGATAAAAAATATGATGGATGTAGAAATCATTCAAATCTATGGTGAGAATCCTAAATATTTCTTAACTTCTTTAATTATTTTGCATTTTAACCCTTATTAAGCCTCTTTTATGTCCTGAAATCTATTGGAGGTCCCTTCAAAACCAGAACAAAGGACAAAAAAAAAGATTCATCGACAAAACTGCTCACAGAATTATTGAAAATGTCCAAATGTTGTGTTTTTAGTTCTGTCCGTTACACCTTATTCTTTGTCTCGTTTAAACAATCCCAGTTCTTTCATAACACCTGGCGCTTTTTCTGTGGTTGTTGGTAACAAACCAGGCAAACAGAGACGCTTTCATGTCTGTAAAAACGACATGCTGCCGTGCAAACACACCTGCTACTGCAGACCAACCTGAAGTCTTGACAACAGACTTGCTGCTGTTTCCAGGGAAAGGCGAAGGGCGCCCTCGTGTGACGAGGTCAGAGGTCGCCTGCGACAGCGGTTTTGATGAGTTCTGCATGAACAACGGCAAGTGCATGTTCCTGGTGGACTTGAACGAGCGCCACTGCCAGTAAGTGCAAGGACCGCTCGTGTGATTGTGTGGGCTGCTTTTTTGTCACGAGTAACCAAACTCCTCTTTTCATGCTGCAGGTGTGACATCGGCTTCTCTGGTCCCAGGTGTATCAACCCCGACATGGTCCGTCAAAAAATGGCAGGGGAGGAAATCGTTTTGATCGTTTTCTGCGTGGGTTTGCTGTTGATAGGTCTGGCTGGAGCGTTGTACTTCTTCTTTAAGTGGTAAGGCTTTCACCTTTAAAAAAAAATGTTAAAGGAACACATTTACATGCTACAAGTATGAGAGGTTGACAAAACAGATTGTTTTAATTTATTTCCATCACATCTTCAGATTTTCTCCAATTTATTTATTTCACAAAACATGAATTAAATGTAAATATGGAAAGCATTTTTAATTTGACACAATTTCTGACTAGTAAAAAAAGACCAAAATGTTCACTAAAGTCTTAAATGTGTTTAGGAACATTTTCAAATAATTTACAATTCATTTTTCACAATAAAGCAAGATATTGCCGTGTGAACATCTCAGGGTCATTTGGAGGTTCACATTCTTGCTAAATTCTTCAGATAATTATCACAACTTTATTCATTTCAAAAATGCAATCAGCTAAAATGTAATCTTGTTTTGAATTGTTGGGGTTTGAATGATTGGATGCAACTTCTGTGTATTTTTAGGGAGCTGGGCTCATGTTTTTCACTAAGTGGAATGCAGAATTCTGATTTAAATTTTAATCAGGAAGGTATTTGGGAGAGGATTGAGCTCAACAAAATGAAGAAATAGCAAGTTAATAGATTAAGAATATTTAATAAAGTTTTAATTTCAATAATTTAGGTTATACAGAGAATTGGTTGGGATTGGTTTCCCCCTACAAAA
Organism: Oryzias melastigma; assembly: GCF_002922805.2. NCBI lineage: Eukaryota > Metazoa > Chordata > Actinopteri > Beloniformes > Adrianichthyidae > Oryzias > Oryzias melastigma. The sequence goes on from NC_050520.1 coordinate 6,251,975, forward strand.
GATGCATTCTGGGAAACTGTTTCCTGACAGTTCTTGTAGTTCAAAGTGAATCTGATCAGAAATGATTGGCGCTAAACGAAGGAAATCTGTGTATTTTGTAACTTTTTCCGCAAAAAGTAAATCACTGATGAGAAAATAAACAAGATTTCTATTTGTACATATGGTTGTAATAATTGAAATCAGCATAACTCAAATTACTTTATCATTATTAGAATATTTTTTTACTTGAAACAATAAATTACTTTTTTTCTACTCATAACCATTTAGGTTTTAATGCTAAACATCCAACAGACATTTGCATTTATGACACCAAAGGAACTCATGATTTCAGGCATCACAAATCATCTGTAGTTATGTGTTTTATTGTTATGTTTAAAATATTAACGGTGAGAGCCATATTTAAAATCAACCAAATGTTAAAGACAACCCCAACTTCCTGTTCTCGTTCAGTCTCGCTATAGCTCATCGTTCGCCTTCACCTGGCCTCGCCGATGATCCAGGTGAGGCTCAAGTCATCTCAAACACCTAATGTGTTCAAACCCTGCTGCAAATGTAGGGTTTGATTCTAATTGGTTAATCATCTGCAGTGGTGTGTCTGCAGCTCGATGCAGAAAAGCATTAGGGAGAGGTCAAAAGGTCAGTCTATGCTCTCAAAAAGTTACAAAATTATTATTATAAAACCAATCTGTCCGTCTATTCGACAACAACTCTATTTATTGGATTTGGTTTGAGTTGGAGGAGAATGTGTTGGGTTGAGTGAGCATCAATGTCAGCTCCACTGCTCCCCCTAGTGACCAGCACGATCCCATGAAAGTCCCGCGGTGACATCCTCTGTCAGTCGCTGGTGTAGACAGATCTCCAAAATATAATTTCCTCACATCAGCATCAAGCCAGGTTTCCACTTCGGTTCTATATATTATATCAGCAGGGTTGGGGGCATTCTGTGTACTTTATCATTTCATTTTTATTTGCTTTAAATCCGTAAAGCACTTTGTGTTACTGTTGAAGGAAATGTGCCCTATAAATAAAGTTTGATTGAATTTGATTCTACATAAAAAATTTGAACACGACTAAAACTTATAATGAAACTTATTTTTATTAGTCAATTAATGACTGACGTGTTTAACATAAAATACTTTTTTTTTCCTGAATTCATGAAACTATGGTTCTAGTATTGGTTCTGGTTCTGTTTTTACACCAGTTCTTTGGTTTCTGACCACCGGAGCAACGACACTTGGTTCTCAAAGGTGGTTCCTAAAATGCTCTGATGGGCCAGAGTGAAGAACTGCTTCACCCAGTTGGTTGATATGGTTCAACAACCATAAAAAAAACACCTTATTTTAAAATGTATCCTTCAGCTTCATAACAGCCTGGGTTCATTTGAGAAACAATCAAAGAAGGTGGCCGATGAAACAATTACACTTTATCATAATGTATCTATTTCTCAATAGTAAAATGACTCTATCACAATAGACTTTTATTTTGAAGGGTCTGAAATTAACACCCGTCAGTTACGAGCATCAAAACAAATCTCTGGCTAATAAGTGAGTATAAATTCAGTTTTTGACATTGAGATTTGTATTCATCACTGCTACTGCTCAGGTATTATTTTTTAAATTAATTTTACTTTTATTTAACCAGGTGAAAATATACATAGAAAAAAAAACATTTTTAGTTTAAAGTTACATAAAGTCATTACATCAATTAAACGGTTTTTAAAGCTGAGACAGATGCAAAGGTGCTAAGTTTTTAATGACAAATCCTTCGAGCACAATGCATTGTGGTCTATATTCACCAATTTTGTGGGAGATTTCTTGAGCGCTAGATTTTGGAATTGAAGGCAAAGATGGGAAATCCCCTATAGTGCACTAAAATAGGGAGATGATTTGGACACGAGCAGAGATTTTAGGACACTAAAGCAGTTTAGGTACTTTTGATGAGCTGTTTTTTAATTTAAGGAACATCGTTTGGATTGTCCCATCCAGGTCTGAGCTGTGTGGTCTGTTGAGCATGAAGTTCAGGTCATCAGGTCCAAATTCTACATTTTTTCAAGTTTTTTAATGTAAACATTAAGTATATTTTATCTGTAGAAGATTCTTAACAGATATGTTTTTCTTTCTTGGTAAACTGTGGTGAAAAAATGACAAAATATATTATTTTATTGTTAATCACCCTTTCAAAATTCAAGTTTCTCCACTGTTACTGCAAATTAATTGAAGTTTGTAGTTAAATAATTAAAAATACAAAAAGAAAATCTATTTAAAGAGTTTGAAAAACGACATTAAATGTAATTGCATAAACAGTATTACCGGTAATAAAATTTAAGCTAACTTAAAAACATTAGAACATCAGGAAGCATAAAAGCATTATTTCTCCACAAGCTGCAAACAAAAATGCAAATATGAAAAAAATGGCTGAAGCAGATACAAAGTACTAGAGGGCGTCTTTAAAAAGCGTCTTTAAAAATCATGCCGTCAACATTTTCCACAAAATTTGCATATTCATGGCTTACATTTTTTTCATGCACGAACAAGTCTGAGATTGCTCTGCAACCTGGAGCTTTAATTTATTTATTGTTTCAGCCAATAAAAAAAGTTGTTTTTTTTTCTTGTATTTGCAGGTACAAGAAAAACAAATTCCCACGGCAGCAGAAACGGCAGGGATACAGAGGCGTCCAGTTGGTTTAAGGTGTCACACATCCACCTTCTGAAAAGCACCAAGCAGGACTGTTAATGTTTTATGAATCTAGCTCAGCACACTTTGATGTTTCCCAACATGCTTAGAGACCGAGGGGCCGGTGCTCCTCGTCTCTGTGGGGCAGGCCGATCGTCACAAAGAGATTAAGATGCTTTCAGAAGCCGCCTTGTTTGTGGAGCGATCGTTTTCCAGCTGTACTTGTTCTTAAGTTTCGCCGACTTACACCTGATTTGAAAAGATGAATAGTGAGACGCACAAGAATCTTTTTGTGCGAGCGAAACCGCCCACGTGACGGTGGAGAATTCACTGAACAGAACCCCCGTCCCTGTAGGAACTCGCTCCGATCCGGGCTTTGTGTGCGATTAATGGTTTTGTCGTGACAGACAGGAAGCCGAGGATTGAATGAGACAACATTCTTAGAATTTAATTATCATTTCACGGTTTGTGTTTCACTTCTCTTCAAAGATCATTGACTAAATCGCTCAGTGACGGATTTAAAAACAGAAACTAGCCTGTAATAATTTCACCTATAGTCACCTGTTGTATTTATTGTGGTGTTTGACATTTGGGATTTAAAATGTTAAAAAAAAGTTTTGTTATTATTTATGTAGAAAAATGTAACTTATTTTCAAGTGTTGATTGACTGTAGTTTCACCAGTTGCTCTAAAGCTTTATAACTTCATATTTTTTATGTGCAGTTCCATTTCATGATGTGTGCGAGCGTTCACATTCTTGTCGTGCAGCCTGAAATTCTTCAACGTCAGATGACCTCGTAGCAGAAAAGCTATTTTACATAAAATGTTGATTAAAGAAATTCTTTCACATGTGTAGTGTGTGTGTTCTTCATTCTTTCTCACACTCAGCTTTGAAACTCTTCAGAAAATGTAACAAATTTGATCTCATCCGTCCGTCACACAAACAAAAATTACATTATGAACGAAAACACAAATAAAAACGTATGACTTTTATTATACATTTCTCGTTTATTCCATCACAATCAGAGCTTTGTCCAGGAGGATTTGTGCCTTTTCCCTCAGAAAAGTCAACACACTCATTAAAACAGCTCAGCTTGTTCCACGTAGTGTGCAGAGTTTCTGAGAATGCCCTCAGCTGGCAGCAGCATGCCACAACATGAGGCAGAGTGAAGCAAGCTGCAGCAGAAACATTCAAAAAATCTCTGGCTAATAACTGAGTGTAAATTCAATTTTTGACATTGACATTCTTACTCCTCACTGCTACTGCTCAGGTATTTCTTTTTAATGAATTAACCTTTATTTAACCTATCAAAAAACGTCCTTATTTACACCTGGGAAGTGGAGAAATACAGAAGGTAGATAAAAACACATCACAATATATACAAAAATTTTTAGCAAGAAAAATTATCAGTTAAAAATAATATTGGAAAAAATCCATAGATAAAAAGACATTTTTAGTTTAAAGTTAAAAGTTTTTCGGTCGTTAAATCAATTAAAAGGTTTTTGAAGTTGAGATAGATGCAAAGGTGATCGATCAGTTTTAGTACTTTTTGAAGGTCTAGGGATTAAATAATGCAAAGTTTGGTGGGAGTTTTTCAACAGAAAAGGACATTTTTAAAAAATTAAGATGATTTTTTTTTTTTTTCTAATTGTTGTGAAGCAGAAGCAGACTGACAGAGACTGAGAGCTACTTCATGGGTACTAAATCATATGAAGGGCTACCAGTTCAAAATAACAAATTTGCTCAGTTTTCCTTTAGTTATTCATTATTAATAATGAATAATGATACTCCTTTATGTATTTCTCACCATAAATATCAACAGTATCAACAAGCTAAGAAATAAAAAAAAATACTCAGCACTTTATTAATCATAATAATTGTTGTATTTCAAATGATCATTTACATCACTTCATTTCATGGGGAAAATGTTCCAATTTCTCTATGTTGTTCCATGTTAATCAATTATGTAATGTTAAAGAAAAATCAAATTACACATTTTTAAATAAATCTAGTCACATTTTGAACTAATGACCAAATCTGCAGCATTTTTAACAAAATGAATGATCTTTGAACTGAAGTAGGTCAGAGGTCACGTAAAAATATCTAAAGTTCATGTATCGTGAACTTATTTTTAAGACATTTTAATTTTAAAATCTGTTTAAATGCAAGAGTAATAAAAAAAATAGCAATAGAATAAAATGTTATTTTATTTTTTAGTGCTGTCGAATCTACAATTCCAAAATCAAGTGCCCTAGAAATTTCCCAGAAGTCTTTATGAAAAACAGTGTGCATTGATGCTCACTACATTAGCGAGCTTAGACCACAATGCATTGCGTTTGAACATTTTTGATGTCACATCCGCTGTTTGGAAAAAAAAAAAAAGTATGGTGTCCAAATTGCTAGTATTTAAGGAATATGCTAACTTTTTTGGCTAATTTAGCATCTACAAAGGTTTTTACGCTAATTTGGAGTTTAGCTATTATTTTAGTAACAAGCTAACGTTTTTGCCTATTTTTTTATCTACTGGGGTTTTTATAGGATGATTTAGAGTTTAGCTATAATTTTAGCAACATTCTAAAATTTTTGACTAATTTAGTTGCTGAAGAATTTGAGGCTATTTTGGAGTTTAGCTAGTATTTAAGCAACGAGCTAGCTGTTTTGGCTAGTTTAGCATCTACTGAGGTTTTTATGCTAATTTGGGGTTTAGCTATTATTTTAGTAACAAGCTAGAGTTTTTGCCTATTTTATTATCTACTGAGGTTTTTATAGGATGATTTAGAGTTTAGCTATAATTTTAGCAACATTCTAAAGTTTTTTGACTAGTTTAGTTGCTGAAGAATTTGAGGCTATTTTGGAGTTTAGCTAGTATTTAAGCAACGAGCTAGCTGTTTTGGCTAATTTAGTATCTACTGCGGTTTTCTGGGCTAATTTGTAGTTTAGCTCATATTTAAGAAACACATTGAATTTCTGCTATATTGGCATGAATTGAAGATTTTTATGCAATTTTACTAATTCTTTTTCAAAAATGTAGGTCAACTTCAGCTCTTTTTAATGGTTCTTTAACAAAATTTCCAGTCTTTTAGCAAATTTAACATTATGCAAATAACTTTTGCATTGCAAGCAAATCTATTCAGCAATTAAAGTCAAGTGTGTCACCATTTCCAGCAAAAAGCTTCAGCATCTTCAGCGACTACTTTCAGCAAAACACATTCACACAAGCAGTATCACAGGTAATGTAACTTTTTTAGCAATTAACAGGTTTAATCACAAGATGAAAATCTTTTAGCAAGCCCTTTATAATTCCAGATTTACTGCAGTTTTGCTAACTCTTGCTCAAAAACTTTTCCTCCAGTCTGTCTTTGAAAAGATCTCACAAGAATAGTAGAATAAGAATTAGTTGATGCGTTTTTGTTCCGTTTTTAGACCCATAATGGAGAATCAAAAGTATTAAAAACAGCTTCCATAAATGTACATCCGATCCTGAATGGAGGGTCTGACGTTTGGTTAATCTGCAACATTTTACGCTTAGATTAATGCTTCAATGAGCCATGATTAACAGCAACCTCTGCATGTGTTTTCTATGCAAATGACCGACATCTGTGACTCCTACACATTAACTCGCCTGCTCTGTTAAGACATACTTAAAAACACATTAGCATGCACTTACACACACTGGAGGCCCAAAAATACGCCCACTCAGTGGCTTCCGCTTGGTTCTAAATATAAACCTGTAGGTAAACATAACCAAAAATTCACAAAGTGCAGCTCTAATCTCTGCATTGGCCTTCTGCTATCTAACTGTTCTTACCTAACCATTGCATAAGTAATAGTAGGTTGCTCATGCTGTGAGTAATGTTGTTGCGGGAAGGGAATCCCCATTAGGTTGCATCCTTGTGTGTCCATTGACAAAACAAAATCTTCCACGTGTAGCACGCTTCGAAGTGTTTTGCAGCTGATATATTTGTGACGTTTTCACTTTTGTCTTTATTATTGTAGCAGCTAAGAGATATAACTTAAGAAAACAGGTAATAAGTTAAAAAATAAGTAATTAATAAATAAATAATTTAAAACAAAATCGTAAAATTGAATACATTTTCTTTAAAAAAAGCAACAAAATCTGCTAATGGGGTAAGAAAATTTGTCTTACAAAAATTGTCGTGTTATGAAAAAAAACTGTAGTCATTAAGACATATTCTAAGATTATTTGGCAATTGAAAACTTTTTTTTTACTTTCTTAAGATTCTGTTTTTGCAGTGTAGTCAGAGAAAACTCTGAAAAATTGTTTAAAAAAAAATCCCCTCAGATGAGCAGCAATATTGTGAGAAGAAAACTGAATGCGTTCTTACAACATCTAGAAGAATTAAAAGCTAGAGTAGCAGTTAGGTTTTTGTTTTTTCTCTTCATTTATGAACATATGAACGATTTTAAAATAGGCTTAACACTTCCATGTCTTAAAAATTGAATTTTAGGAATAAAAACATAAAAAATGTTCCCCAAGTACAGCTGGAGGTGCAGCTTAATACATCTACATTTGGAGAATTCTGCACGAACTGTGAAACCACAAAATGGGACTAAGTTTTGACTTAAGTAAGAATCAGCTGTAGCTGTTTTTTTCATCAGAAATTCTCAATAGTTCCTCTTTCAATTGTTTCAAGAAGTTAATTCAGTCTAAATTGTATATTCCAGAAACTACTGACCTCCTTCATTTATAAAAAATCATATTTTTGAGCAAATGTTGCACATAAGTGACTTTACATTCTGTAAGGCACTCAACAAAACCGCTCTGGTTTCACTAAACACTCAAACAGACCCGATTCACAGCGATGCTGCAATAAAACATTACTTTCAGGGGCGGAGCTACCCCCCTAAATTTTTGAGTCAATATTAGTATCACTATTGACAAAAAATAAATACAAGCTTATTTTAGCATTGTAAAAATAACAACAGCAATATCTAATTAAATCTTGAGCCCCTCAAGGTAGGTCAAACTGTGCCAGGGAGGCAGTTGGTACTACACTGGATCTCTGATCCGAAAGTTCCAAATTTGAGACCAAATTCCGTCTAATTCTGTCAGGGACAGTATTAGATAAACTGAAACATGAAAAAATCCACGAAGAAACAAAAAAGAGGCAAAGCATAACGGAAGATCTGACAAGGATGAACTGAAAACCAGACGCTTACATAGACTGCGGGTGATTGACAGAAATAAAAACAGATTATCGATGATCAACAAGAACCTGGAGCGACTAAAAAGCCCAAAACTTGACCAAAACCAACTGAAAAACCAAACTAAAGCTCGGAATCTGTACAGTACCCCTCCTCAAAAAAGCAGATCCCAGATGCCCAAAACACCTGAGAGTAGGGGACTAGCTGGGTGGACAAGGAAAGGCATGAAAGGGTGGGAACGATTCTCCTGCTGGGTTCAAGGTGGTCAGGTCATTCTGTCAGGGACTGGCAGTGAAGGATCCAGCATGCAGGAGACTGGAATTGGTGACAGAAACTTGAAACATTTAATAAATGAACTGACAAAACCCAGAGAGCAGCACCATAAGAATAGCAGCAGAATAATCAAAATGTCTAAAACAAACTGTCAAACACGGTGGTGGAAGGGGGTTCATATGGGCTTCAGATGCTGCTACAGTAAGTGAGTCGAGCATCAAATCTTTGGAGTGTTCTGACGGTCTTCTGATGGATAGAGCTCCAACCGTGGTCAGGTCAAAGGGTCAAAGCTCAGGTTGATATATAGCAGCAGACAAATGAGCATCTCTAGCTGTTTCATTTGACTATGAAATTGTGCAAAATGGATTTGAGCTGACAAATTTACCTAATGGAAACACAACAATTA
>NC_050520.1:6261002-6272240 GCF_002922805.2 Oryzias melastigma
TGATGGATAGAACTCCAACCGTGGTCAGGTCAAAGGGTCAAAGCTCAGGTTGATATATAGCAGCAGACAAATGAGCATCTCTAGCTGTTTCATTTGACTATGAAATTGTGCAAAAAAAAGTTTTTGCAATTGGTTTCTTAGGCATTCGTTCAGCACATAGCTTGCCGCTCCATGGCCTGAATAAGACGCAGACGTCTCCTTTCATAGATAATGATGAGCACAAAAGTTTAAATGTATCTGCTGTAAACCAAAGTATTTTTGACATCTGTGTTTTTGAATATCGCTTGAGTTGGTTTGTGTTTCACATAATTGAGATTGAATGGAAACAGTGTAATTGCGAAATTGTGTTTTTTCGACATTTTTGAAATCTTGTCATTGCGCATATGTGTAATGGAAACGCAGCCAATAGAGATTAAGAAAACTCAATACGCTGATTAAAGGAGTTCCTAAACAGAAACAATGATAATGTCATGTGACGTAATATTGGTGGATTTACGACCACAGGATGTATTTTCACTCGCTGCTCTGTAACTTAATTTTGCCCAATAATGATGGAACAGTTGTAATATTTGTGTGTTTGCTCATAAGTTTCTACAATACCTGATAACAGTACAATATACGTAGTGGTTTTATAATGTTTATGACCCTTTTTTAATTATGTTCCTTAATAATGAGTGGTAAAATTATTTGCACTAATCTTTATCATTTTTAGAGCCATGTGACCTTGAGCCAAAAGCTTTTTCCATCTTTATATAAATCATTCTTCAAAATAAAAAGAAAAAAAGACAAAGATTTCTTTAAACTGACAAACTGGATTTTTCACGCAAATGAAACATTTCTAGTGAATATTTATGCACATAATAAAAGTGGTTAAGATGTTTGAAAAGTTGGAACTTTTGTCTGAAAGTTTTCGTTTTTTCTACTGTTAGTCTGTCATCGGTGTGTTGACAGTGTGTGGCTGTAACATAGTGTAATGAGGCGTCCGACTTGCCACACACTCATGTCACTACATTGTTATTACACACAATCCAAACAATCTAAGTCCTTGGTCATTTAACCAAAACGTGCGAGGAATTCCTGAGCTGCACGAGCCGGAGAATGTCCCGGGATTCCGTAAAGGTTTCTGTCGGATTCCATGGGAGTTCCTGTGATGGAACGTCCTCTCTCTGCAGACACAACAACATGAGCAACACACCCTTCGTGCAGCCTCCCCACCCAGGCCTTAAGGTCTTTTCTTAGTTACAGAGCACAAAAATAGAAACACTACACATCATTTTATCAAACACAATAATTCACAGGAGGACACCCTGCTGAACAAACACAGGAAACACCAAAGACAGCCTGGCCGGAAAGTTAAGGACTAATATAAATATATACATTTTCAAATCTGAGATGAAACTTTACGGAAAAATCTTTTATCGTTTATCTGTGTGAATCCACATTCCAGTGTCATAAAGTGAATTTTATGATCTCTAAGCAATGACGTGACAAACACCCATAAATACAACAGAGATTTGCTTTTCTTTTACTCTGATGTAACTCGACTTCTGAGGTTCGCTTCCTTTTCCGACCTCTTCTGTTTTATTTTGAAGGTCTAAAATGGTTTTAAACATGATTTTGAAACCCACTCATGGCTCAAGTAAAACTTTTAGAGTCTAGATTATTATTGTTTTTTTTTTAAATTAAATCTTTAGTTATTAAGTTTAATATTAAGAAGTTCTGTGAATAAAATCTAGAGGCTGTGAGGACTTTTATTGTGAATTGCTTACTATAAAGCACTGCAAAGGTGTGGTTTTCTGAATAAATCTTGCCATTTTTGTCTGTTTTTTTACATTTAGAATGAATAGAAGAAAATGGTAAGATTTTGAGGGTATAAGTGGGGTCAAAAATACAGAAAAATATAAAAACTAACAAGATCGGGTCACACTAAAAACAGTTATTTATCTAAACAGTTCTTATTTACAGATTAAATGCAATCACACTTAATTTCAGTCGTTTTGTCCACATAAGTAGCCAATTCAAATAGCAAACGCACATAAAAACATGTTTTTAATAATGATGTATTCATGATTCAAGTAGATCTCCATCTTTGTTGCTTAAATTCATCTCATTCTGCTTTGTAATCTGCTCTTCCCAACATGGAAAATCCAAATTTGGCCAAAGTGGCGACTTTCCGGTTGTGTGCTTCTGCCTGTATCACTTCCCAAACGGCGGTGTAATTAAGGAAACAGGAGCCGCCGTTTCTGCGTTTTAATGGTGACGAGAATCAAGCCAGAATACATCAGACTGCTGGGTGCTTTACCCCTGATCATGCCCAGGCCTCATATAAGGACACCAGGTGCCAAATGCAATGCCTGGGTCGGGTTAATCATTGAACGCACACACAGGCATGTGCACACGCAAACCCACGCACTCTCCCCCACACAACCCGGCTTTTCCTTGAGTTCAGAGGCAGGCGTTGGTCTATAAAAGCTACACCCAGAGGAGGCAAAGAGAGCAAAGCACAAACTTCATCCACGGGGCGGCAAACACACTCTGACACTTTCAGATACAGGTCATCGCTGGACAGTCTGCCACTACAAACTCTCATCCTGGGATATGAACCCTCTCATCCTCATCTGCCTCCTGTGCATCGGTGAGTCGGGACTTTTTTTTCTGTTTGATTCTATCAAATAGCTAAGGGAGGTGTGAAGATTAAATGAGCCGCTGCAGGTGAGGGCTTGTTAGGAAATGACAGGAATTTCAGGGAAAAATGTGCTACAGAGCAAATTAAGTGCAAGTCACCAAAAGATGCTGTAAATTGTGCTAAAAAATAACAAAATACTACTTCTTTTTGATGTATGTTGGTAAAAAAATATCATTAAAAACATCACTGAGGTTAGAAAACTTTAACATACAAGAGCTGGAATGTTGCTTAAAGCTCCATGTAAACAAACTGTCATCAATTATAACAATTTTAGCCTGTAAAAAAATAACATTTTAAATGTCAAATTAAAGCATTTATTGTGTTGATTTTGTGGTTTCGTCTGCCAACACCACTCCCACTTCCAATGAATAGTTTTCTGCTGATCTGGCAGCACAAAGTTCACCAAAGATGCAGCCTGTGTCTTCAGTCAGACTTAACTTTTTAAAAAAAATTTTTATTGTTTGGTTTCAGTTGTCTGCAGTACGCAAGGTGCTCCAGGATCTGAGGCCACACAGGCGAGTGGGTTAGCCGCAGTGACTGGGGGTCCAGCCTCTGAGGAGGGCCTCCTGGTTGAAGATGACGAGCACGAATTAGATGAAGAACTTTCAGGAGGACACCATGAAAATGTTATCATACTTGGTAAGAAAAAGAGGCTTGTACTTTTTATTTTTCCTTATTTTTTAGTGATTCTCCTGCTCCTTTCCGTACGTCTTGTGGCACATAAAAAATCCATCACACTTTCAGCGATTTCAGCAATTTTAGTGTCAAAATGTTCAGCACGTTCTAGACATTACTGTTTGTACTTTTGGTATTCATAAACGTTATAGTTTTTGAAATATTGAGCAAAATATAGTATGCCCTATTGGAAATGAATGAGAAATTGCTCAAATCCGTCAAAAACTTTGTGCACTTTGAAATTATGAACTTCCGCAAACTTTCAGCAAGAGACACCATTCAACTTTACATTTTTCAGCAACTACTGGGTTGTCTAGGGTAATTTGGAGCTTAGCTTTCATTTCAGCAATAATGCTAGTTGTTTTTAGCTAATTTAGAAAATTGTCCTTTTTTAATCTTTTTTTTACTAATTTGGAGTTAAGCTTATATTTCAGCATTATGCTAGATGTTTTGGCAAAATTCGACATTTTTTTCACATTTTTTGTAGGATAATTTGAAGTTTAGCTAATATTTTAGCATTATGCTAGCTGTTTTTGGCTAATTCAGACATTTTTTTTCCATTTTTTAGGGTAATTTTGGAGTTTAGCTAATATTGTAGCATCATGTTAGCTGTTTTGGCAAATTTAGAAATTTCTCTTTTGCAAGAGATTTGTAATCTCAATGAGTTTCTCCTGGTTAAATAAAGGTGAAATAAAATAAAAAAAGAACTTTTTCCAGTTTTTTTCTCTTATTTTTTTTTTGGGGGGGGGGGGGTAGCTAATATTTCAGTTACATGCTAGCTGTTTTGGCTAATTTAGACATTTTTCCAGATTTGTTTAGGATAATTTGGAGTTTTGCTAATATTTTAACCATATGCTAGATGTTTTGGCAAAATAACAAATTATTCCAGGTTTTTGGGCAAATTTAGCATTTAGCTAATATTTTAGCAACCTTTCACTTTCAGCCTTTTTTCTTCAGCAGCCACATTCAGTTTACAGCATTCAAACTGCCATTATTGCAGGTAATGCCATATGTCTAGTTTTTCTTTGTTTTCTTTTATACAAACCTCACGTTTCTGTTGCAGGTGTGCACACCGATAAAGATGACAAGAGGAAAAGAAAAGGCAAAGGCAAGAGGAGGAACAAGCAGAAGAACAAGAGCACAACTCCTCTAAATCCCAGACACTTCAACACCACAAGAGTGCACTCCTCCCCTCACAGCACCACTGAGGACGCCTGCGCCACCACCCACCTGGGTTACTGCATTCATGGGTACTGCCAGCACATTGAGGGGCTGCAGGAGCCAGTGTGTGTGTGAGTACCCGTTTACTTTCACAGGTGCACCTTCTTTAATCTGCCGTCCTAAATGGAGGTCAAATCTCTGCAGATGCTTGAAGGGTTACCAAGGACTGCGCTGTGGGATCCAAACTCTTGAGTCAGTCGTTCCGACAGATCCGACCTACAACTCCGAGCTGGTCCAGACCGTCTTGGTGGTCATTGCTGTGGTCCTGTCCGTCATCAGCTGCTGTGCCATCCTGCTCATGACCTGTGCTCAGTGAGTCACATTTCCATGTTGAAGCTATGGCTCGGTTAATGTTTATGTCAAAGTGTGTGAGCGAGAAGGTGGAGAGGAATCTTGAAGTGGACTCATTGAGGGTGAACAAACAATGTCCGAATGACGACAGGAAGCAGAGAAAAATGTGACTTTATGGTGATAAATTCTATTAATAGAAAGAAAAAAGACAAAAGGTGACTGTAAATGAGAACTGGACAGAATGACCCCTCCCCCTGGTGTTCCAAACAGGAACATAAATCAGAAACCAAAATCCTCACCCCTCAATAAAAGTATGTGGTCTGGCATTGAACGTCTCAAAACAGATTTTGTGTAGCCTGCTTTCTTGGACAGGGAGGTGGACTCCAAACAAGCTCACTCCTGATTGGCTAGAGTGGTCCTCATAGAAATGTTAACTCAGACCTTTGAGTGTATATGAGAACTGGACTGAGTAAGTGTGATGTCACCCATAGAAAATGGTTTGCTTCCAGTTAGAACAATATGAAGACAATTTAAACACTTTATTTTTTGCGATATGGACGCCGCCATGTTGGAACGAGAAATTGTGAGTGAATTCGGGTCCATATTTCTATGTCAACCCCTCTATCCAATCAGGAGTGAGCTTGTAGGAGGTCTCAGGAGAATCTGTCAATCAAACATTTCGACATTCCCCTACTTTTGTTGAAGCATCTGAATGGTCATTTTATAGCTTGAATAACTAGTACTGCAGAAAAAATAACATGGAAAAAGGGACGCTGTGTAAACATGCCAAGATAGTGCAAAACTGGCAACTTAATTGACTTTATTTCATTGGAACTGGAAAAAATCCATTTTTAACAGGAGATGTCAGACTCGCTCAGTCCACTACTCATATACAGTCAACAGTCTCAATTAAAAGTGAAAAGTTAGAGAAAATGTTTCTTTGTTTGTTCTTAAAAACAGTGCAACTATAACTTAATTGGTTGGTCATGTGACCCTTGATCAGGATAAGCAGGATATCTCAGCTGATTCCATCTGACCTACTTTTCTCTTTTGCTTGGAGTCACAAAAACTGGAGCAATGGTTCAAAAGTGACCTGACACCAAATAAAACAAATCTTGACACTATGACAATATAATAGGAAATATGAAACCATTCACTCCATGAATCACACAGATCAGCACATCCTGCCCCAAACTCTCTGATAGAGGAGACTGAGCACGCCCAAACACACCCACACTAAGCAGGTATTGCTCAGCAATCTTTTGGGACCGGTAGTGAAATCCACAATTTCATCATGAATTTTATGGCATCAGACTGTTGCTCATCTTCCAACCCCCTCACTGATTGTATCTACATGACAGGTCAAAGCTTAGTGGAATTTCCAAATCACTCTGCTCCTTTTTTATTTTTACTATGGTGGACAGAGAGTCAATAGTTCACGACAGGAATGCAATTCCAGTTTTACACAATGTTTCAGATAACTGTTGAGGCATAGAAGTGAAGGGAAAGTAGGACTTATAAGAGAGGTAATTACTCAGAGTTGCCTTATGATAGCGCTTCAATAACCTGGTTTGAATTGCAGTTCGATCTGATGAATCAGTACCGTTTATGAGCTGGACTCCTGCTCCCTGACTATCACGAGGTCTAGGTGTTTTCTTCTCACACTCGGTATCTTCTGCAGTTACAGGTCACATAAAAACTTCCTGGCGTCCTACCTTGGGACAGTCTCCGAGAACGATAAGCTGCACAAACCCACGAGTGACGTGGTGTGAAGATGTCGAGACCAGAAGAGGTAAGAGGCAACATGCAGTAAGAAAGAGTTATGGGTGCTAAAATGAGATGATAGAAAATGGTGGAGTTTAAGGACTGAAACTTTAGGGTTAGAAAACGTGAACAAAAATCAAACTGATATTGCTTAAGCATCTCGTCATCTCATCTTGTTTTTCCGATGGAGTATATTCTTCCGATAATCTCGCTAAGATCCGTCCAGCCTCAGCTCACGAGACTATTAAGCCAAACAAGAAGGAGTGGACTGCAGAGAGAAACCCGCACACTTGTTGTTGTTGTTCACTGCAGCAGGTTGCATCACGCAGAGAGGAATCCCTACTCCTGGTATTAGCCTGGATTAGCTGGAGGTGTCTCAGCACTTCCTCTAGTGTAGAGGAAAACCACGCGTGTGCTCATTCACCTGTAACAGAGCTGACACACTGACTGTGACCTCATTAGAGGAGTTGTCCAATCGCTCAAGTAAAATACAAATTCTTGCATTTTTATTAATAAAATGCAAAATATTACAGTTATAAATAAAACCCAAAAAGGTAGTTTGAAGCACAACACTATAACACAATAACAGCAATCTTTAATATTATAGAATTCAAATTTAAATGAATTGATTTATTATTTTTTTGTTAATTTTTGCCTTTAAAGGTTTCAAAACTGCTCAAAAACTGTAAGGAAAATCGACTGAAATAGACTTCTAAATAATGGTACAATCTCATTTTCATTTTGTGAACATCTAATTACAGGAACACACTAGAAATAGTGAATTAAAAAAAATTGTTACATGTCTTGCAAGAAAATTAACCAACATCAGAAAGAAAGTTTTTCATTTTTCTAAAAAATAAAACAAAAAACAGTGAAAAATACTTTAAAGTTTGTTTTTTTTTTTGGTACAGTAATATTTGGTGATAAGTTCTCAGATGTTTCAGTTTATAACCCCATTATTATATTTTTCTTATTTTTGAATTAAAACACTTTTCTAAAATTTGAAAAAGTAAAAAGAGTCAGTTTTTGTTTGCATGTTATCTGGTTTTT
This sequence comes from Oryzias melastigma, assembly GCF_002922805.2. Lineage (NCBI taxonomy): Eukaryota > Metazoa > Chordata > Actinopteri > Beloniformes > Adrianichthyidae > Oryzias > Oryzias melastigma. Next base: position 6,268,690 of record NC_050520.1, read on the forward strand.
GCCAGTGCAGCTAGAATTGTATCTAAAATATAAATAGTGTAACTACGTTATTAACAAAAGTAGTCTGTTTAAGAGTACTACAAGTATACTCAGTCCAAACTAAAAGTGAGGCAGTATACTAGAAGTTAACTTTTTATCTATATATTGTAACATTACAATGTTCCAAATTAGTCTGAAGTATTCAGTTAGCATACTTCCTACTCAACACATCTTCCTAGACTTATAATTGAGTATACTTTAATAAATAACCTTCAAGTTTATTACTTTTTGCAATTTTCTTTACCCTGTTTTGAGATGTGTTTTGTTTAACTAAAGACAGATTTTCTTATTTAATTATGAGCTGTTTTTTAAGGATTGTTTTGCAGTAAATTAATGACTAACTTCTGTTTGTTGATCCGTCTTTCCTCAGCTCGCTGGATAATTAACGGATGAAGCAAAGGAATCCAACAACCTGCGGAAGCATAGACCGCATAATAGATGCTGCACGAAAACATTTTCCCCAACTAGGTTAGAGTGTAATTTATTTAGTGTGATTATTTATTGCTAACCACTTTATGTGTGTTTTTGTGGAACTATTGTTATTGTGTCCTGTTTGTGTGAATGCTGAGCATTCAGTCTTTTATCATTTGTTTTTTATTTATTGCGCTGCATTTGTTATAGGTCAGAGAAACTCATTTATTCTGGAAAAGTGATGCATTTGATCACCAATAAAGTGACTCAGTGTTACATGAACTTTTTCACTGTTTGTTATTTATTATGAGCAAGGTTTTTCAAAAAAAGAAAAAGTTAAAATAAACTCAAATCAAATGAAAAATGAAAATGACTGAAGGTATAAAAAAAAACCTGGATGAGGCAGAAAGAATCAGATCTGAACGATAAACTCTGACTTTTAGCAAAAGATTTCCACAAACTAACTGCACTAATATAAAAATCAGTTTACATATTGATTTCTTTACCCCTTTCTACTGCATTTTTAATCTAAATTCAAGTTCTTTATCTGTAAAGTTGACTTAATTAGAAAAACTTTTCTATTTTTATCATCCAGCATGCTAAAAAATGAATAAAAACTGTGCTATAAGACTGTAATGAGCATTCCAACCAACACAAAACATTATTGAAACATAATAAAATTACAATATGTAAAGAAACCAAAAGAACAACACTTAAGTGCTCCTCAAAACACCATTACTTCAAGAAAAAACACACAAAGTCAGTCTCTTTTAAAAGAATATTTAATTTAATTTGATTTTTAGGTCAATATCACAAAACGATTGCCTCATTGGGCTTCATGCCGGTAATCATACAGAAGCAGAAGGTCTGTCATAAATTATAAACAATAACTAATTGCTAAACTAAACACCCTAATTTAAACTGGTTATCCCTGCCCTTAGACCCCCTTCTTGGTGAGGAAAAAAGGAAAAAACCTTAAGGAAAGATCCTATTCCAAGATGGACAGGCGATTTACCAGGACTATAAAACAAGATATAGCTTAACTAACTCTACAACTACAGGTTTGAATAGAGCTCAGCCTGGGGGACAGGTGGGGGTGAGGTCCACAGCCAAAACGAGCCAGAGGCGCAGTCCACGAACAAGAACAGGAGTGCAGGCGGTCCACCTGAAATCTGAAATCTCTCCTGCTTTCCCAGAGGGGAGTAGGAAAGAGGAACAACACGTGAATCACACTGCACCAAACTGAAGCACAGAGAACCACACACAATAAATAGAGAACAGAACCCCAGTGCACCACACTTTTCCCTAATTTCTTTTCTAATTTCTAGCAGCCTATTAGCAAACTAATTGGCACTGAGCTTTAATTCAAACATGTTAATAGTAAGATATAAGTGGTATGGCACATATAGCTGATGAGGATAATAACGATGATAGAAAATCTAAAATACCTCACAGATTACATCACAGATCAAAATAACAGATTATATTGTTGGTATGGATCAAAAACCGATAACAAGTATAACGTCATTAGCAAGCAATCTTTCTTATGTCCAAACAACCCAAATGGAAAAAGAGTTGCACCAATAAAGCCTATTGAATACCCAAACATTAGGGGTGTTACAATTAATTGGTTGATTAATCGATTAATCAATTTTTATTCCTACTATCCGACCAGATCGATCTGCCTGGGACTGATTGTTCATCGAATCGACCTAAACCATCAAAAAATGTTTCAAAATGAGACAAATCAATAATTGATTGTCTATTTCAGATCAAATGTAGTAATTATTTAAGCTTCATCGCCACAAATTAAAATGCAAAAGTTGATTTCTTATCATCAAGCGAAAGAGTGACCAAAAACCAAAATGACACCTAATCTAATAATCAGTTATTACCATTATTGTGATGTTAGTTAAGAAAATGTCTTCACACTTCACTTTTGTTACTAGTCTCAATTTGTATTATTATTGTTATTATTATTTATTATTTTAATATCTGTAGTGTATCTCCATGGTTTTCATTGTTGTGCTTTTGTTTGTTTTGTGATTCTTGTTTTTTAGGTTCCTTAGTCACAGTTTTCTTTATTTCTGTTTAGTTTATTCCACTGCCTTAACTCTGACTCATGCATTCAAGTTCTAAAACAGCCATAAAGTATCTCATCAACAGCTATTAAACAACCTAAATCATCTTACAAACAACCCTAAGCAGTGACAGAAAACCCTCTTTGTCCTGATCAGGATCAGAGGTTGCTGGAGCCTATCCAGCTACCATCGGGGTACACCTTAGATGGCTCACCAGCCGGTTGCAGTCACACAATCACACACTCACATGCACGATTTAAAGACACCAATCAACCTATGAAGCATGTTTTTGAACTGTGGGAGGAAGCCAGAGTTCCTGAAGATAACTCACACATGAATGAACCACTTAAGATTCATACAAAGTAGAGGGAGAGCGCTAACCACTACGCCACCATGCATCCCTAACAGAATATAAGTGATAAAAAAATGTTAGCAGCTGGAATAAGCCTTATTTAATTCCAGCTACTACACTTTCCGTTTTTTCATCCCAATATCTGTTCACCTGAAGCAACAGCCAATAATAAAAATTACTAAAGAGATCAATTACATAAAAAGTTATTCTAATTTCTTGAAAAGTAATGAAAGTATTTGTATTTTACTGTAAATTGTGTAAGGAATAGCTCTTGAACTCTGATTTCCAAGCATTTCAGTGAGTCCCAGCTGTGGGTTTCTGAAAAATAATTTGGAAAATTTTGGTTTGTTAATGTGTGAAAGTCTGTTAGTGCATCATGGGAAAATGTAAAAAAATATTAATCTAAGAATAAAAAAAAAAAGACTCTGATAAGTCTTTGTATTCATATGTTGATTTCAATTATCACAATCTGACTTAAACTGGAACCATAAAAATAAAAACACAATAAATTATTGTAAAGTAAAATTTTGGGGGGAAAAACATGTAAAATTTTATTTTAATCACCATTTTACAGCTTAGCAGGACATAGAAACTAGGTGTATAAGAAAATATTGGTTCAGTTAAATACTGCAATACTGTATTTGAAAAAGCTTTTATCGATTTAAAAT
>NC_050520.1:6272350-6299954 GCF_002922805.2 Oryzias melastigma
TGGGTAAAAGCAACTTGCTTATGAGATAGAGTTGCAGTGCTTAATGTTCTGATTATTAAATAACATTTTACTTTTGTGAAAAATGTATCAATATTCAGATAACTCTTAAGTTATTATTAAAAAAAAAAAAAAGTTAAATATTGTCTGGTACTGTCTTGGGACAATTTGGGGTACATGTCATCAGAGCCGGCCCTGGACACAGGCAAGATAGGCGGCCGCCTAGGGCCCCATCTGCTGAAGGGGGCGCCAAATTAAATGTTTTTGTTTTAGAGTTAAACACAACAATCATTTCGTGTGAAATGTTTTAAAAATATATAATATTTAAAACCATCAAAAGTGTGACATAATCAATAATTTTGTCTGGTGCTGCACTGTTCCTTGCCTGATGCAGTCGCTATCGAAGCTTCGTGGTGGGGAGGAGGAGGAGGGCCACACGGTGTAGTCGTTAAAACCTTAAGGACAAAAAAGCAGCAAAACAAGCCCTTAGGGGAGCTTTAGTGTCAAAAAAGGAAGGAAGAGAAAGAAAAAATTGACTCAAAGCAGAGGTTTGTCTGTTTTAATTACATTCATTTGCTTGGAAATACAAAAAATAATATTGTATTTTCATTGGAAAGAATTATTTTTTTGTCAATGTAGGTTTTTTCCCCCTTTTTAAACCATTAACAACGGAAATCTTTAAACCTTAAACACTGGAGATGCCTTTCAAAAGAGCGAGGTATACCTAATTTTAGTGGTAAATGCCACTTCCTACCATTGCAAAGGTCGGGGGTTTGTGTCCCAGTAAAGCTGAAGTCTTTTTTTTTTTCTTAAACATTTTTTTAAGTGGTTATTATTTAATCCTTGACAGTTAAGATAAATAAATACTTATTTCAACATATTCCAGGTAGCGGTAATTCTTCTTTTTATCGATCCAGGGCCAGGGCTGCGTATCATTTATGACAAGTGTATCGCGATAAGTATCGTATCGACAAACTCTTGCCAATACACACCCTAATAGAAACGGTTAACGTACCCCACCCTTGTTGATAGTTCACTCTTCATTTATAATGTGCAGAAAATTTTTCTCTCCATATATATTTTAATGAGATGCTTTTTTATTAGACATGCTGCAACAAAAGTTTATTAACTCTGATCTCTAAGTTATTTCTCTTTTGGAGGAAATTTGTTAAAAATATTTCATTCTGAAATGTTGTGTCATTATTGCGGCATCAGTCTAAGCCCCGCCCAATGTGTCAAACCCCGACAAGCTGACAGGTGTTTTATTATTTCGTGCTTTGTGATATCAAATGAGAATTTACAGTCAATCGTGCATGCAGAGTGACTCACTTCCTGTACATAAATCATCTCCCACCTCTCTTTATAACACTCTGTTCACAGGCTGTTGCGTCACCGTGGTTAGTGAAAGGCGAGGTGTGCAGCCCATCCAGCATGCAGGTGATGCAAAGACACATATTGACTCTGTCAGTGTGAGGATTCCTCAAAGATTCTTGAACCCATTCATCTGGGAAGTGCATGTGGCGTGGGCGTGGCGAGCCGTGGAAGTTTCGGTGGCCCTAAGGTGGGCCTTTGAGCTTTTGTGGGCGACCATGGAAACGGAGTAAACACTCCCGCACAGGCCGGTCACTGATAATTCACTCAAATAAAGAACATGCTGGAGTTCCGTGGGTGTGGTGATGTTTTTCATTATTTTTTTCCCTCTCTCTCTCTCTCTTCATGCTTGTAAGGCAACAGGCTAATTGCCAAGAAAAATGTTCTGTTGTTGTTCATCCTAAATTTCCTACACAGACACACTTGTTTGACAAAATGATCCCGGTTGCTAGGCAACTTTAGAGAACTCCTGATGATTCATCACTTTGGCTCGGAAGACTAAATTATTAATCACTGTTTTTCTATAAACAAATCCACTCAAATTAATTTTATTAATGTATTACAAAATAATTTAGCAATGAAAACAAAGAAGAATTTTTAATGCTTACTCAAATTTGAATGAAATGCAATAAAAAAAAATCAAAATCTGCACAAAGAAGGAGCTCTGTATTTTCAGCTTTATACTAAAACTCAAATTTGATTCATAATAAGATCACATTGTAATAAAATCAATAAAACTGTTGTGCTGGTTTAGAGGAGCGAGAACCCCAAAAACATAGCAATAAATAAACAAAATCCAGTTTTTAAATGCCATTAGAGTCACTCAATATTTTTTTTATTCATGGGAATGCATCATATTTGTTGAGATTTTTGTGGAGGGTCATGAGAAAAGAGGACTCCCAATTCAAGTCGTCTACTTCTTAAATGTTGAAGTTAAGATCCTCCTAACACGGAAGCTTGTAGGTTATCTGGGAAACACACATTTTACTGATGCATCCTTTCAAAAACTTGATTTTACGGCTTTTAGAAGATCCAGTATAAGCTGGCATTGTATCAGCAAATGCCTTTTGGTTCAGTGTCACACATCTACTGTGAAGCTTTGGAGTGTTTCGAAGTGCCAAGCTAAGTGGAAGTTGAAATGATATTTTCAAGACATTCAGTTTCTCAGTTAAATTGAGGTCATTGAATGAGATGGGAAGCTTCTCCAGTTTTCACCACATTTTCTGCCAATTTTAGACCGTTGAAGAGAACAGATATTTTTATGCTAACTTTGTAATTTGTAAGAATAGACCTAAAAGTTGAACAAAAAAGCTCCATTGCTCAGCTTAAAGAATTACCAAAACTAAGTTTCTGTCTTGGTTTGTTTAAATTAAAAGTATTATAGAGTTTCCGATGTTCAGATAAGGTTGCTCCAGCAGCACAGAGGTTTGGTATCCTGAATAGGTTCACAAACTGTGATTCTGTTTTTTTATGACATGAAAAACGACTGTTAAGGACAAATAAATTCAAATATATTGTTTAAATAGCACTTATGTCTGCTTTAAAGCACCTCAAAATGCTTTACATTCAATAAATATAGAAAAAAAAAATTGGCTAAAAATAGAAATTATAAAAAACAACAACAACACACGTCCCACAAATACAATCAAAATAAATTAAATAAATTTTTAATAAAATTAATAAAATAATATTAAAATATGTGTACTTGTAAAAAAAAAACACTTAAAAGCAATACTAAAAATATGACTTTCCTGTTTTTCTCTTAAAAACTTCATGAAGCTTCACTTGCGGTTCCACCAGCTGTTTCAGAACTTGTACCTAAACTGGACATCAGGCTGAAAAAGAATAATGCTACACCAAGAAACCCAAAACGCAGAATCTAACTCACTTTTCCTTTCTGTAGAAATTGAGAAAAATTAAAAGTTAGGTTGTGTGTTTTTGTAAAGATAAAAGCTTGCAAAAAGTTTAACTAAACTTCAGAAAACTAATCTTAAGAAAGTAAAAAGATGTTTGTTTCAAGAAACATTGTCTTATTTTCTGTCTTACAAGAAAGATTATTGTCAAGAAAGTTCCACACGTCTTAGTGACCGAAATTTGTTGAAATAAGAATTTTTTTAAACTTTTTTTGCCTAATTGACAGAATTCTTTTGCTGAAGTAAAGACAAATACTCAAATTTTAAGACTTTTTAACTTATATTTATGTGTGCTGTTTTTGAAAGGTATAAACAACAAAATGTTTTGTTTTTTTGTGCTTTTTTTTATAGAACACGGGATTGATCTGCTTTTTCATCAATGGAGAATCTATTATTGCTCAGGTGATGCTCTAGAAGTGGTAGAGAGCTCCACCTGGTGATGGGATTTAAAAACTGTCACTTTGGACGCTCAGATTACCACTGTAAAGTAAAGATTAACAAGAAAAATAAATTGATTTTTTCAAAACATGAAAAAAAAAGGTACAAGAATATTAATTTTAGGGTTCAAGTGTTGCAATCATAGGAATAATTTAGAGGAAATGTATTTATTTCAGCATCACGCTGTCTTTTGTGTTTTCTTGTTGTCTTGTTTGAATTGGTCTGATTCATTGTAGACGCTAATACTGATCAGCATGATCTGCACATTTCCTGTTTGTCTTAAGATAAACACAAGCTTTGTGGTTCAGTGATCACTTGGTGGTGCTTCATGACGTTAAGATAGAAGAAAGATTCAGCCATTTAGAGGTTGTTAGATGTTTCAAATTTGAAGAATATTTCAACCAAAAAATATGGGGTTTGTCTTAAACACAAGATATTATAACTTGGAATCATTTTTTAATTAAAATACAATAAACTCTGGAAAACAAAACTTCCAATAATACCTTTCTGAAGCGTTTCAAATGCTGATATTGTTTGGTTTGACAGTAAAAATCTTCTTTTTTCAGGCTATTTTTCATTGTGTTGCCCAAAAGCACAAATGTTTGGCTTTATTTTTAAAGTCCCACACACTTAATTGTTAAAGATCCTTTAAATGTATTACTTATTTGAATTCAAGCACTGTACATGAGAACAAAAGGCTTTTGTTCAAACTAAAATATTGTGTTAGTAAAAGTAGAGATTGTTTACAAATGGAATAAAGGTAAAAATGTTAAGAGTCAGGGAGTGATGACCTTCTAACCTTTGGAGCACCTGATTGAGTCATAAGTACACACACAGGTTTCTATTCTTATGTGTTTATAAAGGATAATATGTTGAATTTCTATTTTACTTTGGCAAAGCTGTCACTGAGAGTAAATCATTAGTTCCATCACTCTTGTGATTAAAACGTGAGAATTAACAAGCAAACCGCAACTCTGTCTACAGGAAATGTGTCAAGTCTTCATGACTCTGTGGGGATTGAACCTCTAGTGTGATTTGTCAGTTATAATCTCATGGTTCTTGTCAAGTTCTGTTTTCAGGTTTTGTGGCTTCTCTCCGTCACAGTCACACCACGTTCAGGTTGACAGTCATCCAGAACTCTCTTTATTCAGTTAATCATCCAGAGTGCATAAAAGTTTTGGTTTTTCACCTGCCTTTGTTGCTCTTCCAGGTCATGGTTTAAGGTTTTTTTTATATATAAATGATTTATTTTGGTCATTATTATGCGTCAAGGCACGATGATGTACAGCTTCATTGTTAAAGTCTCTTAAATGTTTTTAGGGAGTGACTATTTGCACGTACTTAGGGTTAGGGTTACGGTTAAAATATGTGCAGGCAGTGCAGCAAAATGTGCTATTTGGTCACATAGGTTACATGTGGCCAGCATGAATTTCCATCACTTTTTGTGCAAGGTCGCAAGATGACACATATTGAAATGAGAACATCGGCCTTTTATTTAATAAAAGATTTATTTGTAAAAGGGAGGAAACTGAATTTGAAGCTTTTTCTGTTTAAGTTCTTCACATGAGAGCTTGTTTGACTTTGAAAAAGGTGTGAAATATTGAGCCTCCTGCAACTATTGAAACAAAATGTCATTTATTGACATTTATAAGACAGGCTGGCCCTCACAGAGTAAAATTAATGCAAACTGAACAAAAAGAAGCTTTGAACACATTCGTAGGGTTTTATGAATTCACACTGCATATGTTGACATGATTGCTAAAGAATAAAGCCCCTGAAATAATGTAATTCCTGATACGGTTGTGCTCATAAGTTACATATCTTGGAAGAAATTATGATTTATTTTTTTTCCACTCATAGTTAGTGGTTCAATGAAGTCGTTTACTGTCAAAAAATTCAGTTGACCCTTCCCAAATGACCCTCTTCCAATAACTTTGTTCTGAAAACATGCACACAAGCTGAAACAAATGAGTTTGATTGACAGCTGAAAGTTACCGCCCACATCTGTGACTCGTTTGTAATGAGCATGTGTGCACAGAAGATGGTGGAGTTTCTGGGCTCCCAACAGACCCTTGCATCCTTCATCCAGTGTTTCACTGACACTTCTGGATCCAGAGTCATGGGGGAAGTTGTCAAAAGATCTACGGGAAAAGGTAACTGAACTGTACAAAACAGGAAATGGATATAAGAAGAAATGCAAACAATGGTCAGTTAACTTTGATCAATAGATGTAAAGTGAGGGGTTCTGTTGAAACCAAAGCATGGTCACAAAAATCTGTGCCACAACTGCCAGAAAAATTGTTTGGGATATGAAGAAAAAACAACAAATAACTTCAGCTGGGATCCAGGATTCTGAAGAACTGTGGTGTGGATGTATCAAGATGTAAAAGAAGAGACACTTGAAGAAAAGTTCCAGAAGTTAGCCTTTTTTACACAAATACCGCAAAATAGTTTGCTTACAATATGCCAAAATGTGCATAGACAAACCTGAAAACTCCTGGAATAAAATAATTCAGAGTGATGAGACCCAACTAGAAACAGGACATTTAGAGAGGAGACCTATGATGAAAATAACTACTCCTACTGTGAAACACGGAGGTGGATCACTGATGGTTTGGGGATCTGTGAGCTACAATGAAACGGGAAACTTGGTCAAAAGTTATAGCAAGATGAGTGCAGCATGTTACCAGAAGATACTGGAGGAAAACTGTCACTCTTCAGCTTGGAGCGTGTGCATAGGACGCACTTTCCAAAACACCTGAACAAGGTGAAGGTTGTGGAGTGGCCGTCTCAGTCCCCTGACATCAATATTATTGAGCCACTCTCAAACGGGAAGTTCAAGTAAGACAGCCAAAGAATTTAAACAAACTTGACCTTTTTTTTTTAGTAAGGCCCAATACAAATTCTTCAAAAGACTCGGTATTAAAAACTGAGGTATGTAAACTATTGATTTGTATAATTTGTGAAGTTTCTGTGGTCATTATGATTTAAAAAGGTTAAACGGAAATTTTTGACAATAAATGGCTTCATCCAACCACTAAGGCAGAATCAAAATTCTACCTACAGCTTCTCCCGAGCCCTTCGATTGTAGGGGAATTTGGATGTGGAGAGAAAATTGAACCACTTCGATTTGTGGGTGCATAATTCTTGATTTGTGTGTAAATTAGGATTTGTGCGTTTGTATTCTTGATTTGTGTATGCGTAATTCCGGAGGAGCTGTCAGAGAGAAAGCGCTCTTTTCTGGAAAACATGTTTATTTTTATAGGGATAAGTGCTTTAAAAAAGCGTATTTAGACTTTTTATTCTAATTATCTGGAATATCTTTTAAAGAAAGTGGGGAAAAAGTCAGGTTTTACCAGATATTATTCACAATCTAAGTTCAAAACGGCTGATAAGAAAACTCCAATGACCCAGAATTCTAGTAGTACTTGAACGCATCACTCATGGATGAATCAGTGAGACGTGAAATAAATAAGTCTCACGACAGATTCGTGCGTAAGAGGTGGTCCGTGTATCATTTTTAAAGAATTGCATGTGTAATGAGTTTCAAGCTGTTGTAATTTTAATTTAGGCATGTGTAAATTGTATTTTGTAATTTTTTTACTTATGCACAAAATGTATTATATGAGTTACAAATCAAGAATTACACATGCATAAATCCAATTTTATGCCCAAATCAAGAATTACTCGTCCACAAAATGGAGTGAGAGAATTTTCTCTCCATATTTGGAGGCGTAGGGTTGTCTGAAATAGTTTTAGAGAGCCCTCCGCTGCAGGGTGCATTGCGCTTCACACATTTCATCACGTGAGTGTGCTCTGAAGCACAGAAGTTTACATTTAACTGTAAGTATTGACTTTTTGTTTTAGCACAAAGTTTTAAAGTTATGAAACTTAGCAAGAACTGAAATGTTTCTGATCCAAAAATGATAGCAAACAAGTCATGAAACCACAAGTCACACCTTTGGCCTCCTGGTTAACAAACTGAAACATTCCTCTTTCATCGTTATGTGCTAAACTGAAAAAAAAAAACCCTGCATGAATCACAGTGTGAAAACATCAGTTTCCACTTCTCCACAATGATCAGATGTTCAGTGAAGGATTCTTCACACTGAAGTGACCAACCGACCTGGTTATGCCTCAAAGCATTTAAGAATGACACGCTTTAAATGGGAAAAGAAGTCAAAACTTTCATTCAATCATTAATACAGAGTCTCCGATTTTGCAGCAGGAGAGTTTAATGGAAAAACAAAAGTAACACTGAAGCCAGCAGAATGCAACTAAGTGATTAACTGTAAAGTCATTATGAAAGGTTCAGACTACTAACTGCAAAAGCAAATGACCTTTGTGATCAAATTAAACATGAAATTAAAGTTAAAAAATAGATAAAGGAGTTTGAAGGAGAATTTTCATTTATATTTGCGGGGCCTTCATTGTCTTCTTGATCCAGAGGAGTTGTTTTGCAGACAGGAAGCTGTACACCCCAGGGTGTTTTTTAACTCCACAAAGCTTCCCAAAAGATGTGATTCCAACCAGAACGTTGTTGCACACCAGCGGTCCACCAGAATCCCCCTGAAGATGTTCAGACAACAGTTTTACCGTCTTTCACTTTGATCTAAACTGAAATTAGAAGGTTTATTTATTTTTTTATTTTCTTACCCTACAAGTGTCTGCAACTTTGGAACCGTCGGAGCCAGCACATATCATGCTGCTGGTGATAACAGGCTTCAGGTTGTAGAAGGCTGGGGAGTTGCACTTCTGTCTGTCGATGACAGTCACGTTGGTGTACATCAACACGTCAGACATTTTTTTGGCCATGTTCTTTGTTGTTCCCCATCCCGCCACCAAGCAGGGAGAACCACCAGCAGGGTCCTTGACAGTGTCAGCCAGCTTCAGGGGCCGCACTGTTTTGGTCTCTTTTACTGGCTTTTGAAGCTGGAAAAAAAATAGATCTAAGTACTATGATCTGAACAGTTGGAGTCAATATAGGAGGAAAATGTGATCAGCTTTTCGGGAAAGTATCAACAATTTATATAAAAAACTAAATCAGTCCTTGAAAACAATAAAAATTGTAACAAGTATGAAATTTGAAAGAAGTTAAAGACAAATAAAAGATGGGCACAAAACCATAAGCTTCATTTAAAGAGGCTCTACCATTAAAATTCTTCTTTTTGAGGTTTTAAATGCATTTTACTGTTCATTCCTCACTATGAAGAACCCCTCCATTCATGCATTTAAGAGTAATCCTCTAAAAACCTGCACTGTCTGCAGCAGCCCCTCCCATACCCACGAAAACGAGCGGTTGGAAACGTGCTGACTTAAGATCGACACCAACAGCTCCCTCCAGGAAGAGTCTGTGCTGCAAGCTCCGCCCCCAGAATAACACAACACTCAATTTCTCCTCTGAGCTCATGATGATCAGGAAAAAAAAACTTTCATTTTAGATCCAGAATAACGTATATATTCCAGTTGTGTCCTGTCTTCAATAAATTCCAGCTCAAATAGGTGTTTGTTATTTTAGACACGCGCTCCTTTAAGTCCTGGAACATCACCTGTCCGTCCTGGAGAGGATCCCTCCTTCATGTGGACTTCCATGAGGTTTCTGCTTTATTTTTTTCCAGAATTTGTCTTTTTTTAGGAGCTTTTCCACACTAAGAAGGAGAGTATATTGCAGGAATGCCCAATTTAGTTCAGTGTAGTTTATTAATCAGCTTTTGTTTATACTTAAAGATTTATTTTATGGATGAATTGAATCCAGACACATCGCCCTAGTAATAATAGAGTTAAAAAAATACTCTGGCATGTGTTTGGAAGGTTCGCTTTACCCTGAGTAACATGAGGTCGTTGACGGTCTCGTTCTTATCATAGCAGGGATGAGGAAAATGTGTCTTCACTTTCTGGATCTGCCTGGAGTTTGTCTCTTTTTCTTTAAGGGAATGAGCCCCTAAAACCACAGTGTCGATCCTGCAGAAAAAAAAAACCACAACTTTATGATAAACAATATTTTTAGTTGACTTTATACTGAATCCCTCCCACTGAAATAAGTGGTTTTATTCACCTGCTTCTGCTACTTCAGATTTATGAGCTAAAATGAGCAAAAGTGTTATATATATTCTAAAAGTATAAATTTCTGCCATTTTATCTATGAATTGTGCTGACGTTAAAGCATGCTCTATAATCAAATCTTTATGGTTAGCTCTGAAGTGGCTGTTGCAAACTGAAGTCATAGATGTACGTGTCGAAGCTCGAGCTCCGACGCTTTAGTTTGTTCTGAGGAGTTTGTGGTTTCCTGAAAGCCCCAACATTTTGTTCCTGAGAAGTTCTTCATTTTTAACTTTAACACAAATATTCTAGAACAACTCAAGTGTTCATTGACCTTTTTGACTAAAAAGGTCATTTAAGCTGAACATATATAATTAATTGCCTTACTTATGTGAGTACATAATTTTAGAATGATGCAAAACTTTATTCAAATAAGTCCTAAAATTATCGAAAATAACTGAGAAATAGATTAAAAAGCACCTTAAAAATATATTTTATTTAACTTTTTGCTAAGTTTGACTCATCATATTTCTCTTCAAACTGATTAACTCTTAAATTAAAGGAGCTGTTTCCCTCTAAACTAGAAGACAAAAAGCATCAATATTGAAGAATTTTCTTTTTCTGGATGATTTCATTAAATGATCTTGACTTTATGGACACCAGAGGACAACCCGGACCAGCATCAGACGGATGAAAAAGCTCCGAGTTCCTACCTGGCGCAGTGAGCAGCTGTCAGAACCCAGTTTGGATCAATTAAAACTCCTCCACAGGATGGATTCGTTTTCACTTGCAGCAGAGCCATGTACGGCAGAGAGTGCGGCACCACTTCTTTCCCATTGATGATGTCAGAGCCGTGGCCTAAAACAAACAGTCAATAATATTTTAGGTGTTTAGGAGGCATCGATTTTGCAGAAGAAATGATTCAGTCACCTGAGTTGACAAAAAAGAGAAGCCCCCCCAAGATGAAAGCAGCAAAGCCTTTCTTGCAGCACATTTCCTCGTGTCTCTGTCTTTGATCTGAATGCTCCCACCTCAATGCACGGCCTGGGTTATAAGCTCAACTCTGAGGATGTGGTCTGACCATGGAAACACATGAGTCAGCAACGTTGACCCAGGTGTAAAGATGAGCGGATGCTCTCGTTCGTTAACATTTACCATGACTGTTCACAACCAGACAAATGAGCTGACACAGCTCGTCTAACCGCTGGGGGCTGGGGGGCGCCTCCGGGAAAAAACGTACAGCTTAAGGTTTTTTTAGATGAACCTGGTTGTGTTTCTGGTAAAGTGAAGGTTCAGAGGGAATTATGACAAATTTCATCAAAGCGTCGGAAGAATGCTTCAGTAAAATGTTCAAATTTCTCCAAAGAGCAAATAAAATGAATGTATTTGTTCTATTTCCACCTGCAGTGTTTAAAATGTTATTGCACTGAAAAAAATGAATTTATATGAATAAGATATTCTTTCAAGAAAATATGTCTTATTTTCTGTTTTGGAAGAAAAATAAAATATTTTTTTTAAAGCAATTTAATTTAAGAAAACATGTCTGAGTCACTAGAATTTTCATTTTGAAATAAGAATTATTGGTAAGATCATTTTCCGTGGCAGTTTTTTTTTTTTTTTTTTAATCTGCCAATAAGATCAGAATTTTTCACAATTTTTAAGGAGAATGTGTGTATACTCCAAAAAGAGGTAGCCTACAAATAAGAAAATTACACTAATCTTTAGATGAAAATTCCTAGAAATGAGTCAAATGATCAGTCCGTGCAGCAAATCATTTTTACTTAACAAGACATTTAATAATAAGTTACACAAGTATTAAAAAATAAACTAAAAAAGCTTAGTGTTTGATAAAATTACTTCAAATTGAATGTTAAATAGCTCAAAACCAGTTCTAAGCAAATGTTTTGTATTTTTTGAGTTTTCATGCACCTACTTGTAGTTTATTTTCATTAAAGTGACAAAAACTAGTGAAAAATAACTGATTTTAGAACAAACTGTGAAGAAATTGAGACCATAATCTTAGTAGGCTACAAGTTGTTCCATCTTAATAAATCCTCATACAATCCCAAATTAGCTCTTATTGGGAGGATTATGGACTTTGGTTTGTTTTTTGTCAGTTATTTTATGGGTTTTGGTCATGTTCTGTTTTGACTTGTGCATAAGTCACATCAGTTTCATGTGATGATTCACAGCTGTCTTCATTTCAGTTAATTACTCTCAGTGTCTTTAAGTATCTGGTTTTCAGTTCTTGATGATCATCTGTTCTGTCTCTGTTTTTGGTCTCCATGGGTTCTTAATAAATGTTTAAAGTTTCTGCCACCAAGCCCTACTGTGTCTGGGTCCTCCACCACACTTATTTGTACAACAGAAATCTACATTTTGGTTTCCCAAACAATGAAAATAAATGCCAACATTTTTTTAACTGTAAATTGTTTTTTTCCTTTTTCCGGAGGCCCCCCAACACTCTCAGGGTCCCGAGTTGAACAGTTAACTGTCTAAACATAAATTTTACACCAATAGTTCTTGAATTCTCATTACAAAAACACCCCAAATCCCTGAAATGACATAAGACTGATCGTGTGAAAGTGTTTCATCCTCCTGAGTGGTTAACAACTTAGCACATTCAATGAATTTAATGTTTTACCAAGTAAAAATAATGTATATAAAATTAATTTCTTTAACATTTAGGTGTAATTTCAGTTTTTATATTCTTATCAAAACATTTGGATTCTTGACAATAATGCTGTCTAAAAGTGAAACAGTAATTAAGTTGTTTGCCATATTTAAAAAATATATAATTAATACAAACACTGCAGAGGACCCCATGTCACTGTCTGCCTGAGCCCCCCAAACTGCTGTATCCGCCACTGTTCTTTTATCAAGAGTTAAAAAGATTATTTTTAGATCCTACCTCTTAATGAGACAAAAAAATCTTGATTGCTGGTTTTGAGAAAAGCTTGTAAAGGTGTAGATAAAAGTGAAGTTAACGTAACCCTTTAACACCGTGGAGCTCCAGGGTTTATGTTCTATTGTTTACTTTAACTTTTCAACCGTTAACACGATCAAGGGGCATGTTAAAGATTTTGTGTTTAAGCTTCACCGGCGTTGGTAAAGGGTTAAAAAATGTCTAGAAACAAAGTTTAAATAGTTTGCAGTGAACCCTTTTAATCTCATTGGTATATATATTTTTTTTACTTCTCAACACACAAAATAATCCAAGTGCATGCGTAAGTACAGTTGTGTTGCATTAGAGCATCATGGACCCTCAGGTAGATGTAAATTTGATGCAGGTGTTAAACCTTAGAAAAAAACTCTAAGCTCTGAAGCATTTTAGCTCAGACATAACTTGTCTTTTCATTTTCAGAGGTGTCTTTTCCGTTGCGTGCCCTTTGTGTGGTAAGGGGGCTGATTCTTATCTGTCAGTTGTTACTCAGTGGAAAAAGTGTCTCTGCTTCTACGACAGATCAGTTCCACTCGAGGGTCATAGCAAAGCCTCTGAAATGAAACCCGCTGCTGTCCAGAGTTCATCAGGGACGACAGTCTCTAAAGGATGGCCCAGACCTGCTCCTCTCTGGCCACCTCCTCCAGCTCTCAGGGACACAGAGGCTTTTTGCCAAGACATTTGATCGCCGCCGGGTCCAGGTCCTGGTTGCCCATGATGCCTCACTGGGACATTCTTGCCGGACGGCCAAACCTCCTCAAATGGCTTCTCTTTCGGGGAAGTGTGGCAGCTGTACTCTGACCTCTCCCAGATGGCTGAGCTCCAACTGCTTTAGACTTAGACCGCAGGTCGAGCCACAGAAGGCGGAAAGCACCATATCATCTGCAAAAAGTAGAAACATTTCCCTAATTTGACTTCAGTTAAAATTCCCTGGATTCCTGGTGGATTTTGTGAAGGATACTGATCTGGTCTGAAGATTTAAAAAATCCCATCAGAAATTCGCCTCTGAGTTGTGGGCGGGACTTTTGGCGTGGAGTAACCTCCCTTTACCCCTCCCTGTTGCTGAGAGCTCTCTGTTTTCACTCCTGCTCCTCACACCGTGGTTATCCAGCTTTACAGTTTTGAGCCAGAGGTCTCTTCTTACGAGGAAAAGAAGACGTATTTGTCTGCAAGTGGATGCATCAGAATAGAGCAGAGCAGCCCACATATTTCACAAATACATTCTTTTTTAAATTGCATCTAAGCATCTGGTCCGGGAATTTATTGTCTGACCCTCATTTGATTTAAAATTTTTACATGTGTGCGATTTCAAGTCAAATTCCTGGTTTCCCTGTGGTTTTAGGTTGCTTGGCCTGTTGTAAAAGTTCTTGAGGACAACCAGATCCTCCAGGCCTTCAACTTCAGCCTGATGGCTTCACTTCTCCATGATATCCACTGCAGTTTGAAGACAATAACTTAGGTTGAAAAGTGTCACACACAAGAGGGTCCAAGTCTGGATCTCCCTGCGCCGGGCCCTATTCCAAATAAAATGCAGATTTGTATCAGAAAGGACAAAAACTCTGCTACAGCACCTGTATGAATCAGGAAAAGCTGATTCGCTGTGGCGACCTGAGAGGATTATTATTTGGCCACAAGGTGGCAGCAGATATATCTCTCAATGCTGCTGACTGGAGCTGCAGCTCAAACCCCAAACCATTGACATCTGAAGGGCAATTATGTCAGATCTTAAAGTCAAGCATAATCCACAGGTGGCTCTTTATCTGAATCAATATTTATAGACAAGAAGATAATTTGTTGATGTAATGAAGAGCAAAAGCAACCACCAGGATTGATCTGGAATGACAGAGGATGCAACCCAGCAGAGGCGGATTTGAGGCAGACGGAGGCCCTAAACTTCCTGTCTTTGTTTCAACCTTTATGTGTTTATCTAACGTTCTAGTCTTCCCTCCACAGTGATAGCTGTTTAAAATTTGAAAAAGTTAAGATAAAAACATAAATCATTAAAACAAAACATATTTAGTCAATAATAAATACATTATAATATATGCTGAAAAAAGTGAAACATTGGATAACTTGACAAAAGTTCTGCACTTTGTTAAATTTAAAATAATTAGTTTTCATCAAATTACTATTTTGAGTTGATGTTTTGCTCAATTTTAACATTTAACTTGACAAAAACTAATATTTTTAAATGTAACAAATATCAGAGCTTATGTTAACAGAGCCAATCTTTCACTTTTTACAATGTAGTCTAAATTATGAAGAGAAATTATAAAATCAAATGTATTCAAACTAAAAAGAATAATAACAATATGTCCACTTTTTCTTAAAATTGTAGTCTTTTCTTAAATATTCATGTTTTTTCTTATATTTTCTCAATTTTCCGAATCATTTTTTTTTTTAACAAATCCATATTTAAAAAATGGTTGACAATAATTCAAAAAAAGGTTTATACCGTAAATGGATTGGAATTTCAGTTGGAATAAAATCCCAACTACAAGTTAATGGGCAAAAACTTCCTTTATATGATAAAATAAAACATAATAATAATATAATAATTTAATAATAATAGAAATAATATAACTCAAGTTAAAGCATAATTATATTTATTATAAATAATAATAAAAAATAATTAATTTAGTAAATTGATAATAATGATAAGTAAATGATAATCAGACTCTTGTTTGCTGTAAAATCCAGTCACCAAGTCATTCTTCATGAGAGCATTGCTCACATTTCTGTATCTTAGACGTCGAGCATGAAGACAAAGGATGATAATCAATCTTTTGAATTTGTTTTTCTCATGTTTACATTATTTTTCAGTTCTGCTCATAATCCCGCCTTCATGGTAATTCTGCATTTTCTCTGTTTTCAGTGTTAAATAAATAAAGTTTCCATTGCATGTTTCTTATCCTCCTCTACTGCCAAAATACATGACAAATAAATGTAAAACTAGGAAAAGATTTTAGATAAAAGAAGAAAGTTGTGATAAAGAGCAAAAGTTGAGGGTTGAAATGTTTGCCTTGGGCTGCAGCTCCACTTATCTATTGCACAAGTTTCTTGAAATGCAAGAGAGAACATTGTTGTGCTACCGCACCCCTGCCACCATTTGTGATTCCCCTTTTAGTATTTATGAGCTTTGCTGTCGCAGTCTTTCTCTGATCATTTGCAGACTAGAACAAAATTCCAGTCGTAGCACAACTGGCGTCTGTCTGACGGACAAAAGAGGGTTAAACTTCAGCATGAAATTACAGTTTTGCACCCAAACAATTGCTTGATTTACCAGTGTAGCAATCACTTTTTTCCTTTAATTGAGGAATATGTGCAAAAATATATAAATCACTCATAAAAAGACACTTTTAAGTCTTAAAATGACCAAAAAAATCAAATGAAGCAACACATTTGTGCACAATAATTACATAAAAGTGACAAAAGTTTCCTATTTTGTGAGTAAAAAACAAATTAAACAGTATATAATTACAAAATACTACTTTATTCTCCACTTATTATTACAAAATGTTATTTTTATACATGAAATATAACTAAACTAATATGCACAACAAGAACAAACAACATTTTTTGTAGAAGGCAGCATTATGAGAAGTATTTGATCGATTATACATGTTTTTATTTTAACCTAACCAATAAGAAATAGAATATTGAATAACATATGTAACATAAAACATGAGAAGGAATACTAAAGGGCACTCACATGACAGATTTACCACAAAGCTTGTTTAAGAAATGGGAGTGTATTTGGAAAAACATACAGTGTACTCAGCCAGGCAGGCCTGAGCATGACAGTATATTATCTAAAGTGACAGATAATAAGCTGCCGCTTTTTTATTATACTGAAAAAGACATGTATCATACTTCAATTACAAATCTTTTGCTTCACAAGCCCAAAACATTCTGCTGGGAGAGGAATTTTTGCATCAGCAGACAGGAAATTGCCCTAAAAAGTCAACAGCAAAGAGTTGACTTTGAGAAAACAAGGAGCAATATGATTGATTTCCTGTAAGTGTTATGTGGATGTGATATTTGTTGTGTGAATGTCAGAGACCAGACGTCAGGTCTAAACCAGAAGAAAAAAACCCAACCCTCTGTGTTTTCTTTGACAGCTTTGCTTTTATATTTTTCATTGAACATGTTATTTGTGTGTATTGTGTTTGTATATTAGATAAATAAAAGATTCATTAAAGCTGTGATTTTAACAAACATACAGATCCACCATTAAGATAAACTGGAAAGTGTTTTGTTAATGACAAAAACAGGAAAATCGACTTGCATAACCTGCAGGAGATGTATGTAGTGAATATTGAGCAACATGCTGATTAAAATCTTGACTTGTGCTTTAAAGGGACATGCATCCATAAAATATATGTATTTGTTTACAGCGTAAAGCCCCACTCTAATCATATTTTCATCTTTTCCAGTTGTCTTTTAGTTATGATTATGTCATTTTTAGGCAAAACCAATAAACTTGTGTTGTTTTTTGGGACATAGTCTCTGCAGAACCGCAGAAACTTTACATTTTCTAAGCATAACATGGCCGAATCTTCCATTCCATTGAGAAAAATTCACAAACCTAATTATAATGTTGGCAAAGTATATAAGGGAAAATGGTCAAGAAAAGCTAAAAAACAGATTAAAATGTATGTTTGGCCTCTATATAAAAATAAAAACTAACTGGAAAACAGTTTTTTAATTTATTCCTTCTAATTGCCAAACCCGAGTGACTGGATAGCTCAGTTGGTTAAGTGGGCACTCGGGAAATCAGGGTTTGATCCCCTGGGTGAGAGATGAGCTCCTTAGGGTCCGACTTGGGTCCTTAAGCAAAACCGTTTAACTATGTGGCCCCAAAGCGGCCCAACTCTGGATTTCTCTGTGCCTGATAAAACACAGGGTTCTGTCTGGAGGGACATTCGGCGTAAAAATCTTTGCCTGTACAAATTAGTGAACACAAATTTGCTGTGGCAACCCCTGATGGGATAAGCCTAGAGGTTAACCAACTTCTAATTGGTAGATAGTATATTTTGTTTGTTAAAATATTGTTAAACTGTTAAATACTTTAATTTGTTTAAAGAAAATTATACATGTATGCAAGACTTAGTTGGTACATGGTATTGTATTTTACATTTTTTCTTTAAAAAACAAGTTTCTGCAGGAGAACAACAGCTATGTTGAGTGAGCCTGCCTTCATTTCCCATCATCCCTTTGTTGACACTCTCTCCCACTAGCTTACAGCCCCTCACAACTCGCAATATCGGGACTATCCAGCCGTTTTGACCCAGATGTCGGCTCGGACGAGGAAAACAAAAACGTTCATAGATTGTTTTGTCTGCAAGTGGATGCATTGGATAACGATTTGTTTTTAAGAACAATTCCATTAATATCATATTTTGTGGTTGACAATCCGATTCATAATTCATTTTGAATGATCTGATTCACTGACCTAAAATCGATCCAGGACAATTTTAGCCAAAATTTCAACCAGTGTGACTCAAAGATAAATACCTGGTACTAAACAAGTTTTCCAGATATCTTGTATTTCTTGCAAGTGCAAATTAAAGATGTGTACAAACAAACAAGTAAACAAGAATGAATGTCAAATCCATTCACATTTTTGTTTCATAAAGTTTTCCACATCAAAGTAATACAAATGGAACACTATTACTACATGTATGTATTAGACACTGTATGGTCACGTGTCTGCAAAACTCAGTGTTTCCACACATTGGACTGTAGTGATGGTTGATCGTTTTTTCTGTCATCTCGTGTTGTCGTTTCTATGCCATAGTAAAAAAAAAAGCTTACAGTACTTTTTTTTTTAGTCAAAAAGGTATTTTCCAAGATTGATTATTGATTTATCTCATTTTGAAACTATTTTTTTAATGATTTAGTTGGAATCGGTTCAATTTGATTAACATGTTATCTCAGATTGATCTGGTTGGATTGTAATAGAAATTGATTCATTAATTAATCGGTTAACTGTAACACCCCTGATTTTTTTGGTTTTCAGTATGTTTTAATGGTGTAACTCACAATTTGGGTTGTTTGGATTAATGGAAGTTTGTTTTTGAACGTCATGCCTATCAGTGATGTCAGACTTGACATCAGTTTTAATCGGACAGATCGATCGGGTCGTTGGGAGGAAGTGAAATCGATTAAATGTTACATCCCAAATCGGTATGGAGCAGAGCAGGGATCTTGTGGTCTACTGATTGTAGCTTGTATGTCACAACTACAAGCCTTTTCAAATGGCATTTTTTCATCTTCTTTCATTAACAATTTGAATAAAAAATACTCAGAAACACAGTTTTTATCCTAATTTTATATTTACATATGTCCTCCATCATGAGAAAAATGCTACGAGAACATAATAAAAACACAGTTTTCATTGGAGTAAGTCTTAAGGACTCACTATTTTTGACGAAGCAGATCATACTCCTTCAATCTGTCCATCTATAAGCAGAATATTGGATGTATGTCAGCCAAATGCAATAAAAAATTGGAAATTTATTGCAGATTTTTGTTCAAAAATGTTAAAACAATATTTTTTGAGCAGAGTAATGTCTGCCTGCAGGTTGAGGCAGATTCTACACAGTTGACTGGCTCTGAGGTTACATAACAGTCAATGCGTGGGTCACATGACCTCAATTTTAATAGATGGCAATAAGTAAAACTGAATAATTACAACTGACTACCTTTTTTAGTCAATTTATTGTCATTAATGGTATAAGTGACAAACACAATAGACTTGTTGTTATGTTATTATTTAGAAATGATAAAATCTAAACCTTTTTTTAAATGATTGAGCCTGTTGGATTATTATTTGAAGAGCTGGAACCCATTTTTATGTAGCATATTTCAGTAACTATATACTCTACTCCCAGTTTGGTGTCACCTTGCACGCGGCTGAGTGACACCTCCTCCCCCCTCCCTCTCCTCCCTTCCTTCCTCGCAGCCACTATTTAAATGCCCGGATGAGACTAGCAGCCGACTCCACATTCACGGGTACTCGCGCGGTCGGCGGACTGAACCGGGAGGAGGGCAACCATTCCGGAGCTTCAACGGCCTCTGCTGGAATCTGACACGGTCCACGCTGCCCACGCTCCGCGCGTGGCGTTTTCTGGGAGGGCGCGGGAGAGCCGAGCGGAGCTGCTCCGTTTCTTCCCCGGCGGTTTTCGGAGGTAAGAGCACAGAACGTGCCCCTCAAACGCGCGCGCGCTCTGGTAGAATCTCTTTTCCAGGCAATTCCACGCGTGTTTTCTTTGTATTGAGCTTTAATTCGTGCTGCGTTTAAGGACCAAAACAGGCCCGGTGAGGGAATTCCGTGTTCATTTAGCCCGACTGTGTATTAAAATTGCTGCAGCTGACGAAAACACCAAAATCTAAAGTGGAGTATTTGTGTTTTCTTATTGTTTAGACTGCATTTCCGTCTATGTGACCATGTTTTGTGTGTTTAACCATAATTAATGTCATAATAATTGAGTGAACACGTGTGTACTTCACATTTCGACAATAGAGACAAATGGCGTCGGCTGCATATTAACCCATCTGCTGGTTTGAGCGAATAACTGGGATTCATCGCACAGTTGTCGCAACCCTGCTTTGATTGTCACTTGTGCTGAGGGTTCAATCACTTGCGTGTTTACCAAACGACATATGTCCCTGTTCGATTTCACGAAGGACCGCTGGCTCCAAACGCGCATGCGCACTACCAACTTTTATTACATGGGAAAAAAAAAATGTGTTTGAGAAAATTTTATAACATTCTATGGAAACACTTTATAAAAATATGGGGTTATACTTGTTTATAAACCGTATCATGAGAGTACAATTCGTATTTAGCATGCTAGCAGTTCCACCACTAATTTCTCAATAAAGTTAAAATGTTTTAATTTAATCTGTTAATCAAGTCATATTTTTATCATATATTCATTTTTGCTGATTGGGCAGGTAGTTGGTTGGTTTATTAATGTAACCATAATATGCTAAGAAAGTTGGAGAATACTAATATTTTCATTGAAAAACTGCTGCATTTTTTCATAAACTTTATTAAAACAGTTGCAGGTTACAAATTAACAAAAGGTCAATTTTAAACTTTTCAGTCACGAATCAAACGCATAAACAGATGATTGACATTGAAAAGCCAATTTAAAACCCCATTCTGATGAAAACTGTTATTTTTGTTTTTTTTAAATGTTGTGTATTGTACTGAGGATGTAGGACAGATAAAGGTCAAATCTGAATTCTTCCCCTACCCCTATTTTTAACCTAGTGTCTTCAAATTCAATGTCCTCATTGTTCGCTGGTCATCTACGTTATTGTGTAGCTGCCGGTGCTCTGTAAAATCCATAACATTGATTTTATAACCATGCTAAAATAGTCATTATTTACATTTAAATGTAAACTGCTGTGCTTCAGAGCACACCCACTTGAAGAAATGATCCCATGATGTGGGACACCCTCGCTGCGGAGGGATACATGGTCAAAAGTCCCTATACCATAAATATTTTTCAGACATCCCTTTCCCTACAAGGGTAGGGTTAGAATTCACACTCAGCCATAAAATATGCTAAGCTTAAAACAGATTTTTTTGTTTATCTTAATTGAGATTGTTGTGAGTCAGGAGAAGATGCAAAAATGTTGTTGAAAAACCTTGTAGGTGTGACGTAGAAGCTACCAATGGTCTGCTCTATTCTGATTCATCTATCTGTAGACAGCTAGATCTGTGTACATCTTTTGTTTTTCCTCATCTAACCTGGGATCTGGCTCGGTAATGTTGGGTTGGGGTGGTTGTGAGGGGCTGTAAGCTAGTGGAGAGAACGTAAACAGATATATAATGGGGGAAGGGGGCGGGCTTACCCTGCACATATGGTTCCACCCACATGAATCTCACCTCACATCGGAGGTGAATTTCTTATGAGGTCCTTCTTCTTCATTGAAACTATGTACTAGAACATAACAGACAATAAAGTTAAAACATAATAAATTAGAAAATGATTGAAAGACCATTAGAAGCACTTTTAAAATAAACTAAAATATGATCAAAGTGAGTTATTGAAGTAGGTGCTGGCAGAAAGTTTACAGGGAAAAACGAGCCAAAAACCAGTAATTTTGCGTTATATTTTAGATGTGTCGTACGTGATGGTACAAGTTTATGTAATAGTTTTTCTGGGTGGTCAACCATTTATTGTGAAACACCATTTGTTCCTGCCTGCAGGGACAAGCCTCATTGACAATATGACACGATCCAAACAAACCATTGGGTTTATAGGTGTGACCCAACCCCTGTCAATCATTTATAAGTGTTCTTGACACAAGTTGTTATAAAAATATTTCACCAAATATTTTTATGAAATTGAAAATAATGAGTTGATTTTGTATGGTTTTTATTCAACAAATGTGCAAAGCTCTCAAACCAGACAATAAAAATGTATTGAAGTTAATAAACTGAATGAATTAAATGTCATTGTGTATTTATATCATATGAACACATTGAATCAAATTTATTGCATACATGGGTTGTGGAAATGGATAACTGTTAAGCAGCCTCAATGGGCTTTGCTAGTTAATAATTAATCTAATGATAAGGAGTGGTGAGAAGGAACATTATTGCTAGGGTCTGCTTCCATCCTTCATGTTTGTTCATGTTTTTTTTTTTTTTCCCATCATGGCTTTGTTAGAAAATGTAGCATGGATGCTCACGAGATGCCAAAAATAGATTGCTTTGTCTTGTCTTCAAGGCCATAAGACAGATGGATAATTTGACTATGATTAAGATATGTGCTTTATTGGCTTCTTACTTTTTACGCGCTCATAAACTTTGTAATAACATGGAAGTTTTCAGTTTGAAGTTGTTGTTGATGAGATGTGTGGGATAAGAAAGGAGTTGTTGGCCTCTCCCTGTTCTATCCCTGTGGAGTTGAAACACACCTACCAATCTTTCAAAGGCTCTTACACAATACTATAGTTTTTTAGTTTATAAACATGGTTGTCCCTTTAGGATTATCGCAAGTAAGTTTTTGTGGTTTATGCCTTATCCAGTTATGGGTTCCGTCATTCTTACAGTAATAAAATAATCGTCCTAGGAAATAAAACAGGATGTAATTATCCGGGAATTGTGGCGTTTTGACTCGGAGGTCTCGTTGCTGGTTCTAGTAGATTTTCCCACGCTTAGGCGTGTATTTAAAAAGGAGAAAAAAAAAATTCTGGCCTCCCTACAGGTAAATAATCTGCTGTTTTGCATTCAAAGCTGTCTAAGTTACAGACCACCTGCTTACTCAAAACTTGTCAATTCCACTTCTGTGCTCCGTTGCGTCAGGCTTTGTCAGACAGATTTGCTGGAGATCATCCCCTCTGTTTGACTCAGCCTTAGTTCAGAATTTCTATGCCTGTATTGTAGGAACCAGGTGGGTTAGTCGATTCAGTTCACATTTGACTGTACTATGACCTGCCTTTTGTGAGTGTAATCCCTTCTGCTAAACAGTTGGGGGACAAAAACAATACGGCAGTGATTCACAGTAAATTGCCGGCTCTGTAGAGACGGGGTGCAGCCACAGCTTAGACCACACTTTCAGTGGAGTCAACCCTAAATCCACATGGTAAGTTCTCCACATTTGTTGTGGAGTTAAGTTGAGCAGCTCAAGAATGTGTTTTTATTGAAGATTTGGCCCTGGACCCTGACGTGAGAGGACAGTTTATTTGTAAGGAAGTTGTACAAGTGTTTTCAAGTTCAACAAGATGCTTGGAGAGTATAGCGGCTTCATGGGGGTGTTCTCTATGTACACATGCTGTTTACAACTTAGATTTCATTCTAAGATCCCCATTCAGTTGGTGTGTAATTTACCTTAAGCTTTTGTTGCTTTGAACCATGAATATCCTCTGTGTGTGTGGGCCGCCAACGCTGCATTACCTCATAATCTTCTTTAATCTGGTTGTATAGAAAATTGGTTCAACCCCCCCCTTTTAACAGTTTTACTAGCACTTATTTTTTTTTCCTGACCTGCACTGTTGACTATTGACTGCATACGAGAACTGGACCAAACGAATGTGATGTCACACAAAGTTAAAAAAAAAATGTTCACTTCTGGCTCCAATAAAATTAAATCCATTCAGTCATTGGTCCAAATCGGTCATTGTTTCTATAGCAACCACTCTCACCAATCCAAAGTGAACTTGTTGGAAGTCCACACCCCTACCACTTCAAAGTGGGCTAAACAAAAATGTGTTGACCATTCCATTGTTTAACCACATACTGTTATTGAGGTATCTTATTGTCCAGTTTATGACTGGAAAAACTTTCCCCACAGAAAAATATGAAAAAGACGGAACTATTGTTCTGACAAATATGACTAAAAGCTATTTATTTCTCAATAGAAGTCTATGGGGATGGGGGGTCTTGGAAAAAGCAGTTACTTGTTAGGGGCAAGGGCCAACTCAGTCCAGTTCTTCCATACAGTCGATGGACCTGTACAGACCACTGACTGTATGCAAGAACTGGACTAAGTTGGCAACATTTGTTTCTGAAAAATTGGGACTGGATTGACTTATTTTTGTTGGAGCCGAAAGTGAGACATTTTCTATAGGTGACGTCACACTTGCACACTTGCAGTCAATGGTCTGTACAGACCAATGACTGTATATTAGAACTGGAATAAGTTGGTTGAAACCGTATGACAGAAAAATGTGGACCGAATGGACTTGTTTTTGTTGGAGCCGGAAGTGAGAGATTTTCTGTGGGTGACAGCACATTTGCTTAGTCCAGTTCTCATATACAGTCAATGACTTGCACAGACCATTGACTGTATATGAGAATAAGCTGGTAGAAACCGTATCATAGAAAAATGTGGACCGAATTGACTTGTTTTTGTTGGAGCCGGAATTGAGACATGTCCTATGGGTAACACTACACTTGCTCAGTCCAGTTCTTCTATACTATCAATGTTGCTGACTGACGCTGTTGCAGGATGCTAAAACAATACCTT
Organism: Oryzias melastigma; assembly: GCF_002922805.2. Taxonomy (NCBI): domain Eukaryota; kingdom Metazoa; phylum Chordata; class Actinopteri; order Beloniformes; family Adrianichthyidae; genus Oryzias; species Oryzias melastigma. Next base: position 6,297,043 of record NC_050520.1, read on the forward strand.
GTGTCTTTAGTGCTTTAGCGTTTTTGTGGTAAGACCTAGACTGACTGCAGTTTAGACTTGTAATGATCATAAAAAAGTCAAATAGTTTGAGGTTTCTCTCTGTTCTAAACAGTAGAAATTCATCCTTATTTTATTCAAAAATGTTTATTTGACCATCCAGCTCATTATTTGCCACCGTTTTTTGCTGCTTTACCAGAATATGTCTGGCGTTAAACATTTTCACACACTAGTAATTATCCTTGAATCAAGTATAATGAAAGACCTTTACACATGTAGTGTGAGATAAACACTGTTGAGTTGAATTTCCAGCAGCATTGACATCTTGCTCTTTTGTTTAACATCTCATGTTACAAAGATTGGGGATGACGTTTGTTTAATTTTACTAAACCTTCTGGTATTTCTTTGACTTTTATGAGTCTTTTTGGCAGGTCTTAATTTGCAAATGCAGCATAAAGTAAATATTTATCACTCAAGTTTACACTTACAAATCTTTGCCTTTTTTTTTCAAAATGTTTTTTTCTTTTTGAGTACAATGTGGGAACAGTTTCTAGCTTGATTTGCAGTGCAAACATTTTCAATGATCTCATAGCCTTATCTAAAGCGGGGAGTGTGAAAGCGATGTGCTGTCGGGGTTTCTCAGGATCCCCGGCGGGCTGACCCTTCTGCCAGTGGGCGTGTCTTTCTCTAGACAGAAAGGTGGTCGACTCTGCGCCTGGCGGCGGCGAAGTCTGAGAACAGTCTGATCAACCCACCTCGCCCCGAGAGCACAATCACCCTGTTATGTCTGAGTCCTGCTTCTCCATAGCAACATCACATGATAGCCCATCGTGCTCGCGTACGCGTGCACGTGCCACAGAGATGCATGTCATTGCAGAAAATCTGGATGGTCACTCCACTGGTTATGTGACGCAGACAGAATTTCTGTCTTCTTGTTAATGAGGTAAGAATAGGAAGGTTGAGGGTAAAAACATTATTGATCAAATTTTAGAGCAAAATTTCTGTTTTTGGATTGGCATTAGTCATGCATAACAAGTTTGTTTTGTTCTGAGCTTTTTGTCATGAATGTTTTCTGACTGACACACCTGCCTGACTCAATGACACTTAAGTCTTTTAAGTCACGTGCCTTCACAGAACGTTTTAGTGTAGTGTTTATCTTTTCTGGTGTGGCAACAACTAAATCATTTATTCATGATGTTGACTATAGACATTCCTCTAAGCTTTCTTTCTGGGATTGCTGTGGACACGAGTAAACCAATTTAAATACTTGAGAGGTTCCCACACATCACTGTTGTTCAGGAAAGGAAATTACTTCAATTTTTGTAAATTAAAGGTAAATTTCAACATAAAGCTAATTTATTATTCAGAAAATGTTTTGGCTTATAGCTTTTTTCTTTCTGTGACCCTTTGTCCAGTTGTTGGCCCGGTTTTGCACCCTGCTCGGACCATGAGAGCTGTTTTGTAGTGTCTCTGGTGGCCTTCTGTGAGCAGCAGGGTCTGTTTCAAAGCACTGTCACACAGAGCGTCTCTTGTTTGTGTTCTGGCCTGGTGTTAAGTATGCTAATGGCGGGTTTACAGCTAAACTGTGAGGCGTTGTGGTTTCTTTTTGACAAGACGAATGGATCTTCTCTCTTTGTTCTATTTTTGTTTTTTCCTCTTTTACTGTCATGTAATTCAATACTTTGGGTATGAGTTTGTTAGGATTGTTGCTTATTGTGAATCAGAAAGGTGACATCATACCTGTGTCATGCATGTGCCCCAAAGTCCTGAGGGGGTTGAAGATACTTGGAGAAAAGTTCAAAAGAATAATGTTGTCATTGATGTTTTTTTTTTTTTTTTTGGACATTTCTAACCATGCCATTCTATTTTCTAAAACCAAACTTTACATTAACTCTATACGACTTTGACAAAAAGTGCTTAAACCACATTTAAGCGGATAACTGAGCCCTTTTTATGCTCCGGTCCTCAGAAGCATGTATGAACTTTGGGATCTGAAGGACTCGCCGGTCCGTACTGCTTTCCTTTGTGCTGCGTTGATAATGTTACCATTCGACTGTTCAAACGGGGCAGTGCTCCATGTAAGGACGAGCAGCTGGTTGACTGGTCACTGCACACTCATGTGACAAAGCTATTTCTAGCCAAATCATCCCGCCGCTCCCACAGCCTTTAGCAACAAGAGTTAGTGGTGGATATGTGACACCAAAGAGCCGTGATGCTGGGAGGTGGGGGCAGCGTCCCAAAACCAGCGCTTTATATCTAAATGCAAGCTTGTAGGTTGGCAGTAAGACAAAGCAAACAATGGCGGTGGAATGAAGTGACGGGAAGCTGAATATCGGGGTTTTTTTTTTTTTCTCTCTTGAGGCGAATGTAAAACTTTCATCTGTAAAAGGTTTTCACATTCTTCTGTAGTTGCAGTGAAGCACCTGATGTGCATGTATCGCACCACAGCTGAAAAGATGTTGAAATCAGTGTTTCATTGCACTTTTTGGATTGTAAAAGTCAAGGCTCAGGGTAATTCTATCCGGCCCTCCAGATCATTTTATTTTATTGTTATTGATGGTCTAATATCTTATTTCTAACTCGTTTAATTTTGACAAAATATATTTCTATGGAGAGTAAAATATTGAAAGTTATTTAACATTTATTCTGAAATAATATTCCTGCCTTTTTATTATTCATAATTATGTTTAAAAGTTACATTTTCAAGTTTTAAAAACATAGTTTTAGTTTGTTCAATAAATGTTTATCTTGTTCGGTCCGGGACCTAATGTGTGTTTTGGATTTTGGCTCCCCGTTCGATTGAGTTTGAGACCCCTGGCTTTGTCTAGCCTGTTAATTTAATTGTTTTTTTTTTTACTAAATCTGTTTGCATGACTCGTCTCAGGTGGCGTTTTTTTACATTTGCATGTATTCAT
>NC_050520.1:6300354-6302887 GCF_002922805.2 Oryzias melastigma
TCATAATTATGTTTAAAAGTTACATTTTCAAGTTTTAAAAACATAGTTTTAGTGTGTTCAATAAATGTTTATCTTGTTCGGTCCGGGACCTAATGTGTGTTTTGGATTTTGGCTCCCCGTTCGATTGAGTTTGACACCCCTGGCTTTGTCTAACCTGTTAATTTAATTGTTTTTTTTTTTTACTAAATCTGTTTGCAAGACTCGTCTCAGGTGGCGTTTTTTTACATTTACATGTATTCATAATCTCCATTTCCTCTTTTATTGTAAATCTTTTCTCCTTTGCTATTTTTCTTTCATTATTCATTTAAAAAAATTTAAGACTTTTATTAAACTTTTTTTTTTCCTTTTTTGCTGACATCCCAAAAAAGAATAAAACAATTTTATTTTTTTAATTGTAATTTTAAAAGAGGGCAGCGGACTAAGGGTATTAATTTCAGATTAAATATTTAATGCAAAGCCACTTTATTTTACATTTTTAAACCCTTGATGCTATCATTTATTTCCAGCCATTAAAAAAAAATCAATTATCTTTTTGCGTTTAGGTGCTCAATCAAGGTAAATTTGGAGCAGAAGTAGTTTGAATAAATTAAAATGGGTTCAATCAAACTGTATTTATATAAAAAAAAATAGCACAATTGACATTTAATGCAGACTAGCCATCATTCCAAATGGTTTGTTCTTCAGTCAGCACTGTCACCGGCACGGAGATTACACCGAAAACCCTTTGACGTAATTTGCCCTGTATTCTGGCAATTAGTGTTCAATTGAGATAATCTGTCTTTATTGGAATTAGAATATAACAATCATAATTGATAAAGCCGCATCTGGTGTTTTTTGTCAAGCTTTGAGATGAGTCTGGCTGTGAGCTGGCGCTTTTATAAATAAACTGAATTGGAGAACAGCGTCTCACCACCTGAGTCCGCCTGGTGGTCTGTCCCGCCTTGAGCATCCCAGCAGTCCAATTGGATTTATTAGATGGATTCAATAAGGCTTATTTTCCCAAACATGTTTTCAGACAAACAAAATTCTCACAATATCTGCTGAAGTTTGATCTAATGCTGTGGGTGGAGGACTTCTGTAGACATGCATTTGAAGTTTTTTTTTTTGCTCTTTAATTATAAATTGGCAGCACCACAAAATTCTGTGTTTGGTACAGACTTCTCCTGCAGGCTCTTCATCTTAATGATAATTTGTTCTAATGTGCTTTCTTTTTAAAAGTGTGAGATACCCAATGAAAACAAAGGGGTCTGAGCTTTATTTTGTTCCCTGTGGGCCAGACACGAGGCTCTAATTTGATGTGGACGACTCAAAAATATTTCAGCCCAACCGGATTAAAGTTAGTCCAGACAGACAAACCTCCCGTCACGGGAACAGGAGCAGAATATTTGTCAGAGTGTGTTGTCCTCAGCCCTGATCCTGCTGTGGCCGCGCTCAGGACACAAAGGAAGTAGGACACGTCAAAAGCACGGCCTCAAAGGATGCTGTCACTGGAAATGTTTGTTATCTGGAGTCAGAGTGACACCTGGATCACAGCACTGAGTAATGTTTTCAATAATACCAGGACGTTTGATTTACTAAAGCTGAACTATTTTTAACTGATTAAATAAAAAATTATAAACAGAAGTATAATGATGACATTGAAGGAAGATTAAGAACTTATTGAGTTCAAACAAACAGTATTTCTACAGATTTACAAGAAAAACACACTGAAAACAATCAGTTTTAATCAAGTGTTTTAAAGACGCTCTTTATAGTTACATGGAATTTTTTTAATGTCTTCCCTGCAGTTATAGCATTTGTTCATAAACACATTTGATCATCACAGACTGTATTTCTTATCTTTTAAATGGAAGAGCCTTTGGATGCCCTTTGGTAATTGTTTTATATAATGTTGAAAATAATTTGAATTATTTTGAAATAAACCAAATTTTATTTATTTATTTTTTCAATGATAATGCAGTTTTTAGCCAAAATCATTAACCTTTCATTTTGTCGGATATAGTACGGCAGTAGTAGTAGGGCAGAAATATTTGCCTATAATTTGTGTGTGAGACCGCCCCCACTTTCCATCACCCATAAATGAGAGTTCTGCTTACATACTCTTCTGCTAGCTTACAGCACTGTACAATCCCAACCTAACATTAGCGGAGCAACAAAAGTGACGAGCAATATTTTAACTATCCAGCTGTAGAGTTTTGAGCCAGATGCCAGCTTGGACGAGGAATACGTACATGGATCAATTCGTCTGCAAGTGGATGTATCCGAATGTAGCAAAGAAGAGATTTCAGAGTAGTATCTATGCCACAAAGCTATTTTTTTAAAAACATAATTTTTGTCTGCTCCTGATTTACATTGACTCGAATAAAGAAATACTCAGACATTCAATTTTTGAACTTAATTTACTTGACGTATGTCCTCCATCATGAGACAAACATGTTAAAAATACATTTTTCATCAGAGTGGGTCAGCTTTAAATAAGATGATGGTGGATGCAGAGATTTTTATTTATTTCACCGTCAATTACCGAACAAAT
>NC_050520.1:6303001-6304447 GCF_002922805.2 Oryzias melastigma
TTTCTGTTTAATGAGACAATGGGGACATCTTAGCTCTCCGATCAGCTCCACTAAACTGTATTAGCAGTGGAAGCTGTGGGACCACATTATTAGATGGTGTTTCTAGACTCTATTTGTAGAAAAAAAATGTATTCAATCATAGGTAATGAAGGAAGCTACTCAATGAAGTTGAATTATAGCTAAATAAGCTTTTAAATGATTTCAAACTGCTAATAATAACCTGTTTGTTTCTAAATTGTGTTCAGATGTGGAATTCTCTTCTTTGCTGTGACTATTCTGCCTTGCAGTCATTAATGAGGGCAGCATATTTAAGCTTCATTTCTAGTTTTTGTGCAGAATAGCGGTGCCAGGCTAATCCACTGACTCACTGACTTCCAGACTTTTATCCTTTTTATTTTTTGTAGCTCAAGCTGTGAACACAAATCTGTTAAGTGTGTGTGAATACATACGTGTTCTTGGCGATGTTATGGAATAGCGGAAGAACACTGGACTCGTGCCCCCCCTTTACCCGCTCACGTCTACGTGTGCCCAGAAGCAGGTCTAGTCAAAGCACTACATAATACTGTTAGCTGGGTCATGTGCTGGAAGCCAGGATTAAGAGCAGGAGGGCACAGGCCACCAGATCCAGCTTAGGTGGGACCATTCACTCTCATTCTCTTTTCCTCCATACTTTTCTTTTATTTCTTTTTTTCCTTCACTTTCTTTCATTCATTTAGAAAGACCTCTTATGTAAGATTTTACAAACTGGAAAATGTATGTTTAAAAATAGCAGGTTTGTGTTGTTACTACATGGATAAAGTACCAAGGAGATGCTTATTAATAGTAAAAATGTTCACCTAATGCATCCAAAAATAGAGGTTGTAACTTGTTGCCTTGTTCCTGTGTGTGTACGGTCCTGTGTAACGGCATCCTCGTCCTTGTTTAACCCCCTGCTGCTCACTGGTTCTTTGGCAGGGTTCTGATGTCCTGCGGAACGTTCCCAGAAAGCAAAAACTAACGAAACATACATGTGAGAGGTGAAAAAATAGATCAAACTTCTCACTTCTTAGATCTATGTCTGCTCGCTAAATGTCAATAAACAAACAGCAACTCATTTTTTTCATAGAAAAACATTTGTTTTTGCATTTTTCTGATAAAAATATTAAATTACATTTATGAGTATTTCTTTGTTTTTTTATTTTAAACTGCAAATATGACGTCACCCATTTGTTGCTGTAAAAACCAAACAAATATGAACAATTAAGAACACTACAGCCTCATTTTTATTGAGTAGTACGGCATGGACCAGCTAATTCTGCCGAGCGTTTCCACTCAGTTAAGCCTCGCTTACACTGAGTGGTTCGGTTTCACAGCGCATGTGTGGTGTAGACTGCTTGTAATTGTAGTACGACAACTAGAAAATCAACGACAATGGAGGTCATCCAGCAGCTCGTCTTTTCCTTGCTT
>NC_050520.1:6305696-6308868 GCF_002922805.2 Oryzias melastigma
GCTGTAAAAACTTAACAAATATGAACTATTCAAGAACACTACAGCCTCATTTTTATTGAGTAGTACGGCACGGACCAGCTAATTCTGCCAAGCGTTTCCACTCAGTTAAGCCTCGCTTACACTGAGTGGTTCGGTTTCGCAGCGCATGTGCTGTAGTTCGCTAGCGCGTCATTGTAGTGCGATGACCAGAAAAGCAACGACAATGGAGGTCATCCAGCAGCTCGTCTTTTCCTTGCTTTACTTCTTGTACGTCATGTACAACAGGAGTTTAATGTTGTTTGAAAGGTTGCAGTCGGCTAACGCTGGAGTCACACCGGACGCGATAGCGCCGCGAAGCGGCGCGAAGGGGAGTGTGCGCCGCTTCGCGGCGCTCTATTGGTCACACCAGACGCGATTTTTTTTTTCTCGCGACGGGCGCTTCTGCTAGAGCTATTGCTTTTTTTTCCATCATGGTCAATAACCAGGATATAACCCCGTGTTTCTGCTAATAGGGGATGGTCTCTGCCCCTGTTGACACAGACCCCGCCCCCCAGCTCCGCAGTCGGCCCACTTCATTGATCGGTTTGTGCGCGCGTGTGCGTGTCTGTTTTGTTGTGTGTCTGTGTGCACGCACGCGCTCCCAGGTGTTTCCGTCAGTAAATTAATAAACTCAAAATATTACCTGATGTTTCTTCCAAGAAGAACCGCTCCTCTGCCTCTCTCTTGTTCAAAAACGCAGCCCCATGCCTCGCTCCAGTGTGCCCCCACTGCATTGGGGGCCCCGTCTGCCCTGCTTTTTTCCCTCCCAGAACACTGCAGCCCAGCACACCCGCTCCGGAGATCTGTGGTGTCCGGGGATGGGGGCTCTCGCGTACGCGTGTCTGTGTGTTTTGATTGTATGCATATTTTCATCTCTACAGTCTGTTTAGACACAAAAACATGATCACATTTGTCAATCGCGGTGCTTTATTGTGAAAAATTGGTTCTATTTTGAAAATAAACCGGATTTTCTCATGTATTTTGATGCAACTTCCTGCCAGTATTGACGCGGAGCGCTCGCGGCTCGCGCACAAAATAGGCCAGATGCCGAAACGTTCGCTCCGCACCTGGTGTGACCGACGCCATAGGTTAACATGAGCGCCGAATGGAAGCGCACTCCGTTCCGCGCCGCTTTGCGGCGCTATCACGTCCGGTGTGACTCCGGCGTAAGAAGGATACCGCCTTAAAGAAGAACATGGAAACTCTGGCTATATTGATGCTTTCTAATGTTGTCATAATTTTTTTGCCAATCAGCGAGTGGCTACAGAGGCTCCGCCCCAACCGTCTTAATCTAGTTTTGTATGGACCTTCAAGGAATGGGGCTTTCAAGAGGTACGGTTCAGAACTGTTCAATGGGTCTATTTTTACAATGGAAACGCTCAAAAATACTGGATCGGACCATACTCCAAAAAATGATTAATGCCCTTTTGCGGGGGTGTCAAACTCGATCGCACAAGGGGCCAAAACATCCCTTAGGTTGCGTGCTGAACAGGATAAACATTTATTGAACACTAAGACATAATTTTTAAAACTTTAAACTCGTGTATTTAGTCCTTAAATTAACTTTAGATGTTGCTAAGTGAATAAAACTAAAAACAACTGTTGAGATTGAAGTCGCCGTCCTTTTCAGGCTCTTACAATCGCTCATACAAAGACCCACTTTGCCCCAGTAACACAGTTTAAAGTCTGCCAGCATGCCAGCGGTGGATTACCAATCCTAACTGCTAAGACAAAAGAGGGAAAGCTCAAAAGTCCTGCTGGTGTTTAGTGAGTACAGAACAGATCGTTTTTTTGTTTTTATGTGTGAAGGGCAGAGGGATGGGCTGTGGGGGGGCCAGTGGAAGAGCAGGAGTCGAAGGGCAGGAGTGATGGTGGCTCGATTTGATGCTGGACGCCAGAATTGTTGGGTTAAAGCAGTTGAGCGACGAATAAAGCAGTCAAGGTTAAGGTGACCACAACCTTCAGGAACATGGATGGCCAAGAGGAAAGAAGCCAGCAGCTTCAAAAAGCCGCAGCTGTTGGTGGGTAATGGGACCAATTGTGTCGGTCGCACGGTGGCCAACAATGGTGGACCTTATTGTAGTTTTATGAAGCTGTTGGGACTGATGCATGGTGATTGTTCATGGGGCTTTGGGTTATTCTAAGCGGTGAGTAATAGTTTCTGCATCTCAAAGACTTATTTTCAGCACAGTGGTTTTGTTTACTGCTGCGGAGCATTAGTTTTTTTATGCTTTTACATTTGTCCTTGGAAGCTTCTAAAATAGATAGAAATGTCAAAATTCTCTTCATTTTATTAAATTGGTACCATTTGATTGGTAGACGGTCTTTGCAGATGCTAAATTGTATAAAAAAAACACTGCAAAGACAGTAAAGCGTGTCTGTCCCCGTTACTTAAAACAGTTGGGGAGGAGCCTCCTTAGTCACTTCGCTATTTCAGAGTGGGGGAGGCAAACCTGTGTCCACTGAAACCAGAGAGAGATGACCTTAGGAGAATTCAAACATAAGGCTAACACAAGTAGCTGTGTGTGTGTGAGAGAGAGGGGGGTGATTGTTTGTTTGTTGTTATGGCAACATTTGATTTAGTCTGTCCAAATTCCCACCCTAATCTCTAACTACTAAAAAACGATATAGTGCAGGACTGTCTAGTGCCCTGGATTTTAAAAGCAATTTGACACCATGCTCTCTGGTTGATAGTTTGGGAAATGTTCATGGTTTATTAAAAAATCACATTTAAGCACATTTATTTTGCAAAAATTGTTCAAACGCAATGCATTGTGGTCTATATCTGCCAATGTATTGAGCAACGATGCACACTGGTTTTTTGAAAAGATTTCTGGGAAATTTTCTAGGTATCTACAAATTGTAGATTCGGACTGCACTTGGCGAACGCACTAAGTAGGTTCACTATGTAGTGAAGAAATTCTGACATAGCATAACCTGATTTCTTCCCCTACCCCTATGGCTTCTCCTTATCCACTCCAATTGTTGGGGCATTTGGAGGGGTAAGGTGTCTGAAATAGTTTTTTTTTAAGGGGGAAACCCTCGCGATAGTGGGGCACAGAGCCCTCTTCCGTGAGGGTCTTCCATGTCGCGCTGTGCTGTGAAGGAGAAATGGATTTCTTCATGTGCGTGTGCTCTGAAGCTCAGAAATTTA
>NC_050520.1:6308943-6328805 GCF_002922805.2 Oryzias melastigma
GGGGGATTTCCGAGCACTAGTAGCTCCGAAAATAAACCTCAGAACTACTAGCTAACGTAGACGACCGGCGACTCTTGATGATGTCATCGAGTGGGAGCCACGTCCGAATTAGACGACACTATTTTTCCTTAACTCTCCATTTTGGCGGGGGAAGAATTTAGTTTTGGCCTTAGTGTTGCTCAACTTGACATTTGATGCTAGGCAATTGCTTGTTTGTTTGTTTTTGTTTTAATTTTGTATTGCTGCAACTGGCAAACTGAGGTTGGAAACATCCCTACTGATGATTTAACTCCCATCAAAACTAATGTGTTTCTTTCTATTGCTTAAAGCAAAATGTTCTTTTTGTCATATAGTCCTACTTTTAATAAATTTGGATCTGTTTTGCAAGTGTTCCCAGTGGTTCCATAGTCATGATTATGCCGTTTTAAGACAAAATAAAAAAATAAAATAAAAAAAAACTGTCCTTTTCTGCGATGAGGCTTGTGCAGGGCGGCAAGAGTTCATCAGAAATTTGAGTCGTGGGTGGGACTGTTGGCGTGGAAGTAAGCTTTTACTGATATCCCATAGTCCCTTTGTTGACACTCTTTCCACTAGCTCATAGCTCCTTATAACCCCAAACCAACATTAGAGGATCATCAAAAATGGTGAACAATATTGGGGCCATCTAGTAGTACAGTTATAGCCAGATACCAGCTCGGAAAAGAGAAATTAAGATCTTAATGGATCTATTTGTGTGCAGAATAAAGTGGAACAGAGAGACTTTGGTCCTTTGATTTCACTTACTGTGTCTCAAAAGAACTTTTTCAATGGCTTTTTTTCTTTCTCTCTGCTCCACTTTATTCTGCACACAAATAGATCCATTAACGTCTTAATTTCTCTTTTCCGAGCTGGTATCTGGCTATAACTGTACTACTAGATGGCCGCATGTTCTCCATCATGAGAACAATGCCACAAGAACATGTTAAAAACACCACACTTGAGCTTAAAATTTAAAAATACTACTTTTCTTGATGAACCCCAGATCTGTTGCAGCTCATAACACTTTGGAAATCAACTTAAACATGTTGATGATTAACTTTCAGTAGTTTATGACCGTCTGATCATAAACAGTAGCAGTGACCCTGAAAACATCTTATCATTAGCATTCTGTTACACTCCTCATTAGAGACGTCTCTGTTGCATGTGTCACCTTGCAGAATTGCATTTGCAGTTCATGGAAACAGTACTTCAAGATTTGAAGCTAAACTGAACAAGTTTCAAATTCAGATTAAACTGGATTCAAGTGCTTTTTCTTCCTGTAGCTCTCCATAAATCTATTGTTTTGTGGCATCTGCTGTTTGACAGTTGGCCTCTTTTGTTGCAGAAGAAGTGTTTATGGAAATTTTATGTACGAGGAACCTTTGAAGATGGTTTATAGAGAAACATGCCCCGTTGTTGTCATTCTTAAGAGACCCCCCTCCTTCCCATCGCAAGCTGACTGATCCGGACTTCGCACAGTGTGTACGTGGGGTTTGTGTGTGTTTGCGTTGTAAGAGACAGCGCCTCCCCGCTGTGAAGCAGAGTCACAGGCAGCAGGTGCAGCTGACGCACATTGGCTTTTTGCAGGCAGTTTGCTGGAGGACAGAAGGGTAGATGATAGAGGGGGAAACTGCAGGAACTCTGACGAACACGACGTTAGTCCTCTGGGTTTAGGAAATTATCGGAACAATTCTATCTCTGAGAGGAAAATGAAGGTAATGAAACCTCAGCTGTGTCGGCTTGATGCGTTTGCGAATAAATATTGGAATAATAATAGTTTTTATTTATGCTGAGTACCTTGTGTAACAATTATAAGATGGCAATGTGACTTCTACACGTATTTAAAATGCTGTCATAATGTCCATCAGTTTTATGGGTTTAGTCTTTTTAGTTGAAGTTCCTCAATGTGAAGAAATTACTTTAGTTGCAGCACAGAGAGCTCAGACGGATTTCTTCATCCCGTCAGTGAATATTCTTTTCACTGCATTCTGAAGCCGAGCAGCATAGAGCTATATTGTTAAGCCTGTCTTGAAGGAACAATTGCTGCAGTGAGAAGTGATGGGTGGATTCCAGTATGTAGTTGTGTCAATGCTGTGAGTTTCTGTGTTGCCAGGAAAAAGTTAGTTCCCTTGATTTGAATAGATTGATGATATGAAATCTGAAAGCCGGCAGCTTTTGCGTTACTGTTTGACGCATGTTTGTCCTTTCAAGGCATCAAATCTACTAGTGTTGGGTCAGAAGTAAAGAAGGAAAAGTTTGTGACCTCTGAATTGATCTGCATTTTTTTCCCTCTCACAGCCACTTTACAACCTTCACTTGTCAGTTGTTCCCCTTACACGCATTGGCTGCGCTCAGCCCGTCCCTCCTTTCTGCACGCTGACAGCCAGTCAGCAGTGCAGCACGGCTCCTGCGACATTTATTTCTCATTGGCTCGTTTGTGCAATGAATGCAGATACGTTTCTTTCAAAGACCGTCTAGACTCAGCCGGCTGAGTGGCTCTCCGTCTCCCTCTAGCTTGTTAGCCTGCGCTCTCCTTTTCTGTCCTGCAACACCTCCACAACCTGCTGATTTCTCTCTAAACCTCCTCTTTCCCTCCACTCATCTCTTTTCAGCTCTCCTCCTAATTTTATCTCAAGTCTAGTGCATGCTGACTCCATCGTCTTGTTTCCCTTGACATTCATCGCTGTCATTTCTGGCTCCTCAGAGGTGAGGAGACATGAAGGTGAGTAGCTTTTCGTGCTCTGCTGCTCTTATACTGTACCTGCTAGTTTGTCGTAAATATCGTCCTTGATCCCAAGTCGTTTATTTGAACTTGGCGTCTGTTAGACGTGAACGGCCCGTCCTTGGCGGCACAGACAGCAGGATTTTTAAAGCTTCAGGTGGAACAAATCAGAAAAGACGCTGCTGAGAGTCGTCATGGTCTTTCAGCATGTGCCGACAGAAGATGGGTTGACTGGTTAAAGGAACGGAGGGGGAGTGTTAATCAGTGCTTGGAAAGCGTAACTGCGTCTCAATGCAGGCTTTAGCTCGTGACAGTGTTTGCACCAGCTGTGGTGCAGTGGCAACACAGGCAGATTAATGAGAGCTTTTCAGCAGCGGCGGCAAACGGTTAGGAAAGAAACTGCAGTAAGCAGTTTGCTCACAAGTTTATTTTTACAGTTCAACATGCCACCAGAGGCTGGTGCTGTCACAGGATAAACGCTGGGGGGGAAAGTAGGTGCTGGACTATGAGTGGAGTTTTGTGTCTGAAAATAAAACGCCTAATTTTAACTTGCATATAAATAATCTGGGCTCTTGAAATTCCTCTAACCTGTCTGTGAGACGCAGTTTTCCTCTGGGGATTTTTTGTTAACGAACAAAACGGTAGGTGATTATAACCTGGAGTCAGGTGAGCTTCTGTTTAAATTAGTTTATAGGAATTGGCTTGAACGGTTAGTTATGCAAAAAGTATTCTAATAATAGCTGTTTTTTCTATAAGGGCTGTAGTCCCTGTTAAAGTTATAATATCTCTGTAGTTCAACAACACACATTAAGCCCAGGTTGTAGTATAAACCAATCAGGGATGGTGGAAGACGTGAGTCAACCTCTTCCTCAAGGTCTAGATATTTCTGTGTTTTTGACTTGTACATTCTGACGCTGTGAATGTAGCGTCGGAGGATGATGGCAGATTTAAAAACAGATTAACAACTTTTTTTAATTAGGATTGTTCAGGCCTGTTTAAAGATTAAGATCATTCTGTAAAATTAGAAGTTATTGCAAGGCCGAATCCGAATTTTTCCCTTACCCATACGGCTTCTCCCTTACCCCTACATTTAGCTCTCCAAGCGCAAAGATATGGAAAAGTACTGTCTTCGAATTCGGACGTCACTCCCACTCAATGACATCATCAAAAGTCTCCGGTCAGCTACGTTAGCGCAGAGCTGCCAGCACTTGGATAACTTTTAAAAGGTCATGCTACAACAAAAAGTCATTACTTACATTTAAATGTAAACTTCTGTGGTTCAGAGCACACCCACGTGAAGCAAATCGCCTCTCAGCGCAACGCTTTTTACCCTCGTGACAGAAGACTTTGTATCGCTCCGCTTGAAGGGTAAAATTTAAAAAATACATTTCACAACTTGCACTTAAACTTCCCCTTCAAATGGAGGGAAAGGAAGAATTCGGATTGGGCCTTACACTAGTTAAAAGACTGTAAACGCTGCCTGGAGCTAGCACTGTGGTGTTACAAAGGGTTAAACCAAAGTAAACTATATGGAAACATCGTAGTTTCCACATATTCCATATTCTCTGGTTGTATACATGTCCAGAGAGAGGCTTGACCACTCGGATACAAAAAGCCCATAATATAATGTACTGCATTTATGGTAAAGACCTAGGAAGACCATTGCTGGCACATTGTTTGCGTCTAAAACATTTTGAAAAGCATCTAGAAAAGACATTTGACGTTGATAAAAGCACTGCCTGAGCATCCCCTCTCCCTGTCAGCTGCAGCAAATGGACTGCAATTAAAGAACAAAAAGTGACCCTGTAAAACTGTGCTGGTAATAAATGCTGTGCAGTTGAAAATATGGGGGCACCTAACTTTTGTGTTTGTTCAAAAAAGAAGTTCAAAGCACTGATGCACCCAGAGCACAAAGTGAGTCTGGAACCCTGTAGATGAGGGGGCACCTCTGAACTAATAGAACATTGAACCTGATTACTAAAATGGTGTGCTAGTAGCTTTCTGGAACTGCTGTCCAAAGCATCATTCTTCTCATTGTAAACAAACTGCAATACTTATGGACATGCGTACACGGATTAGACTAATAATCTAAATCTAAATTTGCTAAAACTCCACTCCCTAAAGCCAGCTGATAAAGAACAATTTTCATAAGTACTTTTGGACAGTTTTCATATCATTTTTTTTATTTCAGAGAATGATGATATTTGTTGCGCATG
The DNA here is from genome assembly GCF_002922805.2 of Oryzias melastigma. Classification (NCBI taxonomy): domain Eukaryota; kingdom Metazoa; phylum Chordata; class Actinopteri; order Beloniformes; family Adrianichthyidae; genus Oryzias; species Oryzias melastigma. Next base: position 6,313,900 of record NC_050520.1, read on the forward strand.
CTAGTCTTGCTCTAATGTTCTTTTTTACAGAAAATCATTGGATCAGATTAGTTTTCTAACCTTCATAGCTGAGTGAAACCTCTTCATTGATCTAGATTAAATAAGGAAAACTCTTTATTGTGTTGGAAGTGGTTTGCATGCCCATAATATGAGTGGGGAAATGTAAGCTGGTAATTGAGTTGTAGCCAAAAAGGAGAACTGAAATGTTTGGAAATTATTTGACTGCTATAAACATCTTTTGAACCAGCTAAACCTTCTTTGACATAAGTGCCACTATGGGTGGATCTGGGTTCTTTGCAAATGAAAAACTGTCAAACCAATCTGTCTGTGCTCCTTACCTGGAGCCTGATTGTTAGGAATAAGGATATTAGACAAATGAAGCATAGTTTGTGTAGGCATCCAACAGGCTCTCGTGTATTATGTGCGTCTAGCAATAATGTGCGGTGAGGTTCATGGTTAGTGAGGCACTGACGTCATCACTCAGATTTACAAACTTATGAACCCTACAGAGTAGCTAATTCACTGTATGAATGACAACAGTTAGTGTTTTTCATTTTTCATTTCAACATTTTTCTTCGCTTTACAAAGTGTAGCACTGAAAAAAAAATCACAAATTGTTGTAATTAACTTACTTTTACTTATAAATGAAGTCTGTGCGCTTCTCCTTGTGGAGACACATGAATAACGTGTTTGTAGAAGTATTCCTTTTCTTTCTTCAGTTTTAAAAGTCTCTCTGTCTCAATGAAGATCACTACCAGTGACTTTTCTCCACAAATCCCAGAGTTTAGACACGTAATCCTCCATTTAGAAAATCATGCTAAATAGAATGAAGAATATCTGGACGGCTGCACTTAACTTGCTACTGATAGCGGCAGTGTCACATTCTCTGGGGTCACCAGCGCCCTCTGCCTTGTGGCAGGCATACTGCTTGCCTCACCTATTGTATTTCTAAAGGACATTTTTAGCAGATAAAAATACTAAATGAGTCACAAACTGGCACCAATGTAATCAGACAATTGGTGAGAAATGGAAAAATGAAGTAATAAAAAAATAAAGCATCTTTTATGTTGATGGAGTGAAACAGTAACGCACAGCTTCATTCAGTGTACGGCATAGGGGAAGCATGGACTAACGCTGCCTCACCTGCCGATTTCTCATGTATTTGATCAGGAAACTCGTAAATGTAAATTTAATTTCTATATTTTTAAGCTATATTTTGGAGGTGAGGAACAGCTTCAATTGCCTCCCCTGCCTATCATTAGCGCGCAGTCTGAAGAGCCAGTACACGCACCTCACTAATGGTTTAGTTAGGTTGGTGGGCAGTGAAAGACTTGTTTTCTTTTTGTTTTTTTTCTGTCCGTCACATCAAAATTCAACATAAAAATCACTGACGTGTCACAATTTGATCTGCATACCCTGAAGCAGAATTTATGTGGCAGCCAAACTTGTTTTTGTGACTTTTTAGCAAATTGTTTATCAACACTGTTTTTGCCTGAGGTGTGCTATTGAGTTTTTATAAAAAGGATCAACTGATATTTTTTTATCTCAACCTTTTTGCAGATTTCTTTGTGAAATGATTAATAAAACAGTCAAATGATTAATAACTCTTTAATTGTAGAGATACAGGTCATCCTTAATCTCTCTTAATTCATTTTGTTTACTAATGAGATTCTTATTACAAGGAAATTGGAAAAGACTTTAATGAATTCAGTGTTGCCGTGCGGGTCGGGCTCGTGCAGAGGTTACATAGAGACAAATGGTCGGCTTTTTTCTGTTTAGCAAATGACAATGGATGGCGGCGAATGACCTCAACTGTTCCACGCGGACCTCTGGCTTTGGAGGCGTGCGTCATTACTGGCTGAGGGTTATTTAGAAAAGATGTGCATGCCCCCGCACTGTGCAGAGCGCACAGTCGGTTCACGCTGAGAGAATGTACTAGTCCAGCCTTTCAAGCTGTTTTCCACCAAACGCTCCCCATTAACAACAACTGGATTAAGCGTGTACGTAAACGTGCTGTCAATGCCCCTTTAAAATGAATCACATTACTCATCTATTAGACACAGACAAAAGGAGAAAGAAGAGATAAGAACCTAAAATGAGTCATTGGTGGTGTAGAGCTTTTCAAACCACTCCTGTAGGTGGCCTTGTGTTTTTTTTATTTATTTATTTTTTTATTTATTTCTTTTTTGGTAAAATGAAAATGTTTTTTTCTATTCTCCATTGCAACATCCAATTATCTTACAAAATGTATTTTTCTTTTGCCGTTTTATTAACGCAAAGTGAAAAATGGCTGGAAAAGATGTTTTCCATGTTGTTTTTTGTGTCCTGGTGATGATTTCTGGGCCTCTGCTGATCTCCTTACTGCATTGCAAACTTCAAACTATACGGCATAGTTTTTTTTCTGACTCAATTTTCTTTTGAACGTGTTCTCCGTAGCTTGTTACAGAAGTGTTGTGTAACGTTCATACAGGGAGCTCTGCTGCAGCCAAACTGAGGCTGAAAGAGCAGATTCTGTTTGACTTTGGGATAATCTGCCGTGCAAACGTGCAAAAAAAGAAAGAAAACTGTCATAGAGATGCTCCGATTCAATTGTTTAATGGAATCGAATGTTTCAGACTAGATTTAGACGTCACAAGATGTCCTGGAAACAGGATTTTTGCTGCTTTAAGGCTTCTCAAATTCCCGAAACCCTCCCTTCTGCAGCAAATGTAAAGAGTGTGCTGTGTAGAGGTCTGCTGTAATGTTGGAAGCAGTTCTGCATCCGTCTCCAGACAGTTGCAGTGAGAGCCCTGGCAGCAGGCCTCTGGAATGGTCTGATTTTAATTTATCACACAGTCCAGGCTGTGATCAACTAATTTGGCTATTTAAAGTGTCCTCCCTTTTCCCCTGGAGCGTGTTGCGCTCTAAAAGGACAAACTTCAGGCGATTGGGCAATCAGCAGAGGCTGAACAGAAGTAGCTCGAGGCTACGTCCCTGTTAAAGTCCATCATTGATCTGGCCAGTGTTCTGCCAGTGACTGTAACTGAGCAGCCTGGTGGCAAAACGAGAAGACGATATGTCATACTTGGCATGTCTTGACAGAAATCTGCTTCAATGAAATGCTGGTCTGTACAAAAGGTCATTCCAGCTGCATTGGATTGTTTGTAAACTGTTACTAAAGGAAGTTCGCTGTCATGAAATACAATATTTTACTAGATATTTTAGGGATATGATAGATTGTTTGCATTGTTCACGCTTAGATGTGCGAGACACGATGAGCATTTAACACTGTATCAAAATCTGGCTCAAAACTGTTCGACTAAATTGTTCCAATCCAGTCGTCATTTTTGTGGCGCTAATGTTAGCTTGAGGCTAAGTGAGCGCACAAACGGAGCTCTCAGCGACAGGGAGAGGGAGGGGCTGGGTCCCGCTTACATATGGTTAAAGTTGGGCTTTAAATGGAAATTCTACACAATCCATTATCAATCAAACTGTGGACTCATAAATCAATTTTCTGATTCAGTTTTTTTCCTAGAAGGGGGGTAGAAACTATCTTGGAAATTTCTGTTAAGAATTTTTTTTTTTCCCTGAAACGTGCAGCAAACTCAGTGAAATGTACAGCTTTGGTTGTATCACTTGAGATCCACTATAGTGTTGATTGTGGTTTTTAGTTGTTCAGTTTGACTTATTGGAGTTGCATTCTTAGAAATGGCAAAAAATATTCAAATGATCTTGTTCAGTTTCACCAGATTGTTGGAAATGTGTGTAAAAAGGAGCTTTTAACCATGAAGAGGTTGTTTGTTTTTTGGTGTTTTTAGGATGTTCTTGTGACATTTTTCTTATGGAGGACATGCATTAAGAAAATTACCCTTAAATAGCACTTCTGAGCCTTACTTTATTCAAATAATTAATTCTGATTCATCCACTTATAGACAACTAGAGCTCAAAACTGTACAGCTGCATAGCTCCTCTACTGCTCACCATTTTTGTTGAGCTGGTAGTGTTAGGTTGTGGGTGTGAGGGGCTGTAAGCTAGCAGTAGAGTGTAAACAGAGCTCTCAGTTAAGGGTGACTGGAAGAGGGGACGGGGTTGTTCTGCAGTAACGGTCCTGCCCACAACTTAGAGGTGAACTTCTAATGAACATACTGGTAAGCAAAACTCGACTGAGATTTGTTGCAGCTTCTGTCTAGAATAAGATTTTTTTAAATGGGGAGAAAAAGTTACTTTTTGGGCTTTTTTTTTTTAAACTCTTGTTCATAGAATTCCCTTTCCCATCTTTCTCAGTCGCATTCCATCACATGGAGGCGTTGTGAGATAGCGGTAATCATGGCTTACCCACTAATCTGTTTCCGTCTTTTGTCTCCTGTAGGTGGAGGATCGTGCAGACAGGCTGCCTCACACTAAACTATGGAATGCTCTGTGCTGAAACCATCACTAGTCTCAAGTCTTTGGACTAGGCTCCAGACTCTTAGTTAGCAGCTGTGCTTCTCCCCTCGAACTCTTTCTAAACAGGGGACGAAGAAAAGGAGTCTACTTGGGGTCCTCCTAATAAAAAGGCACAGAGCACTTTTTCCCTTTTTACTACATCGAAGATTTTTTTTTTCTCCAGCTTGGATTTTTAATTTTGTGGTGCAAAAAGAATCATTTCAATATGGAGTTGGAGTCGTATCTGTGGATGGTTATTCTGGGCTTCGTCATTGCCTTTATCCTGGCGTTTTCGGTTGGCGCCAACGATGTGGCCAACTCTTTTGGCACGGCGGTGGGGTCCGGTGTGGTCACTCTGAAGCAGGCCTGCATCCTGGCATCCATCTTTGAAACGCTGGGCTCAATACTACTCGGAGCTAAAGTGGGAGAGACGATCAGGAAGGGCATCATCGATGTCACCCTCTACAACGAAACCGTGCCCATCCTCATGGCAGGCGAGGTCAGCGCCATGGTCGGTAAGTTAAACATCCCTGTCCCTCCTGCACCGCATGAGCTTTAATCTGACGGGTCAAAAATCTCTTCTGGTAAAGGCTCAGCAGGAATCTGATAGAGACCTAATCATGTTTTTACCGTTTCTAAAAAGGTCAGATGTATTATTGGAGCTTTAAGGTGCACGATCCAATTACTTTTCTTATTAAAATCCTGGTAATTTGAGCACCTAAATGCAATCAGTAAAGGTAATTGATTCTTAAGCAATCCAGACCAGAAATCATGGACTGAATTGGGTGAAAAGTCAGAAGTACTTTTATTTTTTGCAAAATGTCCAAACTGTCAGGATTTGCTGCATGAGGACATTTGTATTGAATCTGAGTTTGTTGGTGTAGCTTCCGTTCCTGGTCCTGTTTGTCTTCTCTTCTTATCCCAGTAAAGTTACTCATTGTTACTAAATCATGTGAAGCAAAAGCCCCTTCAGAGGGTAAAAATAAAGGTATATTACTCAAAGGAAGCCCATAGATCAGTGGTCCTCAACCCCACTGGTCCGTGGGACAGTTGGTATTGGGCCGCAGAAAAAAATAAAAATGTTTCAGTTTTTTAATCTGATTCTGAAGGTAGTTTTATTTTGGAAAACTACTGGATTCTCCCCATCTGATTCGACTCGCTCTTGTTGCATGTCAGGTCGCTTGGTCTCGTGTGGAAAAATACATCTGCTACTTTCTTAAAGCGGCTGCACCGACCACTTAATTGGAATCCCAAAGCTAGCAAACTTAAGAAACAATGAGCGTATTTTGGAATATTTGGTTTTACAGAAAAGAGACGGGGAGGAAACTGAAGAAGAGCCTTTGACTTTAAAAAGAAAGAAATCCACTTAACACAAAAAAGTGAGTCTTTGTCTCAAATTTGGATTTATTGTGACAGTTGTTCCCAAACACAATATTAATATAATGATGCATGAAATTCAGCAACATCCTGTCTGCTTTTCTTTTTTAATGGTTTCCACTATATTTATTCACCTTCAGCCACATCCTGTCAGGGCTCGCCACAGCTTTCACTGAGTCGCATATGTGGTTTGTAAGAGATTTTTTATTCTGGATGCCCTTCCTAACAACCCTGTATTTGATCGGGGCTGGGGACCGGCACAGGGAGACCCACACTTGAGGGACCACCCCTTGTGTACAAATAAAGTTTATATTGACTATGGATATTTTACAAAGGATGAAGATGAACTTTTTCCACAAAATTTAAGAGAAACTTGAGGCTAAATTGTTTTTTCCCCTAAATGGAATGCCCACCTGTACAGGCCGGTCAGTGAAAATATTGTCCAGCATTAAACTGACCCATGACCTGAAAAAGGTTGGGGACCACTAGTATGGTGGACATAATCAGGCGTGGCTGTTTCTTAAAAGATGGTGCTTGTAAAACCTTAAACATTTATTTCTTCTGGACTTCAACAGGAAATTTTCTGGTTTAGCATATTGTTTATACAGAACTGGGACATGATTGGATGTCTTTATTAAAAAAAAAAAAAAAAAGACATGTTTTTCTTTTTTCTGAAAATAATTTTTTAATTATTATTAAAAACTAAGTCCAGTTTTTTGCAGGCCTTGCATAAATAACCTTTGCTCTTCTCTTGGTCTAAACCCGTTTACCCACTTTCAGGAGGCCAACTTTTAAAACCATGCTGCTTGAGTCACTCTGGTCTGACATGCGGAGACATGAGGACAGAAAAAAAAAACATTTGAAGGACTTTCCTGTCAGAATCTGACAAACCGGTGCTGCTTCTGTGTTTCTTGTGATGCGTCTATAGCTTTGAAGAGGCGATGTGTGTTTCTATTCCCACACAAACACATTGTTAGAACAATGCCGGCTCATTTTACCTGCTTTGACTTGTACAAATCTTTTGATGTGGTCTAAATTTGGCCTTCACTCAGTAATTGTCTTATCGACTGAGTGGAGCTGCATTATAAGAACAGTTAGTGTCTGAAGGAAAAAAAAGTGTTCCTTCCAGCCAAACATGAACAATTTAGATGACTTTTTTTTTTTTTTTTTTTTTTAAACATTTTGAGTTTTATCATCATCTTCCTGACATTTTTCTCTGTTTGTCCACAGGCTCGGCTGTTTGGCAGTTAATTGCCTCCTTCCTCAAACTCCCCATCTCCGGGACTCACTGCATTGTTGGAGCGACCATCGGCTTTTCCATGGTGGCCATCGGCACAAAGGGCGTGCAGTGGATGCAGCTTGTTAAAATTGGTAACGATTTAAAACTTTATGTGAAGACGTGTGCGTGATTTATAGCCCTCCAATGAAGGTAGCTTCCACTTCATGCTGTACGACAGCCTCACACGTACATCATAAGTGCATGTAACTTGCATTTTGCATACAAATACTTCACGACACGCTTACCACATGCACGACATATGTACATTCCATTTTCCTTTGAGTCTCAAATTAACTGTAAGACACACCTGCGCTCCCCTTAAAATGAGACCGTTCTTCTGTACTCCCCTTTACAGGCCCAGAAAACCCAAAAACCCACAGAAGTTGTACAGGTCAACTCCCCCATAAGGGTGCATGTGACTTTATTCATGAGGGCTTTCTTGCTCCGTTAAATCCAAAATCACAATATTTGAAGTTAAATGTCAGATTAGACTTTTGTGCTCCTGCAAACACAAAGCTCAGACCTAATCCCTATGTTACTGTAGCATAAGAACTCATTAAGAACTGAGTGTGAGGAGAACAAGAAAACCAGGAACAGACTTTAGTAACTGCAGTTTTTATTCCTTTTTATTATTTTGTTGTTTACTAAAATGTGTTTCCTTGATGTTCCAGTGGCTTCATGGTTCATCTCTCCTTTGCTCTCTGGACTCATGTCTGGTTTCCTCTTCCTGCTCATCAGACATTTCATCCTCAACAAGGTGGGCAAATATTTTCTTACCTCCGTTTCTCTAAATCCACCTTTTTTTTTTCTCTCTATGGTTTGATAACATTTTGGCAACTAAAGAACTCCGACCCAATAAATCAAAGCAATGAAAACCATCTGTGTTGTTGGTGCATGATTTAGCAAATAAACTTTTGAACTCTCCACATGTACAGTGAGACGTCCACGTGAGCTCAAACCTAAAAAGTAAACACGGGCTTTCAAGTACACCTTACCTGTCCAGAGAATTGCACGCAGATAAAGCCCTTTTGATTTGGCAACAGCAGCAAATCTGTTATGTAAGAGGCAGACTGGTGCGGAGCAGCAGGGAAGTGTTGCAGTCCACCCAGAGGTCACTGCTGCGGTGGAGGAACCGTCCTGTGGAGCTGCTGCATCGATTGCAGGAAGAGCTTGTTGCTTCTCCTGCAGTTTATTTGCTGTAGCTTAGTGTGAACATGTTTAAGTATTAAAAAAGTTTAAACTTGTGTTTTAAATATCTAAACTGTTTTATTGCTAAACATGGAATGTTTATTATAGTTTATTTGAGGCCAAATTGACATAATTTATTTATATGCGTTACTCAGGAGGATTCTGTCCCTAATGGCCTGCGAGCGCTGCCTCTCTTCTACGCCTCCACCATCGGGATCAACACATTCTCCATCATGTACACCGGAGCCCCATGTAAGGGCTGGCTGATGACATTCCCAGAATGAATCAAACACAATGTTCTTACTAGCTTTGTCTGTTCATAAACTGTAGTGCTTGGCTTGGAGATGCTACCGGTGTGGGCCATCTTCCTCATCACGTTGGCGGGGTCGCTGGTCTGCGCCGGCTTGGTCTGGAAATGCGTCTGTCCTTGGATGCGGAAGAAAATAGCAAGTAGGTTTCTGTTTGTCTGTGCCTGGTCTCTTTAAAAACCCAACTGTCAGAGGGTCTCTCCTCTGGCAGGGAACAGCTGAAACACTTCTTTTTTTGGCTTCTGCCTGAGCTTTTAAAGCACCAAAAGGATTTAGTTTGAACTTCTTGCACAGAAGCCCGTTACAGCCCTGACAGACTAATGAGGTCTGTCCTACCAAACCCTTAATTCTCTAAAAGAGTAACTGATACAGAAACAGTTTTACTCACCGTCATAATTTTGACAGATTGGAAACATCTGCATGTTATTGAAGAAAAACTAAATCCTCAAACTGCTGATGGACTGTGTAAAAAAGGGTTTTTTGAATGAAATAAAATAAATTTTCCCCTCAAACTGTTGTTTCTACTGTCTAATAGTGATGTATGCCCATCATTACAGGCTATTTTTGAAAGAATCTCAAGAGTGAAATAGGTAAATAAAATGGCAGATGACTCAATATTAACAAAAAATCTTATTAAACTAATAATCTTAGATAAAATGAGCAATTTCCTGCAGGCTTGAGGGTGTCGGGGTTCATCCATCTGCTTAAAATTGTTGGTCTTTCATAGCATAAATCCTAGTCTGAGTGAAATCCCATCGACTCTAAAGTTCCAATCACACTAGATGTAATTTGCGTGTCAGGAGCATCACTTATGCCTCATTTTCACCAAGTCTGGTCCAGTCTGGTATTTTGAGTGTCTCCATTACAAAATGGATTCATTAAGTTGGTCCGAACGTGCCATTTCTGGGCCCCCGTTGATTGTAGGTCCATAATAAAAATAAAACGGTCGGCGTGCAGCTACTGTGGAAACCCACTGATTGTTCACTACAACAAAAGAAAGTGTCTATTCCTCTTCATCACCTGCAATCAGTAAATGCTTTGTGTATACAAAGTACCAAAAGCCAAGAGGAAAAAAATAAGCTGTAGAATGATCTTCTTTGTTGTTGGCTTTACCCCGCGTGTGCTGTGACGGTCCAACTTTGAGTGGAAACGCTCGCCTGAATTGCCTGGACCATTCTAAACCGGACCGGACCGCTCAGTGAAAACAAAGCTTTTCAGTGTTAAGTCAACATGCAATGTTGTGATCTATTGAGTACACATAATCGCTAAAAGGGCAGATATTAACTGATATAAAGAATATTTACCGGCCTATGTAGGTGACAGATTAAAGTGATAGGTTCTGTTATATAATTTGTATTTTAATGTGATTGAAAGGTGATAAACATGTATGGAGATTCTGGAAAGATTTGGAAAAAGTGCTTGAATTTGACTTTTTTAGAGACTCTGTGGTCCAAAATTCCTTCTGTTCATTTGGTTTCACAGACATGCTGCATTTACACTTGAATGTGCTCCAAAAACTTTTGAATTTCACATTAACATGTGAGAAAAATAAGTTTGCAGATGATGCATCACTGTCCAGGTCTGATTCAACTTATATTTGGTGTCATTTTCTCTGTGTTTTAAAACCAGGACCTCCATCCATCATCCTGCTTGTTTTCCAAACATCCACATCCTACCTGCTGCTTATTACCTGGATCACGTGTTGAGTCATTTAAAGTTGTTACCCTCCTTGATCCAGATCATTAGAGAGTAGGGGAGGGGTATCTGGAGAACAAGCAGGGGTAAATCTTGAGGTCAATGCCCTGTAGTGTTTTTACATTTTTGGTATCCTGAATGGGGTGAAAAAGATTTACAATCATTATTTAAAAAGAAAACTGTTAATTTTTTCTTGAAGTTAAAAAAAAATCGTATTGAATTGTTGAGTAACTGTTGGATCTCCTTCAGGTCGGTTAAAGAAGGAGCAGGCTCTGTCCAGGATCTCTGACGAGAGCCTGGATAAGATTCCTGAAGAGGAGGAGGAGGAGAGCCCGGTCTTCAAAGAGCTACCGGGGGCGAAGGGCACAGACGAGGCGGTGTTGCCGCTCACAGGAAGCAGCAGCGACCGAGGGCCCCGCGACGCCAGCGGGGAGCTCACCAACCTGGTGAACGGAGGTCACGTCCTGCCAAACGGCAGAGTTTACGGTAACATTGGACTTCAATAAACTTGTTTGACTACGTTTTCAAGCATTGGTTAATAGGGATGGTACCGTTTGGATTCTAATACTGGTGTTGAACCGGTACTTTTGAAACCGTTGTAGTGACTACAGTGCTGAAAAAGTACAAAGTATTAGTCCCAATTTTAATATCACTCAGATACAACTCAAGGTAATACAAAATGCAGATTCAAAATTATTTTTTAAAAATATACCAAAAAGGGTAAAAAAAATTACAATCCTATCTGGCTCTGTTACTAGTTAGGTTTATTTTAACACCACTTTAAAAACCTACTCGTTTTTCTGTGTTTCGTTACACGGCGTGGTAACGGTGCTGCCGTGACGTCATCCTAAAAGCTCGATTGTAGTTCCAACAGAATTCTCTTAAAAACAATGTTATAACACCACAACGATGAGACACGGAAACTCATTTAAATGTGGTTGGATGAATTGGGGCTCAATAAAACAACTTTTAACGTGACCCGCATTCATTCTCAGTTTTATTGACAACCTATACGTCACAAACATTTATTAGCTTGTGTACCTGTAGCCGTAACGTCTCCAGTAACCGTCATGCAGCATTCCTCCATGGTACCAAAGCTGCAGTAAAAAGTGTTGGACCTGGCCTTCATACAGACGCTCAAAATCCATCAGCAAAATAAAAGGTTGGAATAAGGGAAAAATCCTGGCAAGCATTTGCAAACAGCAGCACGTCTATCTTTCTCATCTGTTTGGACCCGCCCCCTTAGCTGCTGGCCAATGACTAAGGAGATATTTAGTCGCGTGGTGTTACCGGTAGAAAGCCAGTCTGACGTTCAGGACTCGATCCGGAACAAATAAGCGAACTCTGTCCAAACCGACGGACATTTCCAGTCTGAATACACCCAAAAATAAAATCATGAAATTAAAGTTTCTCAAAAACATTTAAAGGCCATGAAATGATTTAATCTTTTGCTGTGAAGAACACCCAAACTTTTGCTCGTTTTGTGTTCAGCATTTTCACTTAAGCTCCGCCCACCCTAATGGCCTCACCTGTAATCGCTGGAAAGGTAAAATCATAACTAGACTTCTACTGCAAAACTGAATAGAATACAAGTGACTGACGTGTCCAAAACAAAGTACCTGAATCTAAACTAGTTTCTGTACCCATCCCTTTTGACAAATTACAAAATCTCAGTTTAATTGTTGTCTTTTAGATGGTCAGACATCAGAATTAATCGGTCTTCTTTTCAGGTCGGACTCACTCGATGACCAACGGCTGTCTTAAATCCCCCATCTCCAACGGCAGCTTCAGCTTCGATGGTCACACGCGCAGCGACGGCCAGGTCTACCACACCGTGCACAAGGACTCGGGTCTGTACAAAGACCTGCTTCACAAAATCCACCTGGGCCGCATCGACGACAACGAGCGCACCATCTCCAGCTCTGGTGCGCCCGACAACAACTACCGGCTGCTGCGCCGCAACAACAGCTACACCTGCTACACGGCGGCCATATGCGGCATGCCCGTCCAGCCCATCAAGCGCTCGGAGTCCCGGGACGACGGCGAAAAGCTGGTCGGGGAGGGAGGCGGCAGGAGCAACAGCGTGTCTTACTCCAAGAAGAGGATACGCTACGATAGCTACTCGTCATACTGCAACGCTGTCGCCGAGGCGGAGATTGAAGCAGAGGAGGGCGGGGTGGAGATGAAGCTGGCCACGGAGCTGGAGGGGGTCACAGAAGAAGGAACTCCAGCTCCAGAGCCGCTGGATGACTTGGAGGACCACGAGGAGAAGGACAAGTCGGAGGTGTTTCTGCTGTTTCACTTCCTGCAGATCCTCACCGCCTGCTTCGGCTCTTTTGCACACGGAGGCAACGACGTCAGGTGACAGATGGCGTCTTTTTTTTTTCTCACTTTACCACCTTGTATTACATCAAGTGTGGAATATCTAAACGTCCTCGTCTTTGCAGTAACGCCATCGGCCCGCTGGTTGCTCTGTGGATGATCTACGAGCAAGGAGGTGTGATGCAGGATGCAGCCACTCCCATCTGGCTGCTGTTCTATGGCGGTGTGGGCATCTGTGCCGGCCTGTGGGTTTGGGGGCGCCGCGTCATCCAGACAATGGGAAAAGATTTGACACCCATCACTCCTTCAAGGTGAGAAAGCCCCCACACAGGAGTGACAGGAGAGCCTCTTCATGTCCGTACGGATAAGTTCTTCTCATAGTGTTTAGAAAAAACCCACTATGATCTAGGGATGTGTACCGAAACTCAACTTGGTACTGACATATATGCTACCAGTACTATAAAAAAATACACTTTGGCTTAATTTTGGAAATGTTTATCACAGTCAGTTTTGGTGTAAAATTCTAGCCAAACATTTGATCTTTTCAGCGATTGTAGGTCGGCTTATATTAGGATGAATTAAAGTGGGTGGAGCTTCAGTCAAAAGGCAGCAGGCTTTAACACACAGCAAAAGATTCTAATTCAACAACTTCGTGGACAAAGTTGCGTTCATACCGAACGCGGTTTGTGCATCAGGGGTTTCCAGTTTCAGACGCAGTCAGAGTTGGTATGGCACGTTTTGAGCATCAGACGCAGTGCGGTGTTCTAGCTCGGGAGTGTATATATAAAAGAATAAAATGCCAATGGTGGGATTTGAACCCACATGCTTAAGATGAGTAAACTTTTCTAGCGATGAGCATCCCTGGTCCAGCTGGACCGTGTTCTGGGTGATGCAGCAATGCGCCAAAAATTCAGACACACCTTATGAGATCGTCACAGTTCATATATCTTAACCAAAGAATTCACTTTGCATCAACCAATCAAGAACTTGACACACGTTTATGATGTAATCAACGTGTGGAATCAAAAATCATGAAGGAAAATCTGAACATTCTCCTTCTGAACTTAATGTTGTTCTTATTGATATGGAGACAGTAATATCTCTCAACATCAGATATTCAATCGGGTAAAAAAGTATTTTGTTGCTATGTTTTCCATTTAAAAAGATGAGTTAGGCCTGTAATTTTCATCACTGGTATACCTCAACTATAAGGGACAAAGTGAGAAAAAAATCCAGAAATTAACTTTTGTTTTAAGGATTAATTAGTAAGTTGTGGTGGAAAATAAGTGTTTGATCAATAACAAAAGTTTATCTCAATACTTTATTTATCCTTTGTTGACAGTACGTCCTAACAAACTCTTGCTTGTATTTTGGTCCATTCCTCCATGCAGATCTCCTCTAGAGCAGTGATTTTTCAACTCCCTCCAAAGATTTTCTATGGGGTTAAGTTCTACATATCTACCTTTTTGAACACTGTACAGTCAATCCTTCCATGTCGCGATGAGGCTGAAAACTTTTGACAGTAGCTCCTCCCACACACGAGCAACAAATTTACTGCTCTTTGACAGATTATGCTGCTGCCTAGGAACTTTTTAAAAAGAAAATTTGAAGCACCAGTTTATTGAAACCATTTTTTGTAAAAATCTGCACCATATAAATTCCAAATGGTACCTGTTTCTACTATGGTCACAGAAGTATTCTTTAGCTACATATTTTTTAAACATTTGTGACTTTAAAGTTTTTATTTTAGTGGGTGTTGGAAGTTTTTTATTTAACAGTTTAGCAACAGTTATGTTAAAATAAAAAAAGCAGAGAATGAATCCCTAAACTGCTAGATTCCTTCATGAATTGTTGACTAAGGAGGCAAATTTGATTAGGATTGCGATGAGATTCTGTTGTATTTATGTTCATGACCATTTTTTTATTTAATACTGTAATTCTAAATCATTTATTCTTCTTGTTTTTAAAACGATGTAAAAAAAATGCAATGCCAGTAACATTTTGTACTTTGGTTTATCGTGCATCTGATCTGTGATTCTGTGGATCGCAGCGGAAAACAGAAGTTCTGGATCTTGTGTTGCACCTCTCAGTGCTCCTCCGTCATCCTTTCCTTCCAGTCTCCTCCTCTCCCTTCGTCTCGTCTTCCCACGCATTTGCTCAGGAATGTTTGTGCGCAAACCTCCGGCGTGTGCATGTGAGGGAAACGGAGCTCTGCGCCCGCAGGTCTCACTGTTGCTTTTACTGTATGAGGGTTGCTATGCATGCATGCATGCATGCGTCCAGTCATATTATGGACTAATTGTGCCAGCCAACTTTTTTTTTTTTTTTTTTTT
>NC_050520.1:6328825-6338329 GCF_002922805.2 Oryzias melastigma
GGCAGGAACGTCACACAGGGTTACAGGAAGTTGTTTGGCATTCTGGATGAACAGACATAGAGCAGCAGTGATGAAGGAGGGGCAACCGCAGTGGGAACTCTGACTTGTCTTTTCTAACCACAGGGAGGGACGCCAGCCTGTCTACTTCTTTTTTATTCTCCTTATTTTGGCTTTTAAATCTTTTTCTTAGTTAAAAATCTTCACTTTCACTCTTCTGTCCTCACTTTTTTTTTTTTTAAACTCCAACGCTCTTCCTTCCTCAAGGTCTTTCTGTTCTTCTCACGCTTTCTCCAACTCATTATTTTCTCCTTCTTTATTTATTTTTTTTAAGTCCTCACCCTCTTTGTGTGCCCCCTTTCTTCTTAATCTCCCTCCTTCCATCCTGAACTGTTTTCCGTTGCCAGAATCTAAAAGACAAATTTGCCCTGCCTCACTGTTCTAAAGGCTCTCCATCCTCCACTGTCTCTTTCTCCTGCATCAATCTGACAAAGAGCTGTGTTTGTGGCCCGAACGGAACACAGTGTACATGCGTGTTCTGCATGGGTCCAGGCATGCATTTAAACTGCCTCTGTGATCCCATAAGTCTAGAAAAATAAGATTTTTCACTTTTAAGCTCTGCAAATACAGAAATGAGTAGCTGCAGATGACTCTAGTCGTTGTAGCTCAAGGTAGAAGAATGCAAAGTTTCTCCAGACTTAAAGGAAGATTTTCTTTGATTTTAAGACCCACTCCGATCATATTTTGATCTATTTTTATATAGTGTTCCCAGTCGTCTTTTAGTTATGATGAAGCCGCTTCTAGCCAAAATTAAGCAACCTGTCATTTTCCAAGACATAGTTTCTGTAGAGCAGCAGGAATTTATTAGAAATTTACCTGTGAGTTGTGGGTGCAACAGAACAACCCCCCCCCTTCCCCTCACTGTTGCTGAGAGCTCTCTGTTTACATGCTCGCCCTCCAGGCTCCCCTTTTAAAATGATCTAGCTCCGCCCCCTGTCCTCCAAATCAGAAAAATGCCACAAAATTAAGATATATTTTAATCGGAGTGGGTCTTTAGGCTGCTTGTTCAAACAGCCCCCCCCAGCCAACTAACATATATGTATTTTACATTTTAACAGAGACTGGTTTATGCAACACTTTTCCTTCCAATGCTTTGGGATGCACTTTTTCTTAGACTCATAAAACTTGCAAAAAAGCTTCTGTTTCCAAAAAGCTGCTTCTTACTGGGTCACTTCTGTTTCCCATCACTAACAAATGTCAAATGGCGTTTTGTGCTGCTCCGAGTGTTCATGACTTTTCTCTTGCAGTGGTCTGAAGTCTGTTCTACAAACAGAACCTGGGTTCTAGTGAACCGGTGGCACCGCAGAGTCACCTGTGAGGATTTAAGGCGGGAAAGCTGAGCTCAGTGAACTGTTTTTTCCTGTGATGTAATCGGTTTTCTGATGCTGGCGGGGCCGTGCCATCACAGTTGGTGACATGAAAATGAAGATTTGTCTCTTTGCCCCCACCCCCTCCTGTCCCTCCCCCCTCCTTTCCACAGTGGATTCACTATTGAGCTGGCTTCTGCCCTCACAGTGGTGCTTGCTTCCAATATCGGAATCCCTGTCAGCACCACACACTGCAAGGTATGACTGAGTGCTCCTCCAGCTGCCCTTTCAACTCACCTGCAGGCCCCCCCAGGGGACAGGGAGCTCACACTGCTCCCCCGGGGTTCCAGCTCTCTGTTCACACACAACCTGGCCTTCATTCGGCTTAAATTTAGCAGCAAACCGTCACTGATTGAGCCTCTGACAGTGTTTTATTGTTCTGATGCAACCTTACAAATCTAATGTTGCTAAAGAAAAAGTAACAAGCCTTTTTTCAGTTCTTATTCTCAGTTCTTTAAGCTAAATAAAAATTCTCCAAAATTTGGAACAGACTAATTGTTGATGCAGAAAAGCAACAATTAGATTTTTACATTTGCTGTTTTTGTCATTTCTAACCATAGTTTGACATTAATAGAATTACATGAGCTTTACTGTTTTTATTATTATTATTATTATTATTATTTAATATTAACCTTTATTTAACCCGAAAAAGTTCCATCTCCTCTTCAAGGGAGTTTAGGTCCAGACAATAAATACTGAGTATAAAAAAACAGTAATATTCAAGAACAATTCCAACATTTATAAATTCTCATTTCTGCGCCTTTAAGCAGAAGCTTTAAAGATTTCTTAGAGGAAAAATGAAAAGAAATGAACACAATATCTTTTGGAGTTTTTGTTAAAGCTGTTGTGTAATTATCAACAGGGGCTCTGTTACTCCTGAGAACGTTTTTGTTTTCTGTAGCAGCACTCGTACTAACTTAGGTAATATTTTTTGCTGTCTCGCTGTTTAGGATTGGATTTTTTTATAGCGCAAGTTTACATGTTTATTTTTCTTTTTTTAAACGGTGGATTTTGTTCTGCATTCTGATTGGCTGCTGATCTTGTCAACCAATCTCTTATGTATACAAAATGCATTCAGTTTGCTGCACTTTAATGAATATTTAATCACTAGGAGAATTTTGGTTGCATTCTAAAATACTGGACTCCAATTTTTAATTTTTTTTATTTTTTTTACAAAGGTTTGAGTTGGAACAAAAAAGTTTAAAAATGTTAATGTTTGACTTAGAAAAGTACAAACTGTGCAGTGAGATTTACAGCCTTAAACCATATATTTATTGTAAAAAATACAGTTGAAAACTGATTTCACCTATCACTGGTTATTGCTTTTTTTTAAGTTGTGTTTTTTTTTTTTTTTTTTAACGTGTTTATTTAAACCAATCATTCCATCTAATCCCCGATTATTCAGTTTGATGGTTTCTGGTTGTTAAAGTGTATCAGAGCAGAAATAGAAGCTCTTATCTAATATGATTCTACAACGGAGTATTGGGTTCACCAGAAAAGAAAAATGAGGAAAAAAGTCAAAGTACGAGAATATAGTCTTAAATTATAAGAAAAAAATTGTAAATTTTAAAAAAAATAAAGTCTGTGGTGTAAGTCTCCATCCACATCCTAAACCTATTCATCTGTATTTGTAAAATCATGCTAAACTAACCACCTATAATGCGCATTACAATATTGGTCCTTTTTTTTATTTCTTATTCAACAGCCGTTTTCCCCATATATTTATGAGTTTAATGTTGTAAATTCTCAATTTATGAAAGTATAATTTTATTCTCATAAAATATTGACTTTACTCTTGTAGATTTATTTTATTCTCATTTATTTATTTTTATTCATGTTATTGTGGCAAAATATTATTTTTTAGTCAATGTTTGTTAAAAGAATAAAATCTATTGAGGCTCCATTGATTCAAAGTGAACAGAAAGGCCAGTTTTAAACATGAGCCCCCCGTCCCCGGGCAGCAGTGTGCAGCCCCTCTTCCCTGTTCTTTACAGGAGCTGGAAGCCGAAGCGGATCCGTCCGAGTCTTTCCCCGCCCCCTTCCCTAACCGCCACCTGGACGTCTCCTCCTGTGTTTCATTTCCACCGACTCTCTTCCTTTTTGCCCTCACAGCACTGGCATGGTTTGGTGTGTGGGCCCTCCACCCTCCCATATTTAGCTGTAAGCCGACTCCCCCTTCCACCACCACCAGCAGCAGCATCAGCAGCCTCCTCCTCCTCCCCCAGTCCCACCTGTCGCACTTGTTTTCCCCTTTTCTCACCTCTCCATCTTTCTGTCTCCACTCATCTGTCCTCACAGTGGATTTTGCATTGAAGTTATGAGTGCGCTAACAGTCCTTGTTGCATCAAATGTGGGCATCCCAGTAAGCTCCACCCACTGCAAGGTATTCAAGTCATTGGTAGCGAAGATTTGCCGGAGAGTTTTCTTTGGCGCTCTTCCTAATTGCTTCACCTCTAGCTGTCAATCATAGAAGTCAATCACAACTCCTGAAGTTGAAGTTTTGACTTCTTCTGCAGTTTTCCTCAAAGGTGCACACATTTTATTTTTAATTTGATTATTAGTTGATTTTCTTTTTATTATGCAAGTTAAAATCCTTTTTTAACTTTTTAATTAATTACCATGTGTTAAAATAATCAGTTTCTTTGTAAACAAACATTGTATTATTTTAGGTGTTTCTACCAAATTGAAAGCAATTTAATGTCATTTAATTAGTTTTAAATTGTTAAAAGCAGGAAATTGTGAGTGAATTTTTCTGTAAAGCCTTTTAATTTACTTTTATATTTTACTTGTTATTAAAGCAAGTGCAAACTGTGGCTAAAATATTCTGTACTGCTTTATTTTGAAAATTTACCAAAAACTTGTGTTTTGGAAACTGTTGACACTTTAATTTGTTAGGATTAATAAAATACCTGCTTCCAACTTTGTAAACTTCTTATTTTAATTGTTAAAAAATAAAATAAGATGTATAAACTGTTAAAATCTATTTACATTCTGGCTGTTAAATATCTAAGAAATAACAAACTTTATTTTCTAAACCAGGGATAGGTAACTCCAGGCCTCGAGGGCCGCATTCCTGCATGTTGTCCCACATACTCTGTTCAGGTATGTTCTAATTGGCTGGACACACCTGAACCAGGTAACCGGTCAAAAGGAGGGCTTAGATACCTGGAAATCGTGCAGGCACTGCGGGCCTCGAGGCCTTGAGCTGCCCATCCCTGATCTAAACAAGGTGGAAAAATCAGGTTTGTTGGTGGAAAACTGCACAAGATTCAAAACTGGTGATAACTCCTGATCAGTTTTATCTAAACATCATCCTCCATCCATCGTTTACATCCAACACAGACACTCATCCTCCCTAAAACCTCAGACAATCACCTGCTAAATGCTAAAATCCTACTGATGGTTAGAGGTATAAAGTGTGGTGGTGATTTAAAAAAATGAAGAAAAAGATGTTGCCATGAGATGTTCAGATGTTTTTGGTCAAACACTTTTAGATATTAAGTGATCAAAGTGATCAGATTCAACATAATTCAGTTTATTTTTTCTTAAAAAGTGGCCAAAAACATCATAAACGTCTCTGAGGCGACTGTGTGTTTGAGAATGGCGATGGGCATCAATTTGGTTTTCAGTATTTTAGGTAAATCAACTCAGGATTGTTCAAATTGAGGCCCAGCCTTTGTGTGTGAGTCACTGTAATTTGACGGCGCACAGTGTTGAGGTTTTGTCCGCCCTGCAGGCAGGACAGAAACTGAGGTCACGGCATGATTTAGATTCTACAAATTCCTGTAAACAACTTTCCAGTAACTAAAAAAAAAAGCCTGCTTCATAAAGCTCATTATGCAGGAATGTCTGGAGGCTTTTCTTTGAAGCGTCCAGCTAAGCTTCACAACAGTCGCCCCTTTGGTGGGTTTTTTATGTCTCCAGTCAGGCTTTCCCTCTACAAACATAAATGTGGAAGAACATGCCAGACCTCTGGAGTTTCTGCAGCTTGAAGAGCAGAGCTGAACCCACCACTGTACCCGCAGAAAATTGAAGTCTGCTTCCATGCTAATGATTTTCTGCTCTAATTGGGGCATAAGTGACAGTCTGATGATAGCAGGGTCAAAACTAGTTTTTCATGTTTGGAGGTAAGTTTTATTTTATTCTGCTGTCAGACTTTTAATGCCTTAGTCACAACTGCCCTCAAAGGTGGATATTTTAAATGTAGAAGTGAAATAGGCAAACCATGAAATTTTACCACCACTCTGTGAGAGCAGAAATATTAATGCACATTTTACTACGGAGATGCTACGATCGACAAACAAACACGGAAAAGTAAGGAGGAAGAAGGTTAGACGTACGTGTCCTGAAACCTATGCAGCGCTCAAGAAAGCCCGTTAATGCCGTTCATGTGATAATTGTCTCTTTCCGTGCAACCTATTAGATAAAGGATAATCAGAGCGTAGTTTGTATATTGCCCATCACTCTGTACATTCTGCATTTTTTGTACAGTCAGTAAGGAGCCGTCCTCGCATCTTCTTACTAATGACTAGAGTGGCGTAAGGACACCGTATGAAAGCATCACCTGAACATCAGACGTTTACTTCACAATATACTTGCTGCTCGCACAACAATGGTACGTTCCATTTTTATGACGAATCTTATTTTATGTTCACAGTGGGCTCGGAAACGCGTTCAATTGACTGCTTTCAATGCAAAAACCATGTAAAGGCACAAATCTGCCAGTTTTGAGCTTCTGTATGTAAAACTCTTTATCCAAGTGTAGCTAGTTTAGCTAATTTTGTATTTTAGCTAAAATTGTAGGTCATTTTTTTTAAGTCAGTTTTTTTTGGGTCTATGTATAACAAAAGGCAAATGTTAAAGACCCACTTCAGCGAGAATTGTCTTTTTTGTGTTTTAACGTGTTTTTCTCCGAATGAAGGACGTATATTTACAGTAGAGGCTTTATTATAGACTGATGGTCCATTTGCCATAAGAGACACAACAGATAAAAGGAAATATAAATAATAAACAACGAATACAAGTATAAAACCAAAAAAAAAAAAACAATGACATAAAATTACCAAGTATTGTAAACTTAAGACTAAAAAACAATTGCAGACTTGAAGAAAAAACTTAAAAGTTTATAAGACTTTACCAAATCCCCCAAATTGGGGACTGGTATTTAAAAGTGCTGTATCTCACATTGGTAAAAGTTGAAATAATTTTGTTTTTTCAAGCATTTAGACAATAAATAAAACCACTGATAAAACATCTCAACAAAGCTTGGTGTAGCGTCCCCGGTCGAAAAGATGGTCTCTCAAACTGATGGTTCACAATCCTTTTTTTTATTATCCTTGTGTGTGTGAACACACCGTAAGAGCTACAACAAAAAAACATACAAATACATTTAATATCTCTTACAGTTGTTCACCATTTCAACCCTTTTGTTTTATGAATTACCTTATAACCTTAAAACTCTTCACCACTCATTTATTACTTTGAGAATTTTAACCTCTAATACAAATCAAGCAATGTAACTGTATTTTAACAAACTTATTTGAAAATATTATTCTTTTCCTTTCTGTAAAAACAAATAAATCTTAACATTAGCGTTCATTTCAACCATATCTAAACATTAGTTTGGAATTACAGTGCCACCTACTGGGCAAAATAAAATGTGCTGACAACGTACAACTATATGAAAACACAACTAAAAATCGCCAAAAACATAAAAATGTGACAAACCTTGTTCCCTCATCAACCAGGTGCTATGGGATATGGTACACTTTCATTTGTTTGAACCTTTAACTTAGTTTTCAAATCCTTTTAAGCAGAAACGAAGCACATGCAGCCTTCACGTTAGCTTCACTTGCGACTTCCGGTTAGCGCGTCTTTTCATCACTTCAAAATAAAAGCCAAAACCACATTATACAAAAAAAGAGGGAGAATTACAAAATAAAATAATGATGGGCTGACTCTAGAGGTCATTTACACTTGGAGAGTATTAACTCTTGCACCAACAAACAAACTGCTTGTGCTGCACCACTGTGACCGTTTTCATATAATTATTTACGATTAAAACTGCGTTTCTGAGTATTTTTTTATTTAAAATCGCACTGGATCAGAAAACTGGATGCTAGAAAATGCTCAGACTAATGATGGAGCTATTGAAATGGGCGTGACAAAGTCTCCTCCCCCTCTCCGGGCACCGTGGCCCGCTCATGCTAAGGTTTGGAAGACATGAAGAGCGTTCAACACTTGTGCTGTAGCAAACTGCGATTCTGGTTCATAACTGTACGACTGGGCTGATCCAATGTTGCGTGTTGTTATTTTAGTCCCACTAATGTTAGCTTGAGGTTATAACCTCACGCAAACGACGGGGAGGGGGCGGGTTGTTCCCGCCCACAAACCAGAACTGGATTTTTAATGAACTACTGCCACCTTGCATAAAATAGGTCTTAAAAACAGCAAAGGATTTTGGATTATGGTTAAAACTCCATTATAATTAAAAGATAATTTAAAACGATTTTTACGATGGATTAAAAATTATAGTTGGAGTGAGACTTTAAACCAGTTTAACTTTGACCAATCAGGGACTCGGATGTGACATTTGGGTAGCATCTTTTTAATTTACGGAAATACCTAATGTTTGAAATTGAATCATGAAGGAGAAATGAATCATCTTGGGTTCTCTGGCTGAAATTACATGACTCCAGGTCTTTCATTTATCAGAATAAATGAAAGATTTGTGAGATTTGCACCGTTTGACGTTCCACACGTGCACGATGTGAGCGTAGCATTAAGATGGCCACATGAGCCTTAAGGTAACGGCAAGACTCACCTGCATTCCCAGTTAAATGCATCTGCTTGTCTCTATGACTCTACGATCCAGAGAATCCTAAAACTCTCCACCCACCCGCGGGTACATGTGACTGAGGCAAAAGATCTTTATGAAATCAGTATTAACCAAAAGCTGTTTGA
This sequence comes from Oryzias melastigma, assembly GCF_002922805.2. Lineage (NCBI taxonomy): Eukaryota > Metazoa > Chordata > Actinopteri > Beloniformes > Adrianichthyidae > Oryzias > Oryzias melastigma. Next base: position 6,337,213 of record NC_050520.1, read on the forward strand.
GTGTGATTGATGGTGTTGAGAGTTGACGCCTGCTCAGACTTTTCCCTTAAAACGTTCTCCCGGAGCTCATTAAGACGAATCTCGGCTCGCATCAGAATTTCACCAAATTATTAAGAAACTGGGCATGGAGATGTTTTCAGAGGAAAAGCGTGGGCAGCCTGCAGCTCTCCGCTGGTCTTACCTCTCTGAACGTGACGTTCTGTTCTGCTGCTGATTGTCCCTCTCTGTCCGGCCCCCGCCTGCAGGTGGGCTCGGTCGTGGCCGTGGGCTGGATCCGCTCCAAGAAGGCGGTGGACTGGCACCTCTTCAGGAACATCTTCCTGGCGTGGTTCGTCACCGTCCCCGTGGCCGGCCTGTTCAGCGCCGCCATCATGGCCCTGTTCGTCTACGGCATCCTGCCCTACGTCTGAGGGGCTGGGGGCGGAGTCAGAGGGGCGGAAGATGAGAAAAGGAAGATTTGTGAAAGAGTGAAGAGGAGGGAGATGTTTACAAGTGGTTCTGCTCTGAATGTGTGTGTGGGTTCACATCCTGTCTGGATGCATCATCTGCAGGTTCTCCTGACTCGAGTTCAGATTTTGTTTTTATTTGGTTTTTATTAATTTATTCTCGTTTTGAGAAGAGTTTCAAACACATCGTTCAATCTGCTGTAAAAATAACAAACGGGAACCTTCTGCTGCAGCCTCAATTAAAAATAAAGAACAAAAAGTCTCAAAGCTCAAATTAAATCGAAAACTTGGAAAACTCATCCTGCAGAGTTTAGTAGCGTAGCGGCGATTCCAAAAACAAGTAAACTTGTACATACGGTTTTCATGCTTGGGGTGTGAGTTTTCTTGCTTTAACACTAATGGCGTGTGGCGTTCGACCCCATCCATCTCACACTGATGAGCAGCAGGCGAGCGCGATGGACGCCTCATGAAAACGTCGCTCCGTTTTTGTTTTTTACACCATAGAAACCTAACATACTAAAGAGTTGATTTTCTGTGGGGCGCTCCTCTGTTTCTAGAGACGGATCATATATTTTTAATGATGTATTATATTGTAATTTGTATTGTACATAGACTGTAAGGAGGGGGAGGGGGGGTGAAGTTACTTTTTATGTTGCATTGTGGGAGCAGGA
>NC_050520.1:6338407-6362296 GCF_002922805.2 Oryzias melastigma
ACCATAAATGTTTTTTTTTTCTTTTTGTTTTTGTGGAGCCGTCCACTTCTAAACGGTTGATTACATGTCACAGTTTTGACCTAAAGGTCCCGCTTTGAGAGAAGGAGGCAGCAGAACAGACCCATGCCAAAGTAAATGTGCCGTCGCCGTTTCTACAGGTCCGTTTACAGGAGATGCCAAACTGTGCAGACGCACACGCAGACGAGGTCCCGCATGCTCATTTGTTTTTCTCTGCCTTGGTTTTCCTTACGTATGCACAATATCGGCTTTCTGCAGATGTCTGATATTTTCCTAAAACGTTGGCCGATATGCCGATAATCAATATTTGATCTGTTATATTTTATTTTTTCTTTAGATGAAGACGAGGCTGAAAGCCTATTTTAAAGTTTTGGCGTGAAATGTTTGGACACATGGCGACTTCACAGGCGTGGCAGACGGTCGGCAATCTCCAAACTTCCCGACATTCTTGCTGTTCGTGATGCGTTCAAAGACCCACTCCAATGACTTTGGTGTTTTTAACATGTTTTTTCTCATGATAGAGAACATATAAAGAGAATATTAGGATTAAGTTTCTTTATTCAAATCATTGTGAATCAGGAGCTGATGGGGAAAAAAGAGAGAAAAAGATTGTAAAAAATATGCTGGGAAGGCCACAAGTCTGGAAGTTTGTACATCTGGATAGCTCGCCATTCCGGTAATGTTAGGTTAAGGTGTACTCACACCAAACGCGATTCGCCTGTCAAATGTGTCTGCATGTGGGAGGAGCTACCAGCTAATGTTTTTAGGATGATCGCTATAAGGAACGGTGTCTGTGGATTTCTCACTTATAATCTATGGAAGACACAGATGATGTTGAGAAATAAATCAGGTGAAGAGTTCTACAAAAACATGGGTAATCATGTCTAGGTTATGATTATTATTAAAAGATTTTCCTGGTACAGAGGGCTGAGTCTGTATGACGGCCACTTCCGCTGTGTTTCTGCGTCTCTGTGGCCGAGCTTGAAGGCTGACTGTCTCGTATTAATCCAAGGGGGAAAAACAAAATTAGACCTCTGTTTTTTATTTATTTTTTTTAATGTCTCAATGAGGGAGGAGCCGGCAGCCTCCACACCCCGCAGCGGCTCTCTGTCTGCCGGCATATCAAGCGAGAAGCTCCGCCGCCGCGGGAGCGAAAGTAGACTGAGCTCTGCAAACCCGCGGCTGCAGTGGGTAAATGGAAAGGATGGAAGTTCTGGCCAAAAACGCTCTCTTTGGGTTAGTGTTCTACCCATTGATCGAGTCACTGAAAACGTCGCATTCCCAAAGCTGAGTTCCTGATTGGCTGACAGCGACCTGTCAAAATTCTAATATTTAAAGTTTGGCTGCGCCGCTCAAATCGCGCCGCAGGACTTCAGATCGCCTCTTGTTGTGTCTGCTCCATTGACTTTACATTGAAACGGGCCGCCTCCGCCACACGGATGGCGTTCGGTGTGAATGCACCTTCAGAGGTGGACTGTAAGCTGACAGCAGAGTGTAAAACAGATCGGTGAGGGGAAGTGTGGGCGGGCCTACTCCACTGCAACAGTTCCACCCACAGCTCGAAGAGAAATTATGTCCCAGAAAACAACTGATCGGAGTGGGTCTTTAACTCAGAATATCAGCAAGATTCAGTAACAGATGTTCACATCGACCGAGGCTATAACGGCGTTTTTATGCAACGATCTGCCCCAGTTCCCCATGAAACATGCCGACATATCATGATGATACAGACCTCTGCACTCACCTGGGTCGGGTTACTCTAAACCTTTATCCTGACGCGCAGCATCTGCCTCAGCCAACACTTCCAGCGTCGGACTTCGTATCAAAACACAAAAAATTCTTACAACTTTCAGCAGCACAGACGTGGAAAAAGTGTGAACTTTTCCCCCTCATCTGTGCTCCAGAAACGTTCAGGGGTCGGCTAATATCAAGAGGATAGAACTGATCATCACCAGCTTTCAAAGCAGGTCATGTGACCTGCAGATGAACAAAAAGCTTTTTTTTGTTTTCATTTGAACAAAATTTATGCCAGCTGTTGTTCTCGTGCTGTGTTTTCTTTTTAATGAACAAATCTATGCTTAAGTAGCCACATGCCTTGTAACATTGTGTTTTACTCTGTGCAGATACACTAAAGTAATTAAGTACTGTGGAGTTTACATTGTAACCATATTGTAGAGTATCTGTAATAACAAAAAAAAGAAACGGTTGCCTAATGATGCCAATGAAAGACAATTTAAAGATTTTTTTTAAAGTGCAAGTGAAAAAAAATTAACCAGAAGTGTCTAGAGAGTGCGAGGAAATGTGTGATTTTATCCTTCATGGTAGTAGTGCTGATCATTTGTCACTTTACACTGCTACTGTTAACACTACGTGTTTGGGTGCAATTCAGTAACAGAATTACTAACGAGAAAATTTCATCAAAACTATATTTTTCTACCATATCTGAGTTTTAACCTGGGTGAGCTTCCAGACCTTTTTGGAGACGCTGGGCTCGGCGGGAAGCCGCTCCTTCGTCGGCCCTGGAGAGGGTCCAGTTTTAGTGCGGCGCCATGCGCCACGCTTCCTCCCAGCCCAGCGGGTTTCTCGAAAGCGTAGATTGACGTGTCGGTTGCCAGTAGATCAGATTAGAAGCTATCATTTTTATTTTTGAACTTCGGATGAAAACACTTTGTAATTTTGTTTCCCTGCTGCTTTGGTCATGAGCTGCCGGAGCAAACGAAAACTAAAGTGGAGTTTGCCGATTTGTGACCTCTCTGGAGGCTCATGACCTTTTCCTCAGCCCACAGGCTGTGTGTTCTACAGAGGGGGGCTGCAGAGAGCGGCTCTGCACACCTATTTTTATTCAGAGTGCCTGGAAAACTTTTCAATTTGCAAAAGATCTGAAATGGCTTTTTTTTCCAGTTGGTAATCCTCTGAGGCTTAACTTGTACAAGATAATAAATGTGCAGAAGCAGAGAGTCAGAAAGATGCTGCAGATAATTCGCCTGCAGAAAGAGGATTCTGTTTTCCCTTCGCTCTGAAAATGTAGATCTGCATCAAGGTGAAGCCGGTGGACGTCAGAGCAAAAAACGGCTGCTGACTCAATGGAAAGAGTCATCCATCCGTCCATAATAAACACACAGCTCTGCGTTTTCTCATGACCTCTACGTCTGTCTGTCAGATGAGATGTAGAATTTCCAAAGCAGGAATCAATCTCTCCACAGTTTATAGACAAACTCCAACTTTCTCCGATCTGGTTTGTGCATCACCACGCTCTCTGCAGGTCCCCTCACCGTCATCTTTTTGTGTGTGCGTGTGTGAGTTCTTCGTCCTGATAGGCCAAAAGAGGTGCACAGTTTAAAGAGAGGAGGGAAAGTTAAAGACCTGCCATCTAGTGGCGGGATGGAGAATCAAAAAGGAACAAAAAAGCACAAACTGCTGCAGAAATTGCATGATGTGTGCCAGCAGCCACTAGATGGCGTAGTTTGCCGCTTTCCCACCTGAAGAGGGCAGAATTTCATCTTTCATTGTAAATCTGTGGAATTGCCATTTGAGGAAGTTGCTGTACATCTCACACTTTCTATGGAGAAACTCTATAAAACAGAATGTGCCATTTCTGTCTCCCCCGAATGTGCAATAGAAACTCTCGTCAAGGTGCAACGACATTGCTGTCTCCTGGTTCTGCTGCCCCACGCTCCAACGGCGCCCTCTGCTGTCTGTGCGGAGGCGGGGCTTCAGTTCACATGGATGTGCTGTGCGCTCATCTCCTTGTTCTAGTCTGTTTTGTAATAGAATGTGCTCCTTTGCTGGCCTGCAGGCCTTCGTCGTCTCTTTAATATTTGCAGCTCCTTCTTCGTCTGGTCCTTTTTGAAAACGGTAGTAACAAATGAATTTAAAAACAAACTGTAGCCTGCTCTGACGAAATCTTAAAGCTCTTCTGATTTGCATATATCGTACTGTAATGTTTTTATTTAAGATTTTAGTGGAAAAATGTCTGCATTTAACTAAATTATGGGAATTAAAATTACAAAGAATATCAAACGTCATGTGAGTTGTCTTTTTTTGTGACTTTTTGAAATATTTTAATAAAATCTGAGAGTGTGTCATTTTATAAAATAATAAAAATAGTATCATTTATATCATAAAAGGCTGATTCTTTTCAATTGCAACTTAATTTTATGGCACTCAGGTGTTGTATTATGGGGAAAAAAAAATCTCCAATTGTAGGTTGAACCATATTTTAAATACTGCTGTTCTTTTACAATGTTCCTAAACTCTGGAAAACCAGACAATCCCTGAAATCCTGAGAAATCTGAGCAGGTTCACAGAAAAGTCTAAATACGTAATGCTCAAAAATAATCTGTAAATCTTCACAAATCTTAGTTTTCATTTGAAATCCTAATTCGATCAGATGTTTAGAAGCATGTTCTGGTATTCCCATCAGACTTTCGACATGTTTTCATCTGAGTTTTCCTCATTTCCTGGCTCCGTTTCCACAGCTGACCTTCAGGAGACGGGCAGCATCTGTCCCGTCCCTCCAGGCGGCTTCTCTCCGGATCATAACTCAGCGAGCTGGCACAGGCCGCTCTGCTCTCAGCCGGCTGAGTCAAACAAGTTTCTGCAGCAACACAGAACAATTCCAACAGGAATAATGGAGGGTTAATCAGTGACCAGAAAAACTGGATCTTCCCGGATGAGACGTTTCATAATTTTAACGTTTTTTTTTTTTTCTTGTATCTTCAATCTGACAGTTGAAGAAATCGGTCTTTTTTTATATCTGTAAGTCGTGCAGCTGTGCAACTTGGCTTTCAAAATCCCTGTTAAACTAGGAAATAGTACTTTAAGTGATTAAGTACTCAAGATATTTCGGTTCATTTAGAATGAATTCTTTTTTTATGTTTTCATAATGCTAAAACCAGTTTTTGCATTTATAGAAAATGAACAAACATTTGAATATAGGTATAACTCATTGATGTATACATGTGTGCACACAAAGTGCATTTTTCTTCAAATCTTGAACTAAAGTATGAAGTTAAAGTCGAAAGTGGGCATATTCAAAGTGTGGCCCGTGGGCCAAATGTGGCCCTCAGGCTCCATTTATAAAAACAATAATATGCTACCCTCAGCACTTTCTTAAAAACGGTATGATTTCTTGACTAAATTCTGTCTAGACATGTTGTCAGTGGCCTTCTAACTGGCAATGAACAATAAGAAAAATGTACAGTAATTTTAGTAAAAATATTGAGATGTACTATGAGGTAAAAAAGTAGTCAGCCTCCAATTGTGCAAGTTCTCCCACTTAAAAAGATGAGAGAAGTCTATAATTTTTAATTATTCACTAATTGGAGGAGAAAGAACACTAAACCTACTGTAAAGCATGGGGGTGGAAACATCATGCTTCGGGCTGTTTTTTCAGCAAAAGGACCAGAATGACTGATCCATGTAAAGGAAAGAAAGAATGGGGCCATACATGGTCAGATTGTGATTGAAAACCTCCTTCCATCATTGAAGATGAAACGTGGCTCTTTCAGCATGACGATCAATGTGATTTTCTGAATTTTTTTCCCTCATTTTGTCTCTCATAGTTGACATATCTATGGTAAAAATTAAAGGCTTCTCTCGTCTGACTAAATACTTTTTGCCCCCACTGTGTTTACTGCAATAAAATGTTAATTAAATGGTTCAAATTTAAAGCTTTGTTTAAATAGTTTCCCTAATGGTTCCATCTCACCAAATCTAGCCCTCTGAAAAAAGTCTGGACACCCCTAAATCCCTTCATTTTTACAAATATCTGTTTTTCTCAAATGTCTCTACTTTAGTCCTTCTTCGGTCTGCTTGTGTTGCTGTCATTTTAGCGTGAAGTCATATGAGCAGAAAGTTCTCCTCAGGGCATCGCCGACTCTTTTTTCCATCAGACACTCAGCGCCTCACTGTGAGGGAAAACACAGCTGCCCTCATGTCCACTACTCAGATCCTTACAGACAAAATCTGAAGGTTTCTGTTCTGAAAATGTGAACTGGACGTTTTTTTTATTTAAAACAAAACAAAGGGAGCAGAATGAGGTTAGTTTGTTTCCATCCAAAAACATTTTTATTGTCCTCCAAACAAAGGTTTACCCTGTCGTTTGGCTCGTTTCAGAAGCCAAAAAACATACAATGCATGTCTTCAGGTAGCAGTGGAGGCATACAAAGACCTTTTCTGACTGAGAGGAATTTATGGAAAGAGCAATACACAATTCTCTCCTTCAAGTCACATGAGTAATCTTTGCATTCATGAGTAATGGAGAGATTAATTCTGGATCAGGAGGAGCTTGAGAAAGAAGCATGTGGCCTTGAGTAGAAGGACCGGAGGTGGGGAAGGGGGGCGGGACAACCGTATGACTGCCAGGGAAGGGGCGTGGCTCCTCCATCGTGGCCCCTCCCCGTGTGGAGCATCTGTAGTGTGTGTGTGCGCGCGTGGACACCGGATATGCGATTCAAAGTGCCCACAGTCGATATAAAGCCAGGTCATGTGACCCAAAACAGGTGATGTCACACAAAAGGGGGAGGGGACTGAACGGGAGCCAAACACTTCAAATCTGCGCACCAAAAAGCGACACCCTCAGAGAGAGCCCCCCCACACCCTCCTGGTGACTGTGCAGTTAAAAATGGGCACATGGTGATTTAAGCTCATGCTTGCGTCGTGGTCAACCATCCAAGCACTTCTTTACTTAATATCTATAAATACACAGCAGCGCTTTTTCCCTGTTCCAGCGGCTAACTAGCTCGTGGGCTAAAGGGAACACGGCCTACGTGTAGCTGATTATCGCCTCTCATATAGATTCTTCAATAATTTCTTTATATAATCATTTTCTCTCTCGCAGCCGCCACACATTCTCGCGTCTCACTACTTTTATTCAATATACACAACAGAAAACGTGTGGTGGAGACGGAGCGACGGCTGACATGACAATCACCGAGGGGAACAGAAAAACCAAAACAAAAATAAAAGGGGGCGGGGACAAAAAGCCAAAGGGAACTGCAGTCTTTTCTCATCCATTGGCAGTTGGACTGACGCGGCGGTCAGCCGGTTTCAATGGTGGCTTCAGGGAAGGGAGGTGGCAGAGTCATCAAAGGGGCGGCGCGGGGGGCTCTTTCTTGGTAGGCGCCGTTTTCGTGGTGGGTTTTGTCGTCTTGGTTGGAGGCGCGCTCTCCTTGAGGTTAAGGTTTTCCAGCGCCACGTCTAACGTCATGACCTCGACGCAGCCCATGGCCTGGAAGTCGGCGAAATTCCGCAACGGGCCGTGACAATCATCCTCGTCCTCGGAGGAGGAGGCCGAGGCGTCCTGGTCGGGCAGCAGCGTGGACAGCAGCAGCTCCGTGACGAAGAGGCTCCGGTCGGCCCACTGCGCCTCGCACGCCTGCCGCTCCGCCTCCGACAGCCGGGGTTCGCTCAGCCTGGGGACAGACGGGGAGGTGACACGTAAACGCTAGTTTGAAACCCGCCCACTATCATGCTACCATATGTTTTTGTCTTTTTGTTTTAACCAGCACACTCGTTTTTTCCCTTTTGCTTTTCAGGACAGTATCTTTGGTTCCTTATTTAATTAATCATGTTTTTTGTTTCTCATATTTCTTTTTGGTTTTGAGCCAGGTCAGCCCATTGGGGTCGTAATAAAGAGTCCTAAAATTTAACAGTACAGCCGGACTAAGACCAGATGAATGGAGTGTAATAACATGGAATTTGGACATAAACTTTCTTTAACTCTGATTAACATTTTAAAAGAGTTTTTTTTTGTTTTCTTATTTTAGAGTTAATTGCACAAATGGGTTGAAATCCCTCAGGAAAAAAGACGATGCTGCGTTCATGTAGTGTTAGAATGATGGGGAAAAATGATCATAAATACAACAAATCTTCCAACACCACGTAAATGCAGAATCACTTTCTGCACCTTAAACTTTTTTTTTAGTGCACCATCTATGGGAAAATTAGAGTTAAAGGAAAGGGTTATCATAAGTTATTCCAGTCTGACGGGCCACATACGGCTCCAGAGCCAGAGTTTGCTGTACGTAGTTGGAAGAATACAAAATGTTAAAGTGATACAAAACTGGGGTTTTATTCACAGCTCTATTCTAAAATGTATCCAACTTGGATGTATCCACAATTATTAATTTCTCCTTAATGATCAATTTTCGATCAGTTTGGTACTTCTGTCTTTTAAAAAAGACCTCTACCAAATCAGAGCGGCTGATCGTTTATCCCTAGAGCACTATCAACGCAGATTTTCATCAAAGCAGAAGTATCTACATGATTTTCATTAAGTTGCATTTTCCCGAGTGTCAGAGGTGTCTGGGTAAAGTCTCTCATCACAGGAATGGGTGGACCAAAGTCTCTAGTATCATTATGTTTTTAAGAATTTTTGTTCTCAAATTCCTAATTTTTCAGTGAGCATGTTTTTAGGATCTTCCTATGTTTTTATTTTCCATTTTGTTACATAAACAGTTGAAAATAAAAGAAAACTAATTTATCAGGTTTTGTCACATTTTGATCTATTTTCTATGACAAATACTTTTTATTGGGTTTATTGGGTAAAAATGACCTGTCAAAAGTTTACCCTTTTATAGCAAAAGTGTTCTCGGGTTAAAGTTCAACTGGTTTAACTTTTGGTGTTTTGTGCCTGAAACCGACTTTTCGTTGATGCTTGAACGCCGTTTCTGCGTACGTCTGTGAACACAGAGAGAGTCAAAGCTGAGCCCCACCTGCTGAGTAAAAACTGGGAGTTGTGTGCAGAATGCTGCGTGTTGGCCTCGGGGAGTCCCGGGTTGGGGCTGGGGTTGTTGGTGTGGTTGGTGCTGGGGGCGGGGTTTGCGGGGGCCGAGTTGGCGGTGAGGATTGCGTTGGCTCGGCCTCCCCGGGTGGCGTTGCGGGCGCTCTCCAGCTGCTGGCGTGCCGCCTGCGCCTGCTGGCGCTCCAACTGGAGCTGCATCTGAAGCTGCTGTAGCTGGGAGGCCGAGGGACCCGAGCTCAACTGGCCCCCCGCCGAACGGCGCACCCCCGACAACTGGGACAGCAGCTCTGGAGGGAAAACAAAGAGGCTTTCTGTCAGGAATCTCCGATCGTGGTTTGGAGCGAAGCGTTGGCCGACCCGACTCCGCCTCCTCCAATAAAACGTGAGATCTGCAGTCTGTTGGAGAGCCGGCGGGCTTCATCAACAAGCGCCGTGCGCTCGCACGCACGTAGAAAACTACAAACAAGTCCGGTTATTTTCATGTGCGGGGATCGGGGCTCCGCCGGTGCAGCGGGTCATTAGAGCGGCGGCCGGCGCTGCACACTGAACACCGACACTCATTAGGGCACAGCTGGAGCTGAGGCGCTGAATGCCGAGCGCTGAACCAGATGAAAACCCAGAACGCTGCGTCGCTATGGCAACCGCCCAGGGTTCTCTAGACAACATTTTCTTGCACATCCTTCACACATTTGATCTCGTCTTTAGTTCACCGACTCAACGTTCAGGTTTCACTTAAAAATAGACGGAGATATTTTCAAAAAGTGACAGAAGTTAGAAAAGTTAAGTAACAACTCAGGATTTTGCCAGTTTCCATAGCAGGAAGAACTCGCTCCAGTCTATTTCAGACTGAATGGGATACAAAAATATCTATTTGAATGATCTGCATTAGGTTGTTATAATTAAGATTATCTTCTTCAAATTATTTTCACTTTCCTCTCAAAGCTCAGAACAGAGGTCCCTTTTCTATCGCAGGAGTTATGTTCCGAAATATGACATTAAATCCGCAAAGTAATCATCTTTATTTTATTGTTTTTATATTTTACAATTATTATAAATGTTTAAGGCTGTAAAAACTATACACTTTTCTCAGGCATTAATATTTGTACAATTTTCTATCTTGTTTCAACTCAAAATCTAAACCTATACAGAAATAAAATATAGTAACATAAAAAAAAAGATCCACTCATGTTCTTAGATTTACACATATTCTGTACATCAGTGGTCTCCAATCTTTCTCACGAACCAGTTTAACATCTATATTTTCCAGGACCAGCCTGCACAAGGCTAAAGTGGGGGTCTGATTTAAAAAAAAAAATCTAAAATTTTACGGTAAAGTTTTCCTTTATTCTCTCTAAAATAACGGTTTTAAACTTCATTCCTATACTACAGTTCATTTAGGAGCTCTTTAAATATGATATTGGTTTTTCTATAACCCATAACTGCAAACAGCTATAATAAAAATTACATTAATAGAAAATTAGACACCGACTTCAGTTTCATCTGACTTTTAAGATACGTTAATAATAAAATAAAAATCACAAAAACTGCTATTTTTTAAATAAAATAAAACTTTATTAGCAACATCCTCATGACATTAGAATGGCGGCTGCTGAATGTTCTGCGTTATTATTATGATGTTGTGAGGAAACAACTGTCACAATAAATCCATGTTTGGAGTAAAGACTCCTGGTTTTTGTCGGTTAAACGCACCTTTTTTTCTTTGAAGTCAAAGGTTCTTCTTCTGTTTCCTCAGACTTTTCTGCTGAAATAATTTTCTAATTTGTTTTCCTTTCAGCTTTTCCCTCACAGCGAATCAGTTTCCTCATCATATGTCTGATTTATACATTTGGTTTGGTTAAGATTTTATGTTTATCCGGGCTTGAAATTAGAAAGTTTAAAATACAAATACATTTGTGTTTTTTGTCAACTTTGCCAGTTTGGGGTGTTTGAATTCAGCCGTCAGCCGCTTTAAGACAGGAGTGGATGGATTTGGAGACATTATTCGAGGGGACGCGGCATAACCTCGTGACTGACCTGCGATGGGGTCCATGGCCTCTCTGCTGTAGTTGGAGCTCTGCGAGGAACTCTGACTGGTGGAAAGCCCCCCCGTAGTGCTGCTGGTAAAATGCATGTTGGACCTGCGCGCACGCGGGCCCCCCAGCCCACGCCCGGGGTGAAACATCCTCCTTACGTGCCTCACTCCGCTAGACTCGTCGTGACGCTCATCGTCAAGGAACACGTCACGAGAAAATGTAGACAAACATTCAAACCCACAACTTTTGCATTTGCAACAAAAAACAAAAAACTGATTTGTTTGTAGAAGTCACGAACTTCAGTGATGCAGCAGCATGACCCTCCCAGGACTAAATGTAAATGTGTGCAAACAAACAAAACAGTTTGGAAGCTTTTAAGAGTATTTTTACCAAATTTTATGTTTTTAACCGTGTTTGTCAAAGCGTTCTATAAATAGACGCTCAGCCTGCTGTCTGTTCTGTCTATTCTGAGCACAGAGTAGTTTCTGCTGCAGAACAAACAATAGTTCAGCATAGAAATCGGATGAGTGGCTGGATGAGGAATAACATGAACAATCTGAAGTCCTTTTTATCATTAGAGAAGGTAAAACTACGCAAGTCTGAAGGCTCTACGAACAACACGTGCGGTCACTGAGAGGACGTAAAGTTAAACCAGTTTGAACTTGACGCACGGATGACGTTCCCTTTATTTCATGGAAGTGCCAACCGTTTGAAAACTGATCATGGAAGAGAAATTAATACACTTTCAACTGTAGGTGGCGCACGTGTGCCAGTAAACGGTAGCAAAAGAAGGAGAAGCCCCTCCCTGCTCGTCCAGTGTGAACACAGAGAGCCCCTGTTTAACACGTTGTTAAAATGTGGAAGCTTTGCACTGATATGCAACACTTTCTAGCAGTAAAGTGCTTAATAAACATCAATCAGCTGATTTGTGTTGATGGCATGAGCGGTTGAGGACTTATGGTACGTCAAAGAGCATGTGTCCGGTGTTAAACGGTTAAAGTTCACCTGGCTGTTATCTTTAAATAAAGAGGATTTTATAGAGAAAAACATTTAAAAACTTCACTTAAGGTCCCCCAATAACAAGTTTATATTTTAAAATAATAAACTAGTGTTTATGTTCATGAGGAAAAGCAGCTTATTCTGGGTTTTAAGACAGTTGTGTCCCAGAAGCTTAAGCCCGCCCACTTCAAAACTGCAATAGGAAAAATTTATTTATTTGTCTGAATCATGAATTAAAAACTGGGGAAGTGCAAGTTAAATGAAAGCAGATCCACATTCCTGTAAATCTAAAGTGCTGTGAGCGAGACGTCCCTCTGGAAGCATCAACTTCAGGTTCTTTAGTGCAACATGTCATAGATTTGATCTGACTCCTGCATGTGGAGGTGCTAGGAGAAGCTTGGAAAGGATATCAGGTCTCTTGGAGCTCTGTGTTCAAGTGTGAGATGAGCAGCAAAGTCATCGGTCACATGATTGGGGTCGCCGCCTGGCAGCGCTGCACATATGGGGCAGATCTGGGGGACAGGAAGTGAACGTTAATCAAAGATTGACACACATCCACAAATCAAATTCGTCCAGCTTTTGATGAACTTTATCAATAAAGGTTGATGAAAAAATGCTGCTGTACGATACAAATACATTCTGCTTATGCTAAATCAAGCTTTCATGGTAGTTGAAGAGCAGACAGAGAAAACAAAGCAGATCTGGAACTAAAGTTCTTCCAGGAAATGAAAAAACAAATAAAAAATAAACACACAAATTCTGTTAATTAATTAAACTTCAATAAATAAACAATAGATGATGTCAGAAAATGTATTTTGTGTAAAAACATTTACAAGGTTTTATTCATTAAGTAAAAGGGACATAAATAAGAAGTTTTCTTTGTTCTGCTCCCTTTTCATCGGCACTAAAAAGGTTTCATGTTTTATTGTTTTGTTTTTGTAATTATATCGTGGCAGCCAGACAAATAAATACACAGATTTTATTTTTAAAAGGCCTGATCCAATCATTTGAAGACCAGCTCACGTAGCTGCACTGCTCGTTTATCGGGATAAAAACAGATAAAACATGATTTACAGCAGCTCCTAACTTGTGACCCTGCATCCCTAAATTGGGAGACACGTGTAACGCCAGGAACATTTCCTGATTGTATTAGTTTAATCGGAGTCAACCAGAAAAACATATCGGCACCGATGGAAACGTTTTGCAGCTGCACAAACATCCAGAGGGCTTTTAAGGTTTCGCCGTACCACTTCTGTGGAGGTCTCCGTGTGCTCTGCAGCCACATGCTCCTGCAGGGAGATCTCCGTGTAGCCCATCCTGCCACAGTAAGGACACGTGAAAGCTTGAGGCTGTTCCACGGAGAAGGCTTCACCTCCATAGTACAGGTCTGAAAGGAGATCGAGTCTTAGTTTGAATCTTGAAGCACTTCGAACACTCTAGTGCCAAATATAAGCATAAATTGACATGAAATGTCAACGATTCCGTAAAACAAAAAGGTCACAATTAAAGCTTTCCATACATTCTGATGCAAATGTCAGTCACTTACCAAAGTCGACTCGTGTTAATATACACTGCATGGGATGCTCTGTGGTGTGTCTGGTTGTGGTTGCGCCGCTTTCGTAGCACGATGCGCACAAATCGTAATCGTAGCAAATTAAACATTTGTACCGTCGACCTCTGAAGTTTCCTTTTAAACACGCGTCACAACTCACACCTGAGGGGAGGCAGACACAACACAACAAAGAGATGCTCAGTACTGCTATAGCTCACATACAAACTTATTTTATAAAGCAGATTTACGTCAGAGGGTTTCAGTTAATTTGGCTACAACAACATTTCTTGTGCAGAAAAACAAACAAAATAAGGTCTGATTTTCAAACCGATTTTCCATCATGGAAGCAAGCAGCAGAGCAGTTTTCAGATAATCAGGACAGTGTTTTTTCTGAACTCTCCACCCTGCAGCCACTTTGCTTTTAAAGTAAAATACTATGGCAGCAATTTTCAGCAAAGACTCCTGACCACAATGCATCACATAAAGACAAGTCACCACTGCTAAGCTCATAAAAAAAAAAATCCTCTAACTTCACTACAATCACAGATAAAACTGTGCAAAAGATGCAGATGTTGTGGCTGATTGGTTGTTTATTCCAACCTGGCAACCACCATGGTGTGAAGATGTGTAAATCCAGCTTTCTGTCCTTTTAGCCATACGATGACACATCATATGGCTTTGCATTGGAAGTATCTAAACTGTAAGACAGTGACACCTGCTGAAGCATAGAAGAGAGTTTCAAATGAAGAAGCAGAATTTATTTCAATTCCTGGATGATAAACATCACTCATTCTTGCTTTCTAAAACCAGAAAAAAAAAATATTGAAAAGACTGGATTTGTTTGCTTCTTGCAATTATATAAATTACATATATTTAGAAAAGGAAAAAAAAATATTAATTAGCTTAATTGTTTGTGTTTGTTTCACATTTTATTCAACAGTACAGGTCGATCAGCGGGTCATTCCACGTTTACATTCCTTTAGGTCGGTTCAGAGGTATAGTTGTAGTAGCGAGAGTCACACTGCATGTTGATCCACCTGGTTCATTTCCGTCAAAACATACATTTGATTTAACACCTTATAAATCCCTGATAGATGTGACCATAAAATGTTGCAGGAAACAAAAATTAATACATGTTGAAGTAAACGAGGAAAATTGCTTTGTAATAACCTGCAAACTTTGAGAGAAGTTACAACAATAAAACACTTTCTAAAACGCCATTATTGACTATTTTAGTCTGTGACAGCAGCTGATAGTTACCTGGTAAATCCACTGATTTATTAATGTAACCATATAATATCTGATGAACAAAATAGATTGGCATAAATTAGGGCTTTAATGATTAATTGATTTATTTTCCTTATATTTCCTTTCTTTAAAGGTAACCATATTTTCTGAGTAAAGATCGGGTCTGTAAGACTAGTTCTCTATGTGCAGCTACAAAAATAATATAAACTGAAACTGAGTTTTGCTATTTAAGGTTTTGGGAAAGTTAAAAACACATCTGTATATCTTTATTGACAACAGGAATAGTTTACAAAACTATTATCAGAGCTTAATCTCTTGACAACTAGCTAAAAAAAAGAAACTTCCTGTCCTTCAGCTATGCGTTAAACTTTAGATCATCAAAACTAGTTTGCTAAACTATAAACTCATATTGTTACGAATCCCAACTTTACAGCAATATTACAACCCGGCTAAACGTTAATTAAACTCAGATTTATACCAATGTGGATGTATCAGTGGGACCCGGCTTGTGTGTCAGAACAGCCGGGTCAGTGGTGCGAATAGTCCCGGTGCCTTCATCCACAGCCGCGGAGCTCTCCTGACCCAGCTCTCCCCACACGAACCCACTAAAGCCACGACAACCCAATACCCACACTTGACCACAACACTTGACAGGACACTTGACAACAATAACAACAACAGAACAGAAGCGTGGAATAAAAAGGCCGCCGGGGCCCGACTAACCTCTGCAGCTAGCTAACCGGTTAACGCAGAAACCGGCTGCAGTTAGCAGACACTTTAGCTGACAAGCTAGTCGGTCGTAAACTTGATTTCGAGTATTTATTTGTGTCGCGTAAAAAACGTGTATTCACAATGCTGCATGTCACCGAGAACGAACTAGCACAGCAAGGTTGGCGACAAGGACGACGTGGATGTTGGTTTGCCGTACAACAGCTCACACAGCTAAATTATGAACTCAGAACAAGAAAATAAACACACTCAAAAATATCCAAAAGAAGCGGACCCCGCACTGTTGATCGGGATTCGGCCTTTTCTGTTTCCCATTTTCGGCTCTCGCCTTCCTTGTCAACGATAACCTACATTACCAGACAGCTAGTGAGCTAGCTAGTGAGCTAGCACTTAGCTAACCTGAACTACCGTCTTCAGCTTATGTGACAGCGCTGTCTAAACATAAGGGTTCGGGTTATTTCCTGAACCAGTAACAGCAAGGGAAGCTCTGCTTAATGATAAATATTTGTTGAAGCCCAATCGCAGCACCACTGTCGTTAGCGGCTGCTAAAGTTTGCTACGATGAGCAGCAAATTAAGAAATTCTATGCTAGCTGCTGTTAGCTTACGATGCACTGTCAACGTTTTTATACTGCTTTATACTTTGGAACTGTATATTTGCGTTTTATTGTTTTTACCTTCATGACGGGACATCCTACGAATTCCAACACAGCCCCCCTGCTCGGGCTTCCGGGCTTGAAATGGGGAATAATAAGAGAGAAGAGAAGCCGGGGCTGGCTGGCTGTCCCTGGCCTCTTCCCTCATGAAAGATCCGGTTTGCCCCCCCTCCACCTCCTGCTGTGTCACTGTCCGGAACTTCCGCGTTTGTCCACATGGGGGCGCCGTTGCTTTACTTCTGGTTTGACAGCGATCAGTACCCTTTTGTCCACGTGACTGAGATTATTTATGTATTTTTAATCTTTTGCTACGTTTTACCATTAAAATAAACGCAGAAATACAAATTATACTCTCAAGTAAACCAAAGAACAGTTAGGATTAAAAAAAAAGAACGAATAAGAATAAAAATCAATGCACACAGAATAGATTTGTTCAAAAATCAGTAAGATGATTTGACAAGAGCAAAAAAAAAAATTCATCTTAATGCAAAAAAAAGAAAAGTCACCTTAAAGGGAAACCAAAAATGAAACAACTTTACCACAATATTCACTATGCTGCTTAAGTATCGGATAATTTTCACTCAAATTAATCAGAAATGGTAAAGGAAACTGCAAATTCCTGCAGCATTTTCTTAAAACTTTGATGCAAAGTGGTGATTCAAATTAATAAAGTTTTGCATTTTTAAAATTTGAGGATAAATAAGAATTACCACTTGCATTGGGGCATCTATCAATTACATTTCTCATGTACTTTTGGTTAAATGCTGATACAGGAATACAATAATATTTGAAATATTTCTTGAAATTACTTAAAAATGTAAAAACCGAAGCCCTAAAACAACAGTTGTTTTGGATTTAACAAGGAGTGAACCCATGTATAACTATGGACCTTAATTTATCGGAAGAAGTATTCTCGCCTGGGTTTGTGCAACAATGTGGTTTGGAGAAAATGATTCAATTTCAAGCTTTTAACAAAAAAAACGTATGGAATGAGTAAATGCACCACTAGATAAATCTGTTTAAGCTCCCAAATTCTTTCTCTACCCAGAGATAAACAAATTGACCTGGCTGTTTAGGCACTGCAACCATTGGCTTGACAGACACGGAGCAGGTCAGCACAGTGCAGGCAAACTGGACTGACCCTCCAGGAGGATGGGTTTTTACAAACCATGACAAGCTCTGTGGGAAAAAGAAAGCTGAAATACTTTAAAGCTGAACTAAGCAAGTTTGAGAGTTCATTTAATTTATTGTAAATTTCTAGATTCATCAGGGCAAATTTAAAACAATAATAATGTAATTTTTCAAAAACTTAAAGCACTTATGTTGTCATTTTGTTCATTTGTTTTGTTTAGTTGTTCACAAATTAAGAAGAAAATGTTGGACTTTTACTTTTTTGTGAACTTTTATTAAATAAAATGCTTTTTTGGGAGATCTTTGTTCATAAAAAGTCAAAATAATCCCTCATGGGAGGCAGAATAAGTACTCTATGGATACAAAAAAAGACTGGATACAGCAGATTCGTTTGGTTTTGAGATTGCCAGCTGGAACGTCAGGACTTCAGGTCCTCGGTGTTCTTCAAGTTTTTCTCAGTGTTCTATTTAACAAAGGTTTTCAGCACCAGGTTTGCCCCAACACGTTTCCACCTCTACAAACATTAATGAGAAAACGTTCGCCATCATTTGGTATCGTTTTATTGTGTTTGGATCTCTTAGATCCATGAAACCCGGTGACCCAGTTGCAGACGTCTGTGCGTGGCTCTGTTTGCAGTTGTTCAAATGCCAGGCACCCGGAGTGGTGGTGGGGGGGCTGCAGGGCTGGCAGGTGTCGCTTCCTTGTGGTGGGCGCTGATGTATGTACGCGCAACAGTGGTGTTTTGTTGGGGAGACCCCTTGCGTGAGTGCGCCCATTCTTCTGCTCATCAATCCGACCCCTGAGCTAAAGCTGATGCTTTGGCGGCTCGCCAGGCCGGGAGGACGAAGAGGGGTGGGGGGGGGGTGGCTGGTTGAAAATAATCATCTGTAAAGACAACAATACGCTTGAAAACCACAACTTTACGCACGCGCCTGGAGCACATTTTCGCCCAGTTTGTGCGTAATCTGAGTGTGTTTGGGGACAAAAGGCATGTTGATGGACCCTCTCCACACAATGCTGGCAGTGCTCTTGCGTCACTGGGCGCGCACACCCACAACGTGAGAAAATACTACGCTCCGCATTTAACCCTATGCCACGCCCTCAACGTAAACAAATGGGGGCTTGACCAATGAGATCCACAAAAGATCAGCCGATGATCAGATGACTTGAAAGGGGGGAAACTATTTAAAAACTCAAAAAGGCTCAGAGAGGCAGGTTTACACATTTCTGCTGCTCCCTCAGGCGTGTGCGCACCGGCTCCGCCATCGCCGGATTCACCTCAACGCTTCACTTTTGTTTGGAAACGCACAAAAACGCTTTTTTAAAGCCGGTTCCGTTTTTTTTAAATCAAATTTATTGTTCTTTTGTTTGTAACTGGACAATGAATCGTAAAGCCATTTTATCATGGAATTTCCTTCTTTGTCTATGTGTGATCTCCTCCGCTGCTGGCGCAAACACTGTTCTGAAAGGTAAGGCTGTGTTTTATTCATTTTTCTTTGTCTTGGAACGACTAGGAATCCTCACGGCGCGGACAAAATACACCAAATTGGTTCAAATCTGATAAAATGGTTCAAATATCTCATTTTGGTGCGTGGTTTGAAATCTGGATGCCATAAATCCGAATTGGTGGAACAGAAAAGGGAGTTAAACCAAAAAGCCGGGTTTCAATTTACGAGCCAAGGCTGCGACGTGTCCTTCAGCTGCTGGAGTCTTAAAGCGACCGGCGGAGGACGCACGCCGCCACGTCCTTCTTCTCTCCAGAGCGCGCATGAGACCGGCTCAGCTGAAGCCAATTTAACCATTATAAATGTTGTTTTATCAGTTTGAATGCTTAAAATGCAGCTGCAGATCATTTCAAGACTCTTTGATCTTTAATACTGCATTTTCTCATCTTAAAATGGTGTAATTTAGCTTCCAGTTGGGCAAAAATGTACTAATTACAAGTTGGGGCTGCAACAAAGAGTGGATGAAACATGTCTTATTAAAGAGGCTAAAATGTCACACTGATCCTTTTTTATTCTTAGACGAAGAAGAGTCGGAAGACTGGTCCAACCGCAAGGCTCAACATGGTCGGATTAAGTACAACATGAGGAAGAGTTTGGATCTGGAGCAGGATGGCTGCTTCCTGCAGACAGGAAAAACAGCTTCTTTAGAAGAATGTGGCTTCAATGTCACAGCTAAAACCATCTTTATCATCCATGGCTGGACGGTATGCATCTCTTCAACCGAAGTTCTGCTTATCTTGATGAAACTGAATGGCATCAAAGACTGACTCCTCTGCTTTTCCCCCTCCCAGATGAGTGGCATGTTCGAAACCTGGATGCGTAAGCTGGTGTCTGCAGTGATGCAGAGGGAAAACGAGGCCAACGTTGTGGTGGTGGATTGGTTGTCTTTGGCTCAGCAGCTCTACCCCGATGCAGTCAACCACACGCACATGGTCGGCTCAGACATCGCTGCCATGCTCAACTGGCTCCAGGTGCGTAGGCACGCACAATCACTTCCCCTCTGTGGTATCTGCAATGGAAAAAAACCCTTGACGCTAATGTACCACAGGGTTTCTATAACCAAACACAGGGGACTTTTATCAGAAACAAAACTGAGGTTTTTAGCCAGAAGCCTGCATTTACTGTAACTGGTGGTGCTTAAAATACATTGTTTGGTTCCATCTAAGCCAGACTTTATTCCATGCATTTTTACCTCCTGATTACCTGGATCAGGTGATCTAATTGACTAAACACACCTGATCCAGGTAAATGAGGCACAGCTGGCTGGAAACTAGACTGCGAATAGATCTAGGGTGGATCATCGCCTTTGGGAACCAAACTGGTTTTAATTCAAACTATTTAAGTTTTTTGATTATTATTATTATTTTATTTTATTTTTTTTATTGGCTTCCAGTCCAAATAATGAATCAAACAACTACATAACAAGAATAGATTTAGAGAATTTTAAAGCATTTTACATTGACCTTAACCAGGGGTTGGCAGCCTTTAACAATAAGTCATTTGGACAAATCCTAAAAGGAATCAAAGTCTTACTTTAACCTTTAAGAAATTTGGCAGAAGCTCACATAACTTATTTTCAAAATAAAAGATGCTCTGAGCCAAACAGGATCATCTCAGTGCAGCTCTGGGCAGCTAGTAACAACATTGTGCAGCATAAGTTAAAATGTGCTTTTAACTCATAAAAGATCAAACTTTTTACCAAAGTTTTGCTTTTCATATAAATCGACATATTCTGGAGGTAGAGTTGAGCAAACAAGACGTCTTCAGGTCAACACGGATGTAAAAACCCACATATTATCATCTATGTGCACCTCAGCTATCAATTTATAAGTTTAACTAATCTAAGTTAAATAAATGTTTTAAGAATTGCTATTTTTATTTTATTTTTTCCCCCCCTCTTTGTCCTCAGCAGTCTTACACTGCTGGGTTTTGTTCTTTTAGTTTGGGGTTGGTAGTCTTAGTTTGCAGGCTTTGTTTATTTGTTTTCTTTAGGTAGCTTTGGTTAGGCGGAGCTGCTGACTCTGACGGTCGACATGGCTGTGTCAGCAGTCTCCATGACTTATTTTATGTTTAACCAAGAGAGATAAAAGAGCCACGTGTAGATCTGGAGCCGCAGGTTGCAGAACCCCGACCTAAACTGTACTTCTTTTTTTTAAAACAGGATGAAAAGGCACTTCCTTTGGAGAATGTTCACCTCATCGGTTACAGTTTAGGCGCTCATGTAGCTGGCTATGCAGGAACGTTTGTAAAAGGAAGTATCGGAAGGATTACTGGTAAGTTGACGTCATACTTCTGTAAAAAGCGTGAATATTTTTCCCAGAAACTCAACCCTTATGTTTTGTTTTGTTAGGTCTGGATCCCGCAGGGCCCATGTTTGAGGGTGTTGAGGAGCAGAAGCGCCTTTCCCCCGACGACGCCGACTTTGTGGACGTTTTGCACACGTACACGCGAGAGGCTTTGGGCGTGAGCATCGGAATCCAACAAGCCATTGGAGATGTTGACATCTACCCCAACGGTGGCGAGGTGCAGCCTGGATGTGGACTTACGGATGTGCTGTCGATGGCAGGAAGTAGGTCGCCTTTTATTGAACCCTCTGGTGTTTGATGTATTGTAACTTTTCAACCCTTAAAAAGATCAACGTAATTCAAGTAGATTCTGAAGGAGAAAAGCGGCCGCTTGGCCGCTTTTCTCCTTCAGAATCTACTTGAATTACGTTAACAGTTGAAACGCCTATCAAAGGACTCCTTTAACAGCCGCTCCACTCCCCCAGATTTCATGGAGGTGATGAAGTGCGAACACGAGCGGGCCGTGCACCTCTTCGTCGACTCCCTGATGAACAAGGAGCACGTGAGCTACGCCTTCCAGTGCACCGACCCCCAGCGCTTCCGGAAGGGGATCTGCCTCAGCTGCCGCAAGAACCGCTGCAACAGCATTGGCTACAACGCCAGAAAGATGCGCAAGAGGCGAAACAGCAAGATGTACTTGAAGACTCGCGCCGTTACTCCCTTTGGAGGTTAGCCACGCTTTTAAAACCTCCTTCTTACTACTGTTTGTTTGGAGTTGATGATTAACAGCCATCATTACTCCAGTTTCTACTACACGCTTGTGGATTATTAACCGGCCGGTGTCTTTTGAAGGGTATCACTACCAGATGAAGATGCACGTGTTTGACAGAAAACACTCGGAGAATGCCGATCCCACCTTCTTTGTCAAGCTGTACGGCTCCCAGAACGACACGGGAAGCGTGCCAGTGGAAACGTAAGTTCCTCCTCTTGTGCACGGGTGACTTGGCAGCTGCAGCGATATTGAAGTGCAGCTATTTGTGACAGGGTTTTTGGAATTTGAACATGCGTCATTTTGCACTGGCCTCCTGCAAAGTCATGACTTCAATGCTAACTGGTTCAGTCAGCAAAGGCATGACTTCTTTCTTTTTTTTTTTTTTTCTTTTAATGGTCTACTTATTTCTAAAAGGGTGCTTGCACAAAAGGAAATAATAAAAAAAATCCTCTTTTCACAGTGCTGACTCTATTGGTCTGAACCACACAAACACCTTCTTGGTGTTCACTGAACAAGACATTGGTGACCTGCTGAAGATCCAGCTGACTTGGGAGGGGGCGTCTGAATCCTGGGGCTCCATGTGGAAAAACATCAAGAAGTCCTTCATGGCCTGGAACGCCAAACCCGCCAGAGCCATTTTGGAAGTTCGGCGGATTCGTGTGAAAGCCGGAGAAACGCAGAAGAAGTGAGTTGACGAAGAGAACCTGATTTTTGGTTATTAAAGGGTACCCAAACCCTAAATCAACTTTTTTTGCTGTTTATTTCTATGAATGGGACTTTAAAAGTACTGTCTGTTAATCGATGCAAATTTTTTTTTTATAAAATTAACTCTTAAATAGTCATTGTGTGCTGCCTCCTAAAGGTTGAATTGAGGTATTACAGTTGAATTTTGTGATTGGTCAAACAATGCAAGTTTCAGAAGTCTGACATCATTGATAACAGCCCTGCTCCAAGCCCCACCCCTCTGACTGAATTTTCAAATTTCGGATGTAGGTGGAGTCCAACTTCCTCAATTAAAATCAAGCTTAACAACTTATTTGTATTTGCAGGTACACTTTCTGTGCACAAGACCCCTCACAAACGGAGATCTCTCCAGGCGATTCGATAACTTATGTGAAATGTCGCGACGGCTGGGAAGTGAAGCCAAGGAAAAGGTATGGAATCTCCTTTTAGGAAATGCTTTTGAGCTATCAACGTGGTAGTAATTGTTTGTCTTCTGAACAGGTTGCCTATGTAACGACATCGTGGATCATCAAAATGGGGGACCCAACATGGATTTGGGGGAGGCGCTGGCCTCTCTTCATTCGAGCACTTTTTGTGGGAGGATTGATCAGCTCACAGGGGAAACGGGCTTCATTGGACTGTGGAATGTTAAAACAAAGACTTGTGGTGTCTGGAGGAGAAAAGGACTGCTCAAATGGAGCTCAGGCCGCTTGTGACTGCTCTCCTGCATAAGTTAAGGTTGTCCAATGAGCTGCAAACCATTTTTTTTTCTTTTGTGTGCACTTTTGAGGTTGAACAGAGTTGTGCCACTGAGGACAAGCCAGAAGTTGGTTTCCGTACTGTATGTCTGTTTTTTTAATGTATTTTATTTATATAAAAAATAAAGCACTGCAAGACCAATGTTATTTATAGAAGCACATCCCAGTAATGAAGCAAATGGTTTTTCATTCAAATGCAGTATTAGTGTTCAAGTGATGTCTTTCTGCTGAGATTATGGCCGTGGCAACTGAAGTCTGATCTTTGGCGCGTGAGATTTTGAGTGTAGTGTCATATGGCTTATTATGGGATGTTTGTACATAATGTAAATAACTTTTTGGAGGAAAAAAAGAAAATAAAATGACTTATTTGTAGAAAGTTTTGTCTCTTCTGTTTTTCTTTCAAACTGTTTTTGGTAACAGAGTTGATGGGTTTTTTTTTTTTTTTCTATACATTCCTTTGTAGAAATTCACTATTTGCTAGATCTGGGAATCTTGAGATCCTCACAATTCGATTACGAATAAGGAAGCAACTATTTGGTTGCTTTCTTTTAAAAAAGTGTTTCTCTTTGCTCAACCCTGGTCTAAAGTCTTGTTAAACTTTGACTCGTGGGCCAAAAAAGGGGCTCTGAAACTTGACAAACGGGCCTGTGAGGACTGAAGTGTTTTAGTACCTCATCTGAGAAGGAAACGACATGGAAACTGGACAAAATTTTTTTTTTTTTTTTTTTTTTTTTT
>NC_050520.1:6362351-6418001 GCF_002922805.2 Oryzias melastigma
GTCTTTCAGGGAAAACTCTTTGTTAGACTAATCAGAATAATGACTTGGAAAAACACAGATGTGAGTCAGATAAATCTTCCAACACCACATAAATGCAAAAACCTTCTGTACCTAAACATAAGTCAGTTTATTTGTGCTGCACCATCTAAAAGAAGACATGATAATCACAGGAAAATATATGGATTATCAATGTAGTCTATTCTAGTGTGGAGGGCCAGAGTAAATGCTGTATTGGGCCGCATATGGCCCCCGGGCCGTAGTTTGTCCTCCCCAGCTCCAGACCAATGTGACTTACTTTTCTCCACCAAAGTGCTTTTTTTTTTTTAAAGTAAAGACAAGATAGACCTTGACTTTTGAAAAAAAATCTTAAATATTTCTCAGCATCAAAATGGAAAAACGTTCTTGAACTTAAACTTAAAATATTACATTTTGTCCTTAGACCAGCTTTAAAGAAACACATCGTGCTTTAAAAATTTGTTGTGTTCCCTACATATTTAATTTTGGTGTGACATAACTTACACACCCCATGACTATTATCCATTTTTGACACTTAAAGTCTCTTTAAGTGAAGTTGGGGTCGGTCGGATGACCTGATCTTGAAGGTCAGCCATGTTTGTGCGCTCTTCAAAAATGTCAGAATGAAGAACGCTTCGCATTTAGCTCCGCTTCTTACTTTTACTTAAAAATCCTACACATTCTAAATTCATTAAATGATTCCAAATTTGTAAAGATCTAAAATATATTTTTTTCACCCCACCACAACTATTTACTTGGCAAATAAATGTTAAAATGAAAACAAATCAACTGTTATTCTACACATTAGCACAAACAAAATGCAGTTAGCATACATCCTCAGTGCTTTAGCTCAAAACATTTCGTTCTACTAAGAACAAAGTGGAGCAAACATTTAATCTTTGCTCTTTCACCTTAATGGTGTCATTGTCCATCAGTAACCTCATTATTGTGAAATTGTTTCCTTTATTGATCTGAAGGGCTGTAAAAACCTGTTTT
This sequence comes from Oryzias melastigma, assembly GCF_002922805.2. Taxonomy (NCBI): domain Eukaryota; kingdom Metazoa; phylum Chordata; class Actinopteri; order Beloniformes; family Adrianichthyidae; genus Oryzias; species Oryzias melastigma. The sequence continues at coordinate 6,363,363 of NC_050520.1, forward strand.
TGCATATCGTATGGGAATATAAGGTCAAAACACTTACAGCTTCAAAGATAACGTCTGATTGCATGTAGCTTCAACTGGTATCTTGATGGTTGGCAGGATGTGGTTGTGGCGCTTGATCGCGTCTTGTGATCTAAAATGCCAATTTCTGTATTTTTTTTCAACTTAAAAATGCAGTCTTTACATCTAAAGCTAGCATTTGTCTAATGTTTTAACAGCAAGTAATTTTAATTGCATGTTTTTTAATGACTTTATTCTTGTACAAACTAACTTTCCCACACAAGAACACCACATCTATGATGGAACTTCTGCAAAGACGAGGTGAATTGCACAAAATGTGACGCCCCACCCCCCTTTTCTCTTGAGTATCTTATTCTCATGATCATATTTGACTCTTTTACGGAACTGTAAACAGCTTATTTTCTATTAAACACAACCACTGAGTTTGACTCTTCACAGAAATTGGTTATAAGGTTACCACATTCAGAGTTTTCTGAGATAGCTCTCTCTATCACTTCCAATGTATTTCTACAAACATATCAGAATGTCCTTTAAAACTCTATTTTGATCATTTAAGTTTATGTAACTTGTTATTCCATCCAATAACTAGTTTTGTGAAGTGTGTTAATGATTTATCAGGGGGGGACACACTGTAAAGACTTTGATTTGGAACAAAGATCTTTTCTAAAGTGGTGAACTTTCTGGAAAATTAGCTTTCTGGAAAACAAAGAAAGGTCAAGTCTGTTTAAGTCTGCAAAGTTAAGTGGGTGTGTGTGTGTGGTGTGGGAGGGGGGTGTTTTTGGTTGTAGTTTTCCAGATAATCCAGAAAACTCTCCTCTTAGGTCTGGGACTTGCTGCTGAAAGATCCTTGAAGAGTAAAATCCAAGATCACAGCATAGTAAAGCCCAACTCCTGCTTCGGCTTGCAGATGTTGTAGACTTTGATCACATGATCTCTGAATCTGCTCGTTGTGGGTCAATTATGCAGACACGCATTTCCTAACAAGAGCACACATTACTAAGCAAAGTTGAATGAAGTCACCCTGCATCCCGTTATCAGATAAACAAACCGGTACAACTGCAAAGCTTTGATTCTTTTGAAGAATTTTTTTACATCCTCTCCGTCATTCTGCTCACCTGGCAGGTGTGGGCCAGTATATGTGGCTTGAACCAGGGTGGGTGGACTTACAGTAAAATCAATGCCAAAATAGCTTCAAAGAGGGAAAATACTGATGTAAATGTAATGCTGAGTGACGCTCAATAAATGAGGTCTTGTCAAAGAAAAGGTAAATGAATTATGACAAAAAGACAGTCGAGAATATGACGACTCCGACGGCCGACATGCTGAGTCAGCAGTCTTCCTGACTTATTTTATGTTTGGCCAAAGTTCCTATTCCCTTTTGTGTTTTTGTTTAAACCAGCACATTATTTGTTGTTCCCTTTTGCTATTCAGGACACAGTTTCTTTGCTTTCCTTAAACTGTTCCTTTTTCTCACTGGTGTCCAGTTTTTGTTATGGTTCCATATTTGGTTTTCCTCCCAGACTCAACCCAGCTCTGACCATTGGGGCGGTAAAACAGCCAAATCCCATGTTGGGCTCTTGGTGCTGCTACGGTACTGTTGGGTCAACGCGGGGTCCACCCTGAACAGGTTGCCAGTCTGTTGCAGAACCACACCCTCACATGCGGAATTTCGGAGGCACTAGGGGCAATTTGGAGACACCAGTTGACCTGTGACGCATGTTTTTGGTCTGTGGGAGGAAGCGGTTGTACCCAGAGAACATTCCGGCATGCATCAGGTTAACATGCAAACTTCATACTGGAAGGTCCCTGTTGGTATTTGAACCAGGTCCTTGTTGTGAGACCAGAGTGCTAACCTCTACACCACCGTTACATATTCATGTTAAAATTGCTCAAACTTTTTATGCATTTTATGACTTCATTTTTTTTGGAACTCAGGCACATCCCTTTCTCTTAAGAGGCTGTTTCATGTTCCTCTCAAAAATTAACCTACAGTAAAAATTCAGAGGAACTACTAAGAAAAACCAAGAAGGACTTCCTGTTCACGAGTGAACAGTAACGCTTGTAGGCTTTTTATTTAAACAAATGTTTATAAAAAAAAGGCATCCCATTTAGTTTTGGTGTTCTGCAGGGTTTCAACTAGGACCACTTAAGTTTACAAAGTCTGATTTAAAATTCCGTCATTTTAAAAGTTAAATTGAAGCTTCATGAGCTGGTTTATAACGTTCAACGAGTATGAATTTTTGAGAAAAAAAGTAATTAACCCATAAGAATCCATAGTGACATCAGTGTAACAAAAAAAAAAAAAAACATCAGAATTGTTATCTGTGGTCAACTTGGTTTGTGGAATTCTCCACATAATTTTATTTTTAAGGAAAATTGGGATTGAGTCGTTTTGGGTTGAATACAAAAAAAAAAAGTCTGAAATAAAGTGTGAGAATACCAAAGTCAGTTTGTTTCAAAATGTAATTGAAGAGTTTTATAAAAGTTACTTTTTTCAGGGAAGGTAATACACTGAAGGTGTTAAAAACAGTCATTACACAGAAACTATCAGATAAGATGCATGTCTGACGAAGGAATGAACACCTCATAGTCTTTGTTTACAGCTTGTTTGGCACGTTCAAAACAAGAATTTTCACAGGATACCATAATTACAATGTTGCCTGGTATGTGAAGCAAAATTACATGTTTAAACGAAGTTTAAGACTAAACCAATCATACTTTTTTTTCGTCTCTTAATAGCAGCAAACCCTAATAAATAGTTTATTTGACTTTGAATCCTATCTGTAGCGTCTCTGAACTGCTCTCAGGTTAGCAGCAGCCTCTGCAGCAGCAGCATTGCAGGTTACCCCGGAACCACGTGCACTGCAGATTACAGGGCTGGGGTTAGTGAGCATTGCCACATGTTGAGATGTTGAAGCAAGCACGGCGCAGCTGCCCCGCAGATCTGCAGCAGACTCTAATGGGGACGTAGAAGCGGGTTATCGGCCCTCAACATCTGAGCAGTCATTGCATAAACTGCTGAGAAGAAACATTGATCAAAGAAGATTAACCAACACCCTCATACACTTCAGGGCTGAGACGTTTTGGCAGACCAGTTTGTCTTGCGTCAGTGTGGTATTTTTAGAAGACCAGACGCTTGACCCATGAAGAAGATAAAAAATGTTACTGTACTTTAAATGTCAGTAATGGAGAATCTCACGTTTTAAGCAGCTCTAAACAAGCAGTTCAAAGGGTAAAACAGGATGAAAAGAGGAAACTAAGATTAAAGAAACCAATTGATCTGATCTCAAACTCTGGACACACTTCTCTGAACCTGACGGGTGACGTTTTGATGTCACTGCTTGCGTCAGACAGAGGTCCAAAGAACAACCTGTCTGTCTCTGGAAGAGATGCCACCGGCTGTCGGGCACTTTCAGTTCTTGTTAACCAGGTAATGAATAGCCGGTGTAACCTCCACCTGGCTGAGACAAACCAACTTTTTCATTTTATATTTGAGGATCAGTAAAAACAAAAAAAAATTCTTAACGGAAATGCTTGAGTTCAAAATTTCTATATCTAATTAGTACCACCTTAGCTATAATAAATGAATGAACATTGACATTAAATATTCCACAAAGGCACCAAAATGGGGAGTAGGGTAAAGGTTAACACATCACTAAATAAACGAATTAAATTAAACAAATGTGGAAGTTTACTTTCTACTTTACTCTCTTCTTTCGATTTTTTGTCAAGTTATTTCCTCATCCCTAAGAATAAAAAAACTTCTACTCTCAATTTATCTTTTAGTTTTTTGTTTGAATTGTTTCAACTTTTTATAAAGAAAACAAAAAGGCCATTCGTCCACGGCCGTATATAGGCATGGGCAAGGGGGGGCATGGCCCCTCCTGAATGCCCACCATTATGTGCAAAATCCTCCATTTGCTAAAGAAATAAAACTCACAAAAAAACTCCACCCAAAATAAATAAATAACAAAAAATATAATATAAATGGAGAAATAGACAGAGAACCTTCAGAAGGTCATTTCAGGAAGAGCATTCAATATAAAACTTAACAGACTTATCAAATAGATCAAAAGAAAAGGTGGATAAATTAATTTATATGATGCAAACATGGTTTTCTATGCATTTGTTTTTAGGGCCAAACTCTCAGCACCCCCAGAATTGCCCCTCCCCTGATATTCTACCTGCACCCAATTTTTAGGACTTTCTAGGACTTCATCTCCCAGCAACCCAATCCCACAGTTCTTGGATGTCGCTCAGCTGACTCTCATTTGCCAATCACCCACAGGAAACGTAAGCACTGCACAGAGCCTGACTCAGTGCGAAGTATTGTTTGTGCCGAGCGTTTCATCCTGACCTGATCTCCTGTTCACCTGATCATGCTTCGTCTTTGATTTGGCTTATTTGCCGCCTGCCCTGACCCTGGTTTGGATTTTGACCACTCTGGTTTCTCTCTGATGCTCCCATGCTTGTTGCTGACTTATGTGTGCCTGATCCTGATTTCATCATCCTCTCTTGGATTCATTCATAACGAACAGCAGACGACCTTCCACATGATGGAACAAACCACTTTGCCTTCTGACAAATGGCTGTCCGTTAGCATTGGCTAACAAGTGACATATTTAAGGACATTGATGTATTTACCTATGTCAATCTAAAAAAAGAATCCCCTGAAAAACAAGAAGAGGCTAATGTGAATTTTGCACTGTGTGTGGTATTTTAAATAGTGTTAGAAATATATTGTAAATAATGTCTTTGAAGCAGACGTTTAACATTTCCCATGATGAAAATGATATTGTTGTCAGGAAGCAAACCCACAATAGTTATTCTTACTCTAAGGGTGTACCTCCATTCAGAATCTGACCTCTATTTTGAAATGTGATGTTCACGCATGTAAATAGTTTGGTCGGTGAAGGTTGCATTACACCGTCACGTGGTCTCTGTAGGAACAGTACATGAAGTTCACGAATGTGTGGCGGCGAGCAATTTTCCACATGACGTAACAAATCACTTTGACAACACCTGACACCACTGTTGTAGTGCGATGTTTTCATCCTTTGTATGTTGACCTTAACTACTGCTGTGTGTGCGGCCAGTGCTGTGCTGACCCCCAGTGTAACTAGTTAAATGGTGCGTGAGACGAACAGCTGTTGTTTGAGTCAAATGTGTGTTCATAATAAGAGGAATGAGAAATAAATGTGAAGGAAAAGAGACCAAAAAAGAAAGGGATAAATTATATCGATTGAGATTAAAAATGATAGAAAACTGTGTTTTATTTGATGTGTTTTAGAGTGTAAAATGTCAAAGTCTCACCAAACAGTAGATTTTACTTCATGTTTTATGTAACTGGACAGATTTTGTGTGTAAAAGTTGAAAAAAGTAAAAAATGAATATCTTTTTTAGCTAATAGTTCCACCTCTCACCAGAAAAAAATGTTTTAGTAGTCGTTTCTATACAGATCTGACTCATTTTTATTTATAGATCAACAAAAACAGGTTTGCTTGAAGCTGCTGAGTGTATTATGTATGGAAAAACACAGGAAAAAGCCACAGAAAGCAAGAAATAATCTTCCAGTAACCTTCAAAGTACTGTCTGTTCTCTAAAGCTTCTAACAGACAGGGAGTGCTTTGATAATAAAATGATAAAACGCAGAAAACTTAAAAATAGATAAACATTTTAAAATGCACAAAAAATGTGGTGTAATAAGAAGAATGTTTATTACATGTAGAAAAATAAGTCAAAAATTCATCTATTTTGAAAAGAATCTTTAAATAAGCAAAATAAATCTGACAATAGTGTAAAAAAATGGTATTACCAGGAAATAATACTAAACAAAAAAAAAAAATTTAGTCACTAAGACGTGTTTTCTTGACCGGAAAAGTTCAATGGTCCAGACCGAGTCCTGAACCTTCTGTTTGGTCTGTATTCAGACTGACTAAAAATAAAGAATAATTGAGGTTTCAAGCTTTGCAATTCTTGTTGGTATAGTTCACTTATTCAAATGTTATATTTTGCTGACCAATTTTGAACGTTTCTATCAAAGTCAGGTACAACAGTTTTACTTACTTTTACTTACTTAGACGGTTGCTAATTTTCTGTATCCAGGAGATACAGAAACTCATTGAAATATGGTTGGATGAATGCAGGCTCATAAAAACAACTTTTAATGTGATACACATTACTTCTGACACTGTTATCCTGACAATCTGTCATTAACATATCAGCGAACCTCCTCAGCAACCATCTGGCAGCATGCCTCCATCGTACCAAAGCAGCAGCAAAAAGTGTTGTACCTGACTTTCATTGGTCTGCGAAATAAAAAGTTTGAATAAGTAATAAATCCTGGCAAGGATTTGCAAAGTGAAACACCTCCATCTTTCTCTTTTTGTTTGGACCCGCCCTTGTAACTGGTGGTCAATGACTGAAGAGATTTTTAGTCACATGATTTTTGTTTACAAGTTTTGGTCCGGGAAACGCTATTCTGCTTGACTACAGTCTGAATACGACCAAACACAAGGCAATTATTTGGCTGCTGGAAAATGTACTTAATATTATTATTATTATTATTATTTGCAAAATAGAAAATAAGACAATTTTTCTTGTAAAGTGAGTCTTGTTAGCTTCTTAAGATTCAGGTTCTTCAGCACACCGTTCAGGCTGAAGGATTCTTCTCTTTGTCATAACACACTACAAAGGCTAAATCTCCGGGTTCAAGGAGGCCGCCGCTTCTCAGAGTGTTGGAAAAAGTTGGCAGCCCTCCTGCTCCTTTATCAGGAGAAAATGTGTTTGTTGCTGAGTTGAAGGTGGCCCGGTCTGTCTGACTGTCTGTCTGGCTGACTCCTCCCCCACACACCTGTAAACTCAGTGACCCCAGACCTCCATGCTGGCTTTAATAACGGTTGTGACTGACTGCAGGACTAGCCCCTTTATTCTTATTTTTGGAGCATTTAATCAGAAATGATCCAACATGAACACTTCCACTGAAGCTCCAAATCTGTAACCGGTAACAAATAAATGTGATTAGAGACATGGCAACCTTTTATCTCTATGGGAAAATGACTTCGTTTATTTTGAGTTGCTGGATATCAGTTGAGGAAAAATAGAAGTCAAAACCGACTCAGGAAATTGGATAATCTTTTAATTAAAATATTTAATTCTGTATTTCACGTCAACACACTTCTATATAAATCGTATTTAGTAAAATAGGACTATGGTACCAGATGAGGCAAGATGTTATTTTACTAACAAAGATTGACCTAATGTCCTCAGTGGCTCCAGATGAGGAGCAGCAGTATCCGACCAATTATAGCCTTGAGAACATTCACCAGAGAGTCAAAAAGAGCTTGATTGGAACAGTTGGTTTCTCCCAATGATGAGGGATCGTGCCACTACAGACTCTACTAACACAACAAGCCAAAATCCAATTTTATTCCCAAGAGATTCACTAGAATTATCATCATCGGACTAAGAATCATACACCTTACTTGGAATAGGCCCTGAAAAATAAAAGGATAGAAGACCCACTCAGAAAATTGTGTTTTTAACATGTTGTGGCATTTCTGAGTATTTCTTGATTGAGATTGTTGTGAATCACGAGCAGCTTGTATTTGTTATGTAGAAAATATTCTGGGTGGACCACAAGCTCTCTGCTCCACTCTATAGAAAAATAGATCCATGTACGTCTTTGTTTTCTTCGCTGGAGCTGGGATCTATAGATCAAAACTGTAGCTCCAATATTGCTCATGACTTTTGTTGCACTGCTAATGTTAGGTGGAAGTATGAAGGGCTATAAGCTGGATGTCTGCAGATACTATGTCCTAGAAACAACACATTTAAGAAAAAAAATTGCTAAAAATGGAATAATCTCAATTAGAAAGACCACTGGGAATGTGTGTAAAATTGCTCAAGAGACTATTGGAGTGTGTCTTTAGGGTCATAATTTCAGATGGAGCTTATCTAAAATATGATTTAAAACACTACAACCATCCATTTTCAATGAAAAGCTAATCATCATAAAATCTATATTTAGGAGAAACCCAGAAGCAGATGGCGTTTACAAGCTCAGTTCTGCACTGACTTCAGATAACTCCATGGTAACCCTCATGGTTTCCATTGTTTCAGATTTTTCTGCTTTTGTCTCAAGTCTCTTCCAGGATCTGTTTATTTCTGCACTGAAGGAAAAGATGAAATTAATTTGTTGGATCCTAAAGGCCAACAACAATTTTTGAGTGGCTTTGAGACAGTTTTTTTATGGAGGGGTGTCAAACTCAATCTCACAGGGGGCCAAAATCCAAAACACACCTTAGGATAATTATTTATTGAACACACTAAAACAATGTTTTTAAAACTTTTAAAAATGTAATTTTTTAACATAATTATGAATGATAGAAAGGCAGGAATATTATTCCAGAATAAATCAACTTAAACCTTAAATAACTTTCAATATTTTACTCTCCATATAAATATATTTTGTCAAAATTATACGAGTTAGAAATAAACGCAAGATAACATCGGACCATTAATAACAATTAAATAAAATCATCTGGAGGGCCGGAAAGAATTACCTGAAGGGCCGGATCCGGCCCCCGGGTCCTTGACTTTGACAGATGTGCCCTAAAAGGACATCGAAGGAAAAAAATAGTAGGAAAAGAAATTATGTTATTCTTTAAAAAAAAGTATTTTTGGTTATGATCTGGTGCGCAGTGCACATGTTAGCAGTACGCACCAGATAGTAACCAGTTTTTTCTTGTACTTCTATTTTTTTTTATGTCACTTTATGGCCTCCCCCCCCAAAAAAAGAAGTAAAATTAAAAAGTGTTTCTCAAAATTAAATTGAAGTTAAATAAAAAATTCTGGTTCCTAGCTTGTCTGAACCAGTTAGTAACTAGGAAACATTTTGTTTACTCCAATTTTTTGACTAAAAAATTTTTTACCTCAATTTTAGGAAAAAAAAGTCATTTTTACTTTAAATTGTAAAAAAACAAAAAAAAACAAAAAAAAAAAACTTTTTTTCAGTCAATATCTGGTGCACACCAGTTAGTAGCCAGAAAAAAAACAAAATTTTTTAGAAACTTTTTTTAATTTTTTTTTTTTTACTTTAATGTCCCTTTTGGAGTTCCGTAGTTTTCAAAAAGATAGTTTGAAAATACAAATATGTGGCCAACAGAAAGGCTGTTCGGTTGAACAAGCGAGACACAGAGCTGGGATTGTGGGGGTGTTGGAGGAGAAAAGACAAAGAACAACATGAATCTTGCTTCAGTTCTTTAAAAGACTGCTTTAAACACACCATGTTACTTTGATTTGTTACTTCCTTTTATTTGAAATTCTCTTACTTTTTCACATCTGTGGCCCATTAGATAATTGCTCCTCATTTAGATTTTTTTCTGCATTTTTTCTCCCTCTACATGTAAATGATTCTTTTGTCCTGTAATCTTTATCAACATCACAAATCTTTACTCCTTGAGGGTCAGAAGTCGCCGTCCTTGTTTTTGGTATTTTTATTTGCTCTTTGGAAACTTCTTCATCTACTTATTCACTGACAGATTTGTGTCCTGAATCCTTAAAAAAACTGTTCCCATTTCAACCCTTTCACTTTTTTCAGTTTACTGCAGGAGCTGAATCTGAATGACAGCTGCTTCCATCTCTGTGACCCAGTTTGATGACTTGCCACGTCTCACATTGGTCTGAGGAGGAAATAATGTAAAAAAATAAAATTTGAGGACCTTTTTATCCTTTGTCTCAATGCAAATATGAAAATGTAAAGTTCAGGAGGAACAAAAACATCAAAAGGCTTCCCTTCATGTCGGTTTTGGATTCCACCCCCTGATCACATCATCAACACCTCACATGTGAAAGCTGAGCTCCTGATTGGTTCTTGTCACTCAAACATTGAACTCTGGAAACATCAGCTGGGAAAATTTCACTTCTGATAGGATATCACGCTGCAACCGATGCTCAAATTGAGCTGCAGAACCTCTTACTGTGTTTGTACCGCGACTGCGTTCAATGTGAACGCAGCTTATTTGCTGTTGCAACTTGGCTGCCTTCTGTTTTTATTCTCCAATCGTACTAACATTTGTTCACTCTGATTCTCCACCAATTGAAGCATGATTACGCAAGACATTTAAAGGTTATTTAGTGGGTTTGGCAACACGATGAACCAGTGCTTCACTGATTCTAGTAACTTCATTTGGATTTAATGTCATCACAGTGCTGCAAGACCTTGATGGGCTTGACTTGAATGACTTACCAAACGGATGTCAAGTCTGGAGTTGTTTGGATGTGGAATATTGAGTATTGAATCATCAGTCAATTCAGGGTTTGTTTTTACAGAGACAGGAACAGACTGATGGAACCGAATATGAAGTTTCTGGAGACACGAAACAACACAAGGAAGTCCATTCAGGATTTAACCAAGGGAGAGACAATTTCTTAATAGAATTGTTCAAATGGCCGAGCCGTAAAGTGCTACTGGATGTTGTCTGTGACTGCTTCCAAACTCCCAAAGACTCCAAGCAAAGGAATAACTTGGGGGTTAAATCCCCAAAGTTCTTTGAGATTACAGCTGTAATCTGTGCAACCTCTTCTTTGAGGGTTAGATCCCTCAAATATTAACCTTCTTATTTTGCAAAAACTGCTTAAGAAAAGGTTATTTTGTGTGGATTACTAACATTCCAGTCTGCCTAAATGAAGAGCAGCAACGGTCCACAGAAATCTAATTGAAATCCAGCAGAAGCTCTCAATCAGGTCAATGAAAATTGTGTTACTGGTGTTTTTAACAGGTTCTTGTGGCATTTTTCTCTTGATGGAGGACATGTATTGTGAAAATTATGATTAAAAGTGGTGCTACAACTGCTCCATGCTGGTGTATCCACTTAAGGACCAATAGATCCATGTACGTCTTAGTTTTTCTTGTCTGAGCCTGCATCTGGATCAAAACTTTACGTATGGATAGCTCCAATATTGCTCGCCATTTTTGTTCCACCACTAATGTTAGATTGGGGGGTTTTAGGGACTATAACTGGCATCAACAAAGACAGACGGATGACGTCAACAGACCAGCTCCACGTCTCTCATTAGGATCCCAGTTTGCTGTTTTCATTGGAAGAAAGTTTGTTGTAGTTTGTTGTTGTTGTTGTTTAGTTAAAATGGCCAGTGAGGCCTTGCTGTTAAAGGTTTCAAAGACAAATGTTATAAAGTTTTTATTCTTACTAATGTGTGTTACCTTAATGAATGTCTTAAAATTGAACCATATTCTTAATTTTCTCCTTTTATTTCATGACATTCAAAAAAACATTGTTTTTGTCCCACGGACCGGATCATATTTCGATTTTGGCCCCATGAGTGAATAAGTTTGGGCACTCCTGATGTAAATAAATATGTGACAGGAAGTGGGGGAGGGGTTGCTCCTTGCCAATAGTCCTGCTTACAGCTCAGAGGTGAATTTTCAAGACATTCTGATTCTCAGGTCTTCAGATATTGGTTAGGGACTCTGACACGTCAAAAATTGACATTTTGGGTTTCCCCAGCTCATCGTTTTTTGACGTGCTGGCTGTTCCCATTAAATGTCCCAACCTCTGAACCCATATTGGTCCAATACCGGGATGCGGAGCACACCTGTACCCTGACCCATTACTGGTTTAATACCATATCGCTTTTGGTACCACATCCAGTCCAGCATTGCAGACCCTTAATTTTACTAACAGCCAGCACGTCAAAAACGACGAGTTTTGGACATCCAAAACGTCAGAAAGTGGCGCGAAAGGGTCCTTGGCCAAACTTCAATATGTGACGACTTGGGAATGGGAATGTGTTGGGACTTTTAATGAACTCCTGCCACTCTACAGAAACTTTGTCCCAGAAACAAAACTGTTTTTTTATTTTAGCAAAACCTGCGTCATTAAAAGACCACTGAGAAAACTTTTACAATACATCAAAAGATGATCAGATGTTAACCTCATTTTACTAAATTTAGTAAAGATATTGCTATTTTTGGTAGATTTCTGAAATTTCAGCCTGATTAAACTAAGAGCAACATCGGTCCACAGAGCGACTCTTAAGAAATCTTAATAGAGTTGTTCTGTTCTCGTAGACATAAATTTCTCAGAATGTCTCTTTTAACTGTCAAACTTCCTCTTACAGACAACAATGACGTTGTAGTTTGCAGCGATGCACGTTCGATTTAGTAAGACGTGCAGAAACTAACAGAAAACGCAGTTATTTGAAGATATAGATCAGTCTTCAGAAAATATTTACAATGCCTGTCAGTTTTATCAATTTTAAATAAGAAAAACACAACTCTTAACAGTAATACTTGGGTATTCCTAGTACCTAAATACCTTGCAAGTCCTTTGCATTCCCTCAATTATTTACAATTCCAAATGTATAAGTTGTGTTAGGACCCTGTAGGAGCCTCATTACTGAATGTATGTTTTTGACAACATGATACACAAAAGTCATACTTTTTTATTTTTGACATTTTGTGCGTGAACATACTTCTTAACACGTTTAGACTGGCTCTTTGGAGAGTTTGTATTCATAAATGTCAGGATGAAATGAGCTGTAAAAGTTGAATGCTTATTAACAGTTGAAATGAAGCCATCCATTCAGGATAACACATCAGCCTCAGACTCTACAAACTGACATCACCCAATAAACCAGCCTTTTACAACAGGCTTCAGCCCTCAGGCGTAACGATTATTCGCTTCTCAGGTTCCTCTGCTCAGGAAGCCGAGTCTGACAACAAAACTTCACGGTGTCAAATTGAGATGTATCACTTCCTATTTTGTGTATTCTGACGCTGCTGGTTTTAAATTAACATACAGTCTGTCGTTATTTGTGTGTCTGAGCTGATTCAAAACCGCTGGGAAACAGTTTATGGAAATGATCTAATTTGGAGTTTTATAGCTACCAAAATATTAATTCACATGTATTTCTTAGGGCTTTCTGGGGGTGATAGGTCATAGTGAACACAAATACCACACATAAGTGTGAGTATGGGGGAAGTAGGTGAGACACAGGTGGATTTTTGACCTCCCCAAACTCCTAAGCACTAACCAAATGGGGCTGTGTGAGTCTGTCACATGTTAATGCTCCTCTTCTCCTCCTCCACAGGTACAGGCGTTTGTCAATCAATAAAAGATTGCCGTAGATGTCATAAGGACAGTTCCTGTGATGTTATTCCTTGGGGGATATCTGATTGTCATCCATCCATCCATCCATCCATCTTCTTGGCCGCTTCTTCCCTTTTGGGGTCGCGGGGGTGCCGGAGCCTATCCTGGCTACTGAAGGGCGAAGGCGGGGTACACCCTGGACAGGTCGCCAGTCCGTCGCAGGGCCTCAATCACACACACATCCACTCTCACATTCACACCTAGGGGCAATTTAGAGTCACCAATCAACCTATGAGGCATGTTTCTGGACGGTGGGAGGAAGCCGGAGTCGCCGGTGAAAACCCACGCATGCACGGGGAGAACATGCAAACTTCACACAGAAAGGTCCCAGCCGGGAGTCGAACCGGGGCCTTCTCGCTGTGAGGCAAGAGCGCTAACCACTGCGCCACCGTGCAGCCCTATCTGATCGTCAGAAATGAGAAAATTAAACAGAGTGTAGTTTTTGTGGGAATTTAACAGGTGTCCTATGGGAGCCTACTGATTATGGGCAGTATTTGGGCACGGTCAGTAGGGCCCTGTACTCACACCTCACTACGACTACAGTGTGGCGTCAGGGCCCCGCATGACATAAGTGGGTGCAATTTACTTAATCCTTACAAATACTTCCCGATACATTTACCTCACATTTACCATTGGTACGTTCCATTTTCATGACGTCCCTTACAATAGCTGTACAAGCCTCAAGGGAACTGCAGGACACACCTCCCCTTAAGGGGAGGGACGCTCCCCTTAAGATGTAGCCACTCCTCTTTATGACTCTCCACGGGATTGGACAACCCAAAACATCCGTACAGTTCAACCCACAACGCAAATTCATGAGACTAATGCTTTCAAGTCCCACTCCACCTATATTTATTTATAAAACTATTACCAGGGGTCTTTTAATTATGATTATGCAGTTTTTAGCCAAAATAAAATAAAAAAAAACATTTTTCAAGACATATTTTCTGTAAAGCAGAAGGAGTTCATGGAAATTCGCCTCTGGGTTGTGGGTGAGAAGAAGTTCCAGCTGCCCTTTGTTTACACTCTTTCCCGCTAGCTTATATCCTCTCACAAGCTCAAGCTAGCATTAGCGTACCAAAAGAAGCGGTGAACGATATCGGAGCTATTCAGCGGTACAGTTTTGAGCCAGATTTCAGCTCAGACGAGGAAAACAAAGACGTTAATGGATCTACTTGACTGCAAGTGGATGCATCAGAATGGTAGAGGAGACTTTGACCCGATCATTGCTGCGTCGCAAACCCAAACTTTTTTAAACTGCTGGTTTTCATCACAATTTAGATAAAGAAAACTGAGAAAGTTGTCCTCCATCGTGAAAGAAAATGCCACAAGAACATGTAAAAATAAATAAATAAATAAATAAATAAAAAAACATGTCCAGCCATTTTAATTTAAGCCTGCTTACAGGGTAACTAAACCCTAAATCAACTTTTTTGGCTGTTTATCTCTATAAATGGGGCTTTAGAAGTGGTCCTGGACAAAATTTTGACAATTCAAAATAAACTTGTATAGTTCTAAAAAATAATGTTTTGAATCTGTCTTTGTGCTGCCCCCTACAGGTTGAATCAAGTATTACATTTACATTTTGTGACTGGTCACACCACTAAGGTCCCACGCCCTGATCTGCAGTTCCAGTAATGACAACCTTTTCCCAAGCCCCACCCCTCTGACTGGATTTTCAAATTTCAGCTAAGGGTGGAGTCAGTCTCCAACTGTTCCTGTTTGGTTACCCTTTAAATATATAAATATATCTTCTGTTTTATTAAATAATTAAATGTTTGATCTTAGAGGAAGTAAACTGGATTTATAATTTCTCTAAGTTGAACCAACACATTCTCGTTCCCAAGTCGTCATATATTGAGGCAACGTTAGGACTCATCAGCGTCACCCTAGCCTAGGGTTGGGTACTGCATCTGGAACCGATCCACGTTCGGTGCCTGGATGTTAAGGTTAGGATACTGGTGCAATCCATGTTCCAGTGCCAGAATGGTACCGGTTTCCGGCTTGGAGAATGGGGAGCTTTGATTTAATTGGAACATCCAGCACGTCACAAAACGTCGAATTTTGACGCGGAGGGTCATCAACCATGTATCAATATGTGGTGACTTTAGAATGAGAATGTGCTGGGTGAACATAGAACCTCTCTGAAGGCTTTCTGTTCAGACTGTTCGTGACAGTGTTCTGCATGGAAAACTTTTATGACTTTCTTCACACAATTAGCTCTAGTAAACAACAGCCTTCAGCTTTACGGTGAATTTAATGATGGATTTAAGAAAAGTATGTCATTAAATCTACAAGATTATTAGTGGTTTTTCTAAAAGGGTAATAAACAACATTTTTGCTTTATTTCTGACCTGAAATGTTAAAACCTTTCTGGCTGTGGTAAACGGGTGAGAACTCGGGACTGGGCTCAGTGATTTACTGCTCGCATACACAGAATGTCTGAGACGCAGGTCAATTCTGCTGAACCCCTTTGTAGTGTCGGTGTCAAAGACTGAGACTTTCTCATGAGAATGACTGAGTGAGGCCCGCAGAAGACCTTAAAAAGAAGAAAAAAGCCCTTCCAATGGAAAAACAACCCAAAAAGAAAAAGAGGGGAAAAAACTATAATCTGAAAATGGGATTTATATAATTCTTCCAGATTACATTCTTTGGTGGCCCCTCCATGTTAGAACTGGCACAATAATTTAGTTAAATTTCTCAGACGTCTCTGCATGAAATGAGCTTATAGTCATGTGCACTGTTCGCACTTCAGAGAAGATTAACGGGTATGGTATTTGGTCTTTTAGCATACGTCTGGCATGAAAAAGTGAAAAAAAATACGTCTTTATATATAAATTAGTGTTTTTGTTTCATTCAAGGATCTTTATTATTTCACAACTAGGTGAAACAAAATGGTAAAAATTAAAATAAAATACGATTGAAAATAGAATATTCTAATTTTAAAAATTCACATTATTTATAATGTGATATGGACATTTCTGTCAGATTAAGACAAATTTTAAAATTATTATTATTATTTTTGCAACTTTATAAAATCATGTTTCAATGTCATTCCGTTCTTCCTGAATGTCAAAGCAAACAGCTTCAATTTCATAAAGCTGTCCGACAGGGGAAAGATCACCCCATCATCATCATCCCTGTTTTTCTGCACAACTTTTGAATTATTCCATAAATTTGTTTTTGCACGTTTGCTTTTTCCCCACATATAAAATGGTAAATGGCGTATACTTGTATAGCGCTTTCTACCCTCCTTCGAGGGCCCAAAGGGCTTCACAGTCACAGACCCATTCACCCATTCACACACACATTCACACACTGGTGGTGGCTCCGCTGCCGAACACTGGTGCCAACCTCCCACCAGAGGCAATTCGGGGTTCAGTGTCTTGCCCAAGGACACTTTGACACATGGGTGGGCAAGGCGGAGTCGAACCAGCTCACTTCTGATCAGGAGTCGACCGCCCTACCACTGCACCACGGCCGCCCAATATATAAATATATACATATAAACGTTTTTGTAAACCTCATCGTACTTAGTCTTTTTCTAATATTTTTTTCTGTAAAACTACTGGTGACACATGATTTCCGGATGTTTTAATCTTTTTGTCTTTATCTTTCAGCACCAACCGTTTCCTGTTAATCACTCCGGTGCATATTTCACTTCATGGATCATATTAGGCAATGCCAGAAGGTTTTTTCTTCGCCTCGTTTATCATATTATGCAGATTGTTTAACCGTCACAAGTTAGCTCATGTTTTTGAGTTTATTTTTTTAATGATCTTTCCTAATCACATTTTTTTATGAAAGATTGTGATTATTTATTACAAAACTTGTACTCTCCCCTCCATGTTTTTTCCCTATCTTGTTCTGTCCATCAGTGGAGCAAACAAATAGGAGCTGAAGCTTTCTTGTTTTGCACATATGTTTGTTACAAGAGTTGGTTGTGTAGTTTTGGACACACGTGTAAATTTGGATTAAGCCCTTTTGTATTTGAGGCTAAATTTTATCTTTATTATATTTGTGTGCACAAGGTGGACTTTTATATCAGATTTTGTTTTAATAAATACAAAAAATAATAAATACATTTTCAAAATTTAATGTGCAGATTTTAGAAGACACTGTTATGCATTTATTTAATTAGTTTTTTGCGAACTGTTAGTTTATTTCAGGAAAAACATCAAAATAATTGAGGTTTTTGCTGATTTTACCACATTTTCATCACTTTGATGTAAAGAGTCACTCGGATCAAAACCATGTTTTTAGTGTTTTTAACATGTAATTGTCACATTTTTCTCATAATGGAGGATTAAAACTGAGTTTCTGAATATTTCTTTACTCAAATCATGATGGATTGGGAGCAGACAGAAACACGCGTTTTGAAAAAGCTTGGTTTGTGACACAAGTCCATGGGCGTGCCAGAATCGTGCGTCTCTACTACATTTCTGTTGCATCAACTTAAATTTGCAGACAAACAGATACATCTTAATTTTCCTGGTCTGGGCTTCCATTAGGCTCAGAAATGTACAGCGTAGCTTCTTTTAGCTACGCTAATGTTAGCTTGGGCTCGTGAGGTGCTATAAGCTAGCAGGAGACAGTGTAAGCAAGGGGTTGATGGGAAATTAGCTGAGGCTAACTTCTGCACCAACAGTCCCGCCCACTATCCAGACGCAAATTCTAATGAACTCCTGCCGCTCTGGAGAAAATATGTCTTAAAAACAACAATCTTTTTGATTGTGGCTTAAACTGCACAATCATAACTGAAAAAAAGACAAACTGGGAACGATTTTACAATAGAGAAAAATGTTGGCAGGTCATTATTTATTTTTTGCATCTATTTTTATTCTCATCTTTGTCTTCAGTGGAATGATCAGGTGTGATCGTTGTAAGGCAGATAATCCAGGGGACAACACACACAGAACGGCTCTCTTTGAATGCCGACCCAGGGTGACTCATGTTCGTGATAACAGGCAAACATAAGCCTTCGATGTGAAGCCATTTGTTTAAGAAAGTGTGACTCAGAAACATTACAAATAGTTACAATCGTTGCATAAAACATGTCATCTTTACAGTAAATGGAAGACGTTGTTGTGTCAGGTCGTTACTTCAGGCAAGAACGATCTACCTCACCATATTCTACTGAGCCGCGGCTGAAGAAGCCTCTGACTGAAGAAACCTTGTTGTTTCAACAGTAGTATTTTCTACAAAGGGGTGTGTTTGTCGTGTTCTGCACTTTGTGCAATAATTGTCTTTCACAATGAGCTGCAGAGACTTTTGATCTATCCACAGGAGAGATTCAGCCTCCTTTGTTAAATTAGATAATTCAGTTAATCCTAAACCACAAAACTGTGGAAGATTTGCATCATACCAGGAAATCCTGAAAAGATCTTACCTTCAAAAGGAGCACAGTCTGCTCTGTAATTTGTTTTAAACACCCACAATGTTGTTCTTCCAGTCCTTAGTCGCTCAGGTGATTGTGCAGGTTCGTCTCCACCTTTTTTCCCAGATGCTCAGTATATTCTTTGCTTTGGTTACACTAAACGCTCAGTCGGTTGGTCTCTGTTGTTTTTTGTTTGACAGATTTACGAGCTCACAAACTCTGGACCAAACAAGCAAACCTTGGTCTGATTGTAGGGTAGTTTTAAGGGAATTCTGGTGTGGTTCAATGGGAGTATGACTCTCCAGCATAACCAAGAGGAGAAACGAGTCAATTAGTTTCTGAAGGACTATGCATTTTGAAAAAAAAGTAATCAGCTTAAAGCTGGAATTCACGTTTGATGAATGGTTAAAAACATGTTGCCACTGAAGAGCCAAAGCTACACAGAGATGACTTTGTTTAGGCCTTTGTCACGACTCCCCTTATGCGTAGATATAGATATATATATGCAGACAAAAAGTTGTCAGATCTGTACGGGGTGGACTGATGGCTCACAGGAAATATCAAACTTATACACACAAGGTTGAAGTAGGTGAGATGCAGGTGCGTCATACAAATTTTTCATTTTTACAACCCCCCCAAAATCCTTTGCACTGCACAAGGAGCCCATTAGTGCTGTTCTAGTGATATCTGTGACTGCTAAAATTTAGAAATTTACACAGAGTGTGTGGTCATCCAACAGACACTTGTGCATCACTTACAAACCCAATGCATGCAGGATTTACACGTGGTCAGGAAGGAGCCCTAGGCTAATGCCTAGCACATGGTGTAAGGGCAACACCATACAAATACTTCACGAAACCCTTACCACATATATGACAATTGCACGTTCCATTTTCATGACGTCCCTTAAGGTGGAATGCGAGCCTAAAGGGAACTACGAACACCTGTGCTCCCTTTAAGATGGAGCTGATCCTGTCTACGAACCTCCATGGGCCCAGACAACCCAAAAACCCTCCGTAGGTGTGCAAGTGGCTCAGGGTGTATTCAGACTGAACACATTTGGTTTGCGTTAAGTGAACCAGAGTTTGTTTCCCCTGAATATTCAATGCAAATGTTCAGTCTGAATACACCCGAGTGGACCCTGGACCGGGACCAGGAACATTCTCTAACCCATATTTGAAGGTTTTTATCAAACAGGAAAAATGGTTAGAATGTGTGAAGCTCTCCTAGGTATGTTGATGTTGGGAGTGGGGTCATCCCAACCCCACAAGCCAGTGCTGAACCATTTTTTTTTCTTAATAATTATTGATTTTCACAGGTGTCTGTGGCAGACATGATATTCTGTCCTCCTTAATCCTCATTCGTCATGGGATGGATCACACATCAATGTAAGGCTTGGGTCATCTGGACCCCATAAGATAGCACAGGGGTTAACACAGGTGAAAATGCTTCTTTCTTGCTTTTCTGTGTCTTGTTATCCAGGATGCTGTGACGTCATCCTAAAATCTACCTTGAAGTTCCTTAATAGAATTAAGATAAAAACAATACCATAACACCACCAGAATGAGACCCACCAACTCAATTAAATGTAGTTGGATGAAGTCAGGCTCGTTAAAACCATTTTTAATGCATTTGCTTCTCACTGTTTTCCTGACAATCTATCTGTTATTAACACTTATCAGTGTACCTATCGCCTTGCAATACCATAGTTCCAGTACAAAGTGTTCTTTCTGATGTTCATAAAGAGGATCAAAAATAGTCAGTGAAATATTAAAGTTTAAAGACTGCAAAGTGTAAAACTTCCATTATTTCTGCCTCTAGTTGCTTGCCACGTAATCTCTGGCCTTTTTAATGTCCATAACCAATAATGTAATCCTTTTATATTGAATCTATCATTTTTGGATTTGATTCAACTCAAAATCAACTAGTAATAAAGTGAAACACAATGTTATATTATATGATGTTATATATATTATATATTATTGAATGTTATATTATAACAAAAAAAAGGTTATTCTAAAGTCTGCGGCTCACATGATTACTCACAACCAATAATAAGCTTTAGGATGAAATTTTTAGATTTAACCTAATCTAAAGTTAAAATAAAACACAGCCACATAAGACTATTGTGTTGTTGCTCAGCCAAAGAGTATAAGAAGTTATTTGGCTTTGAAGTCACATGTTTGATTCATAGGATTTGAGGACTGATTTATACAATAGATCAAACACATCTGAGTGTTTTTTGGCAGACAGATCGCTCCATAAAAGAAACTTCACTTTCTATCACAGCTACATTGCTGTACAGTGAGGATTTACTGTTAATCTTTTAATTCCACGTTCCAACTTTTTTTTTTCCTTCTTAGGAAGATAACAGGGAGCAGCAAGTTCATCCACACATGTGCAGTAAAATCCCAACGCCGGACCTCAAAATGATTGTTTCTGAAACACTATTGTATTTTAAATGTGCCATTTTCATCTCACAGGAGTCCATTATGTTCACCCTGCTGCATCATGGGATAAGCCCTTGAATTCTCTTCAGGTTTATGATAATCTCAGCTTCCTCTCATACCCCAAAATGATATCTAGCATTTAGAAACTTGAAAGTTCAAGATTGCACTGAAAGTCTCTCATAGTTTTATCCTGGATATGTGCATTTAAATTAATTTGGCCCTTCATGCTTGCCATACCAGGTTTAATGCAATCTGGCCTCGTTCAGCTCAGCTGTTGGCCAGAAATAGTCAGTTTAAAAATGTATTAAATTATACAATCAAAATACATGTATCTCTAATTAGCAGACCCCATCTTAAGTCTTTAATTTTAATAATATTTCTATTTTAATTCTCTGTTTATTTATTTATTTATTTTGTTATTTCATTGTATCTTTTTATGTTGGCTTGACTACATAGTATGAAGGTATTGTTAAACTTTTTTACACTGTTTTTTTTTTGTTGTACTTGAATTTATGTATATTTGTATATAACAATTTGTCTTTTTGAATTATTTTAATCAAAAAAAGAAAGAAATGCAAAGTCAGTTCTTGTGGTTTTATCTCACATTGACAAAAAAAGTATTTTGCAAAGTTAAACATTTAGCTTAAAGAAGGATTTTCCCTTGTAGGTAAAAAATATGCCTGTAGAATTCGTTTTGGTAAGGTTTCTCAATTAAATTGTAATGTCCTGCACTTTTAAGACATAATTTAATCTTGAAATTAGCTATAAACACTCAAATTTAGCTATGTTGCTCAGGTAATTGAAGAAACGATGTCTTAAAATGAATGTTCATTGTTTAAAAAAGTTTTCAATATTTAAATTAGATACATTTATGAGCATTCTTTTTCCTACAAAAATATCCTCTTTTAAGCGCTACAATAGTGCAACAACCTTTATTTTGTAGACCAACTGAACCAGAATGAGACAATTTAAGATAAAATATATACAAAATAAAGTAAAAGAACTAGTTTTAATTTGAGATTTTACTTGAAATTAGATGTTTTCAAGATCAATTGACTATAAGATATTCAATTTTCTTAGCAAATTACTGAAAATTAAGTAAATGTTATGTCTTATATTGACTATAAAAAGATATTTAAACTTGAAACTATTCAAAAAAGTGATATTTTGTGTTTTTGCAGTGCGTCCGTTCTAACAGGAAAGAAATTGATATAGTTTTATCTACATTAGAATGATTTGAAATAAAGCTGGGAAACTTAAAAGCATCAAAGACACGTTGAACTTTTTGAAAATGTATTTTCTGATAAATTCCTGTTTTTGATCCACCAGTGTTCTGCGGATAAACTAAACAGAGCAAATCAGGTACCAAAAAGAGATGCGTTTATGGACAGATGGAGCAAGAAGCATCTCAAAGGTTGTTGCTGGTGCAATTCCATGCAGGAGTGGAGGGCTCCTCCTGGATTAAAGACCGGATCCTTGAACTGTCAAGCAAAATAATCAAAGGTGAGAAACAAATACAACTGCCTGCTTTCATTTTTTTTACAAAAACATGAACAAAAATGTCAGTTTTCCATAGAAACAATAGGATTTTTTAAAATATAGTTTGATTTAAGATTGTCTTCAAATCAATAAATTGGAGCAGTTTCTAATCAATATACTCTCAGAAATGCCCTTCTACTGCCTTTTTTTCTCCAAAACACCATCTTTTCAAAACTCATCTAAGGACCAGAAATAGTGTGATTTCCTTTACTGGCATCAGTGACACACTGAAATGTAAAACCACCAACAACAAAGTCTGAATACAAAATTCTGGAAAAAATACCCTTGTTTATGGGAAATGTTAAAAGAACAATGAGTACAGAAACTAACGACAAACATGCTTGATTTAAAGTAACGTCTGTTTTCAATTCTGCCTCATGATTCACACTAAATAACAGACATTTTACTCATAACTGTTGAGCTGTTTTGATCTGTCATCTAACATCTATAGATAGTACTTTGCACTTCTGCAAAAACACTTCTTATGTCCTTTTTTGGGTTAATGTCTGGTCACCAGACAAAACCACACAATTCACTTAAACTTCATTAAAGAACAAATCGTGCCACCCCAACTAGGTTGAGTCACTCTGCAATTCTCCAAGAAACAGCTCCTAGTCAGATGAATGTGACTAATCAGAACATTTAAAACGTTTCTTCAGAACCACTAATTACTCATTTGAACCCGAGGTTTTGCAAGTATTGCAGCAAACTTACCATTTTCCAAGTGATTCCTCCTGATATGAAGGATAATTATCAATGTGGACATGTGATAACCATCTGCCAATTGTAAGTGACATTTTTGCATGCCAGTCTTTTGTGATTCACCATCACTTTAGACGGCCTTAAGGAAGACTCACATTCCATGAGGCACCGAGAAACTATTAGAAAGGGTTCCAGTGAAGTTACAAACGGTTCCAACAACATGAACCCCAGAAGGTTTCCTCCACAAAGTTGTTTGGTCCCAATTCAGAAAACAACAAAACACACTTCAGGAAATGGTTGACTTTTTTATATAAAATTGAAAAGCTTAAATTGTATTGCCTCCTTGTTTTCATCTTCATCCTCATCATACTTCTGCATTCACGATTGACCCAATTTGTGGGTCAAATTTCATTTACAGTATCTTTTTTGATGTGCGTCAAGTTTGCTGCCGAACTCCAGAAAAATGTGCTCAAAAACTTGACGCTCCTGAAGAGTGTGAGATGACCTACAGTGCATTGATCGGATATATGAACAGTAAATGGATAGAAGGCATGGATGATGATGAGCGAGCATTTTTTGTATTTTTAAGAGCTTCACAAAAGCATTATTAATCACCAACACGGTGAGCTTCATCTACTGCAGGAGCTGCGTTTGAATGACGGATGCTTTCAGCGGTACTTCCGTCTCTCTGTGACCCAGTTTGATGAGTTACTGTCCCACATTAGTGTGAGGAGTTAAAAAATAAGAATAAAATTATAGGACCTTTTTAATTTTGTCTTGATGCAAACATGAAAATGATCAAAATATCCAAGAGGAGAACGATAAGATTCTACTCCATGTTGATTTTGGACTACACCTGCTGATCATCAACATGTTGCAAGCTACAGCTGAGTTCCTGATTCGTTCCTGCTGCCAGACCACCACGCCATTCTATAATCGTTTCTACGATCTCCTCTGTACATTGACTTAACATTAAAACTGGACGTGACGGTCATGCAAATTGTGTTCATTCTAAATGTAGTTTTGGACTGCAGCTCCTTTCATCAGAAACATTTTATTTATTTTTTTATTTTTCTATGCGTTATCTGTTGGGATATCCGGGTTCACAGGTAGTGATTAACACTTTTTATGCTTAAATGATAGCAAATAAGTGTCAGTTCATTTGTTTTTTCTGCTTATTTTTAAGGACACAGTTTAAGCTCAAATTTTATCTTTCTTTTTTGTCATTTCAGCCAAATTAGATGTCAGTAAACCTCAAAATTAAACAAATTTTCATAAACTGTTACAAGTTTCCGATTGCTACATCTTCTACAGTTGCTTATTTACATTATTTTCTAACAAAGTAGTCAATTTTTACATATATAACTGCAGATGGGACATTCTTTCTAGTTAACGTTCCTTAGAAACTTGGTTCCAAGTCTCCTCCAGAGATTCATAAATGTTTGGCAGTTGTTGATCTGCTTTGTTTTGCAGTGGTGGCTGTTTTTTCAAGGTACCTCTCAGTCTCTATACAAGTCGTCAACCCACACTTCAGGAAAACACCCCCATACCGTCACACTTCCTCCTCCATGTCAGTTGACGTGGTACACTGTGAAACCATCCTCTCACCTTTTGAAACCAAAGATTTCACTTTTTTATTGAGTCATAACTGGCTTCTGTCTCATTCAGAGGTCTTAGTATAGACTTTCTTGCTGTAACTCAACTTGTCATCCTCACAGTTAAAAGTCTTCTGAACTGAAGCCACAGTGAAGCTGTTGTCCTGTCAGCTGCCTGTCATGCAGCTGTTAACTCTCAGAAACGTCTTCAGAGTCAATTGTGACTTTGGGTCTGTCAGAACTCTCGCTGCCCTCGGCTATACACCACCGAGCGGCCACTTTCATTGAAAAGTCTATGTAAACATTTTGGGGCACTGCTTTCTAAACTCTTGGGTTCACAGTTTTTGGGCTATAGTACATGCAAGGTTTAGTTAGTTTCATTTTCTTCTTCTTGATAAAGCCTCCTTTTTTTCTCTTTTCCGTGTTCTGAGTAACCATTATTCCCAGATTAAGTCATTCTTTGATGAGTTCCAGGATTACTCCGACTATTGTTGCACCTTTTGGACATTTGATTGTGTTGGGGTTTTGGTTTCTGTACCGATTCTTTCCTTTATTCTTCCACAGAAGCTCATGTCACACTCTTGCTTCCTGGATTTTGTTTTTCATGTCTTTTCATCCTCTATTGATTCATATGTCAGCTTCATCAGTCTTTCGGGAATTCTCCCTTTTGCTTATTGTTTGTCCTGCATTAATGACCTCAACAGCGTTTTGTTTGACCTTGTGGATTACAACCTTTTTGGTTCATTAAAATTGTTTTAATTTGATTTGTTCAAACATTAAACAGGCTTTCTGGTTTCCTTGATTAACTGTTTTTCTTGAGGTTTGACTCACGAGCACTCTTGAAAATGAGCAGATAATTATTGGGTTTGGGTCCAAAGGACCTGTCTGTCTCAATCTGGACTTTCATTAAAGACTTTGACATCTGCGTGGGATTAAAACGTGTGTATTTTTCATCTCCAAAGTTCATCACCACGAACATCTCACCTCCCAGCCTCTCCTCTGCGGCATGCTATGCTATTCTGTGGGAATTTGTGTTGAGCTCAAACAGATGTACAGCTGTGTCTCGGCTTATGCAACGGGTGATGTAGGGTGACAGTGCCCCCACCTCAAATTTCACCTCCACTAAGGTTTCTGCCACCATATGTGTACCATGGCCTCTCCGCGGGGCTAGAATTTCCTCTACATTGAAGCGGTCTTCTGTTCAGGCTGCACCAACGCTCAGCCATGAGCTAGATCAACTTGGATGAGGCCTATTGTGTATTTTGTGAATGAATGGGGGAGCACACAATGTGGTGGCAGGCAAGCTTAAGAGACAGGAGGGAGAAAAAAGAATGCCAGACTGGTGAATACCAACAAACGGTAACCACTTCCGCGTCCGGGGGTTGGTGATTACTCATGAAATCGTGATTCAAAAAAAAAGAAAAGCAAAGGAAGGGGGTGGGACAAGTTTGGTGATTGGCTCTGGGAGTGATGCCTGATTTTTAGCCTTGTTGTGATTGGCTGAGAGGTATGGCCTCACCTTAAAGGAGGGTTACTCCAGTTCATTGACAGAGTTTCAGATTATTGCATGGGAAGAGCTGTGTGCAACATGACACGCCTTTTTTTTTTTTTTTTTTTTTTGACAGCCATCATTATAGCATGTGCAGACATAAACCCTGTCATTCCAGCTGCTTTAGTCATGAACCAACATATTTATTTAAGAAAAACTGAATTATTTGATTTGCTAAAGAAAAAAAAATACTATTAAATTGGGCAACTTGATGGAAAAAGATCTTAGCTGGTTATTTTTGTCCAACAATCTTCCATCCACACAACATGCAGGAGTTTTTTCCTCTGCAAAGTATCTCCATGCAAGCGTTAAATCAGCTTGCAGCTTATATTCATTTGCAGTCGTGTACACGTCCCTACTGTGTGCAGCAGAGCCAACCCCCCATGCCAATTCCAACTTTAACCCCGACCCCTTCCTCCCTTCTCCTCCAGCAAACCTTTAAACTGACTCTAATCGGGGGGCTGTTACACAGCGCTCCTTTTGAATGTTAGCCATTGAATGTGTACCACTTGCTCCAAAACAAAGGGAGCCTGTGTCAAATCCTACTTCAGTGTTTGGTGGGAAAGTGGCTGTGATGAGTTATTAGCCCACAAAGTTTCTGATCCAACAAAGAAAAATTCATAACTTGGATAAATTCCATGAGAAAGGAACTCTGGGCCGGCCCTTCTTATTGTGTGTTTGCGGCCATTGTGGAAAGCAACAACACAGAGGTCACTGACTCTTGTTTTTCAAAATATCTCAATTCTGAACTTTCCTCAGTTCACGAAGAGGCGTATGCTGAGAATTTTTCCCCAAGCTGCAGAATTTTAAATTCCCACTCCAAACATTTTTTGCAAAGCATTCCCAATAATTGGCCAAAAAAGAAAAAAAAAAAAAAAAAAAAAAAAAATGAAAGAAAGACTTGTGTCATTTTTTAGGACACAGTTTCTGCAGAGCAGCACTAGAAATTTGCCTCCGAGTTGTTGGTAGGATTGTTGGCATAAAGTAACCCCACCCCCAGATCCCGTTATCATCCGTTTACAGCAGGAGTGTCAAACTCCAGGCCTCTAGGGCCGACATTCTGCTGGTTTTTCAGAAACTATGTGCTGTTGATACCTGAATCAGGTGTGTTTAGCCAGTAAGAACCTTTAATGGCAGGTTGGTGGGAAAACATACATGACAACCGGCCCTCGAGGCCAGGATTCAGACACCCTCTGGCTTACAGCCCCTCACAACTCCAACCTAAAATGTCATGCAATACTGAAGCTATCCAGCAGTACAGTTCAGACGAGGAAAACAAAGATGTACATGGGTCGAGATGTCTACAAGTGGATACATCAGAATGGAGTAAAGCAGGGAGGGTGTGGCCCAAAGATTGTAGCTTCTTTGTCATTGGTACGAGTTTTCTCCAATAACATTTTTTCATCTGCTCATTCTCAATGAATTGAATAAAGAAATGCAATTTTGAGCCACAAGAAGATGTTAAAAACCTAACATTTTTATCTGAATGGGTCTTAGACAGTTTTGTTAATAGCAACACAATGTAAAAAACTATGACCAAGAACTTCTGAATACCAGACATCACAATTTCCAACACCAGTCAAAGAGCAGGCCTACCATATAATCTGGTATGGCTAGGTGTTCGCTAATTGAGTTGTACTGGAAATAAATGCAAGGGCAGGTTTACTCAAGACATTTGTCTGGCTAATGTCCAAAGTTTAATGAAATAACTGTTGAAACATTGGAGGGAGAGCATTCACTCATTGGCAAGATGTTGACCTGTGACAAAAAATAGGTGAAATCCCTGATTAAATCATTGATTCCTCTTTAAAAAATAAAAAGGCAAAAAGAATAAATGTGTACATTACCTGGTGTGAGGAGTCAGAGATTTGTCCTTCCCTCTGGTCACCGGCAGGAGCCATCTCCAGAGTAATAACACGACATCTCCCAGCTGCCCCAGTCCCCAGATGTTGCTCAACTGACGCTCACAGACAAACCCTCACATGTAACTTCAGCAGCACACAGAGCCTTGCTCAGTGCGAAGTATTGTTTGTGCCATTCAGCCTGCATACCGAGCGTTATATCCTGATCTGACCTTTAGGTTGTCAAATGTCATTTTTCTTGCTTGTATTTGGGAAACTGTGGAGAGGAGAGGTCTGGAGGTTTGAAAATGCAGAAATCATCAGCATTTTATCTTCATGTTTCTCTCGCGATGTCCTTAAATTAAACTGACAGAAAATAGGGGATTTATGCTGTTTATGAACAACCACTATGAACTAATTCCAGCAGCAGAGATGGATTTGGTTAAAATCTGAATGTTCAACCATTTGTGAATACCAAAGGGTGTCAGGTTTTTTGTTTAATTGTAAAAACAGTTTGATTGATCCGTTAATTGAGATGTCAGCCAAACTTCTGCATGTTTTCAGTTGTATTGGACCATTTATATGTAATCAACATAATGTTTATAGAGCAAAGTGTTCAGTTTTAGTTTGATCTGATGGCCTTAATGCAATGTAATTAAATAAGATTGTGTATGTTTTTGAAGATGCACTTTTGCGAAATGTGTTTTAGTAGAGGCTTAATTGTTGAAACATCTACAAAAAAATGTGTTTAGCTGCAAAAAATCTAATTGTCCCTCCCCTCAAAGCAAAATGTTTTGCATGCAACTAAAATGTTAAACTTCCAGCTGTAAACGTAGATTGACATCTTTTATGCAACTTCAAGAAATCTGCCAAGATCTGGATATAATTTTTTTTTTCTTTTTTTACTAAAAATTGTGTTAAAATATTCTATGGAGTGTCTTCTGGGACATTTAAATACTAGTTTGCTTTTTGGTGACAGAACTGTTCTAGTGTTTTGGTGAATCTTGAGATGTTTCTACATGAACGAACTTACCAGGACAAAACAAAAGTCTGTTGTCCTTGAAGGCACAAGGAAGGTGATACATTTATCCAACCCTGGAAATCTCTAATGAAGTGCACAAAGTCTGTGAGAAAAGTTCTGACTTGTTTTCACAGGAGGGGAGAATTTCTTACTATTGGTTGTTAAAAAAATTAAAACATGTTGAAACTACTCTTTAACCTTTTTATTGGTTTTGTTATTAGTACAAGCTGAGAACTGCAGGTAGCAGTTGTTGATGACTAACGCTGCGTGCATCTAAGGCATGCAAAACAATCCTGAGAAAGCAGCATGCAGTTGAATCTACTCCTGTATTACATAGAATTGTGAAGAAAAAAAACATGAATTCCTTGGAAGCAGCTCACATACACAGAAATACGCCCAAAACTGTTTCACTTCCCTATATAAAGTACTTATTTCCTGACACAATTCTGATCATTTGTTAAAAAGAATAATCATTTTTGCGAATAATTAAATGGCTACTTCCACAATTGGACAGTAGTTGAAGGTTTTTAACGTTTGGCTTAACAACATCAAGTACTTTTTAATTGTATTTTTTGATAAAATGTCATTTATGGAGAATTTTAAATAATCTTAACGTTCATTTCTGTGAAATCTGGAGCTTTCAACAACAAATCAGACATTAGATGTCTAGAAGAGTAAAATCTGCAGCAAAATCTTAATAAACTAGCTTCAAAAATATTTAATTCATTTTTCGGTCCACTTCATGGATCTTTAATTTTAAAAACCAGACAGCAGTTTGGCCGTTAATCTGTGCATTCTTACAGCTTAAATGGGATTTAAGGGGCCTGAAAACTGGTCTTCTTGACGTAGTTTGTGCTCATTCAAAGCCTGTAGCGTCTGCACTCGTTTATTTGTTTGTTCCTGGTGTTCTGTTGTACAACATCTCCCCTGGCGGATCAGGTGATCAACAGGGAATCGTGTCACATGTTTGGGTGTGTCCGAGCACTGAGGTTACTATCGGACAAAAAGGCAAAGAGTTTACTCTGTTGCACAAAATTATGGCAACTCAATGTGTTGCAGTCAGTTTATTAAAAAAGTCATGGAACTACTTTTTACTATAATAAAGTAATGTAAGATATTCTTATTTTTTTAACTTCATTCAATAATTGTGAAGTAGCTCTTGTATTCCAAAAGACTTACTGTTAAAATGGTTTATGGGTAAAATGCCATAAACTGTGACTTTCTGCTCACCTTTAGTTTTTTTCCCCTTCAACTTAAGTAAGGAAATAGACCCAAACGCTTAAATAAAATTTTATATTTCTAATAAATGTGTCGAATTCTGTTGTTTTAATATTAGGTGTAATCATTTTTACTTGCTTTTATTCTGTAGTATTTTTCGTTTTAACCTTTTCTGAAATAACTACTCAGTAAATAACTCAATAGTTTGCAGAACATTTGTTGTCTTGGATTCTTATGTTCTACTAAAGCACCAAAACAGGATCTGAAAACTAATAAGAGTCATTAATGCGTTATAATTCTGAAATAATAGATTAAGGGACTGCTTCTGAACTATAATAATTGGATTGCAGTTTGAAACTTTTGGGAAAATCACTGGCTGCTGCAGCTCATCTCAACATTGCTGACATCAAGACAGTCAAATATAAGATATTATTTGAAGTGTTTTTGCTTTTGTAGTAAGAAAAATGTTTATAAAACCTCCTAATGGTTCCAGAAATTTACATTTTTTTTCTACTTTTGTCCTTTTCTCCAAAGGAAACTCTTTTACTAGCACACATATATGAAAAGAGAACGAACGGTTTGTAAGGGTTGATTTATTTGTCATTTTTTAAACTCTTACATGCAAACTGTTTTTTCAATATTAGAACGTTTTATAGAATTATTTCCTGCATGTTTTCAGTCTGCATTCTCTTGTTTCTGCCAGGAAGGTGTAAACGTCAAGATAAAAGAACACTGACAAAGGACAAGCTGTGATAGTCTGTGCAGGTTAAACCTGCAGAAGGAGGTAAGCCTGCATACTTTGTGAATGAAACACAGACACGCCCTTGTTTGAATAAATGAAGAGTGGGTGGAGAATTTGACATTTGTCAACGGCAGTAGATATTAAATGAGCTTTCATGCGTTTTGCACACACTCATGTTAGATAATCTGAATTTAACCCCTTTTTTCTTCATTGTCATTGTTTAACTGAAAAGAAATGGCATCTTTAATGCATGTGTGAAGAGTTACTCTACACTCTCCCTTATAGACGACTTAGCCTCCTGTAATTCTGCCTCTGGAATGATTCATTTGTCTGTGCAAAGTAAATAAACTAAAGTATTTCTCAGATATTGTGACAGATTGTGGCTAAAAATGTTACGCCTGAAAAAAAATGTTATGAACATAATCTATTTAAATTGTCTTAAATTATGTATTTTAAGAAATAATATAATTTAACAAAGGAAATCACCTCAGGGTCATTATTAAAAAAAAAAAGAAAAGTGCAAATAAAACTGAATTATAATTATAATTATTTTTTTAATTCCAATGACAATGGAACAAATAGAGCATAGAAAACAAAGAATGGAGATACTATAAATAACTGAAAAATGGGAGGAGTCAACATTTCTGTGAGAAAAAAGAAACTCCTCAAGAAAAAAAACTCAAAAACAAAGTTTGCTCAAACCCTCAAAAAAAAAGTCATTTTATACAGTAGATTGCATATTTTATGATGACATTGCTTTGGATCTTGAGAAACTTTAACAATCAAAAAAAATGTACATTTATTTAAATTGCGATAATATTAGATTTTTAACAAAGCAGTGACTTTGAGGATAACTGATCATTGTATAGTAGTGTAGCAAAAACTGTGGAAAAGCTACACTTTATATATATATATATATATATATATATATATATATATATATATATATATAAACATCACAAGTGTAAACTCTTCAATCAAAACATGAATGTGATAAATTTAAGAAAGAAAATTAATTTCTTAATTTTTTTTCCACAAGCTTTATTTTTAA
The DNA here is from genome assembly GCF_002922805.2 of Oryzias melastigma. Lineage (NCBI taxonomy): Eukaryota > Metazoa > Chordata > Actinopteri > Beloniformes > Adrianichthyidae > Oryzias > Oryzias melastigma. The sequence goes on from NC_050520.1 coordinate 6,395,638, forward strand.
ATAAAACAAGGGAATGTAAATGTTACACTTTGCATGTTGTTTTTAAGGCTTAGAGATGGTTTTATTTTATTTTGTGTGTTTTAGGAAATGTATAGTCTGAAGGAAAATATTTGATTTTGCAAACTGTTTTAGAATGAAATAACACAAGTTTGCCTTATTTTTCATCAATCCCTGAATGTTGATGAAACCTTGTTGACATTTGGCACATTTCTGTCAGAAAATCTGTAAGGTTTCAGGAAATCTCAGACTTGGATGTCGACCAGCTCTTTAAATTTCCTGTCAAAATCTCTCCACTGCAAAGTTCATTCCCATAGTCCTACCCTCCTCACGTTCCTTTCCTCTTTTACGTATTCCTCCTCTTCTTTGAACAACAGTTTTCCAAAGGGACTCTGCAGGTCAGCATCAGTTGTGTTACTCTATGTAAACCCGAGCCAGGACTGATCCAGAGATCAGTTTGTGCTTGGCATGATTAATTTGGTTTAATGTTGATGCCCTTTCTGAACCTGGACTTGGGAGCGATACCCAGAAGCACTGGATTGTGCCCCCCTGTGGTTACATCTGGTGATTTGTTTCAAAACTGTCTTTTATTGACTTTAGACCAAAAAGAATCACAATAATTTCAATAACTTCAGTAACTTCAATAACAGAGGCCTTGCCTATTTAAGGCAAAATACAAATATAGCGTTAAAGCTTAAAAACGTGATTCAAAATGTCTTAAAGTAAAAGACGCACAAAATAAAACAATGGAAAGACTTGGGTAAGACTTTCACTTATGCAGCTATTTCCCTAAGAGCTATATTAAGTTGAGTGCAGTTTTATTTTAATTACATGCTGAAAAAAAGCCTTTGTGCTTTCTCCTGAAGGAATGGTGTGAGGATTTCATTGTTGGATTTGGAAGGAAACCCTTTTTTTGGTTTTGGCACATCCTCTCCAAATCAGTGCTGTTAAAATGTGATGGGAATGTAGCAGAACAGCGACTTTCATTTAGCAACTTCAGCTTTTAAAAAAGTGGAAGGAGAAAGGCTTAATGCACTCACCGGGTCCACTTTTTTTCTATTTTTATGCAATATAATACAACACTACATGGCTGTAATTTATTATGCTTTAAGCTTGACATTCCAGGAAGGGGGTTGTTATTTTTGATTATTATGGAAGCCAAGAAAAATATAAGGATTCAAGAAGTATAATTATAACAGATGGTTCAAATTTGTTTTTGACCTCCTATAAAAATGCATGACGGCCAAAACACCTTCACTCTTTAACGTGTTGGAGGAACACTAAAGACTTGAGTGGGCAAAAAAAGAATTAAATCTATTTGAAGACAATGTTTTGTGTATTAAATAGATGAATAGCACATAGATGTGCTTTTCTATCAATATAAGTTCATAAAAGGACAGAAAACTCTCTGTTGGTTAATTTATAACAGTATAAATACAGCTTGACTGTTGGAGGTGAGGAAACTGGTCAATCATAGTGTAGTTTGTGTGGGCATCCTTTACACAGGCTTTTACGTATCACAAGCTCACTGGTACATTCTGTTTTCATGATTTCCCATCAGCCCTTTGTTTACAATTCTCAAACCCAGCAGGTGCAACACAGTCTTATTTCACTATTTAGAAAAAGAAGACACTAATTTGTTTTTATTATTGGTATTTTTATCATAAATATAAATTGCCATTGGTTTTTGGTTTAAATAAAACAGAAACATAAAAAGAAAATTGTGTTTTTTCATCATATGAAATAGTTTAGAACTTTTGACAAAGATTCTCGTGACTTCCTTTCAAAATAAAAGACACCCTGTGCCACACAGGATCATCTCAATGCAGCAAGTAATTAAAAAAAACGCTTAATTTAACAATTTGTTGTATATCTCAGCCAGAAGTTTATAAATCTGAATAAAATTATATCAGAGCTTATTAAGTGACACTGTTTTGTCTAATAATAAAAATCCTAAATCCTTTAATTTGTTCAAAAATAGAAAATCTACCTTATATTTCGATTCAACAAAAGTACGAATTCTGGTTGTGCTAAGTGACCTCAAACTGATTTTCTGTTGTAAACAGCACTCTAAAATCGTTCAAAATGCTTTAGTACCATTTTGATAAACTTTGAGGCCGCAAGCTTCTACCGCTTGATAGACTGTTGGAGCATTATGGGTACTGTAGTCAGGAGTCTCGTGGAGTGACAGTCCTGCTGTTTGCGAATGAGTTAAATAAAGTTTGATTCAATTTACTCTATTCTTTACCGAACAGTAACTGTTTAAAATTAAAAATGTATTATTTTTCTTTAACAAGAGTGCCACTATGGAAGGGTAAAAGAGCCCAAGCTTACATTAAAAGTCAGAGTACTCTTATGCTGCAATTCATATGATTTATGTGTTTATATTACAAGTCCATCAGGTATTTGTGAACTAATTTGTGTGCATTTGTGAATTTTTATTACCGATTTGCATAAACTTTTATATTGTATTATATTTCCAAATGATAAGACTGAACTGGAGTATTCCGACTGAATAGTTTTTAATCAAAATTCCACCACTTTCAGTTCAAGTCAAAACGTGTTCGGAGGAACTGAAGCTGAAACGAACGTTCACAAAAGCAGGAGATGCACAAGTTTCCTGTAGAATCATGCCATCTTTTTTCATCTCAAAGCCTCATAATGAAACCAGGAATTTGGCAAAGGCTGTGTGAGCGGACTCGCAATCAAACATCACTCAAGGAGGTAGTAGGGCAAAAAATGAGTGATTGAGATGGCAATAAAACGTGCAAATAGCTTAACTGTCACAGGGTCGCAAACACCTCTGATTTTTATTGTGCACAATAAAGGAAGCCCTTTGAAACAGGCCTGTGGAAACTCCTCCCACACTACTGGAATTACTTGTGTCTTCTATTATTAAACTTATAAACAAAAGAGCAACCAAACACGAGCAAAGAGTAACATGCAGTTTGTGAATGTTTGAACCAAAAGGACTGGAGTAAAGCAGAAAGACAGGAAACGCACCACATGAAGAGTCTTATCATAAAACTGCAGCAGGAATGCAGTTAAAGCCTTCAAGGCAACATGTGCAGACGTCCGCTGTGACCGATGGGATTAGAAATTACAAAAAGAATAATCCTTAGAGTGAAGCGTGCCATGAAAAAGTATGTTAAAATAGTTTATTCTGGGTTTTTTTTAGCTTTAAAGTCAGACAAAAACACAAAAGAGAAGCAGCTTTAAGGAGTGGAAACATGTGCAGATCATAAAAGAGGGAAATGAACAACAGGTGTGTGGGGCGGAGCAAGGATCAGGTGAGGTTTCAAAATATTCTCAAAGTCTTTTGACTGCTGTGCTACACGTGGCACATACCAGGAACAATAGTACAAATATGTGACATAGAATGTATGTTCCATGCATGTGATGTCGGCCGATGAAGACTTGTTGACTTGTGTCACCTCCTGTGGCAGCGTCTGCCAGAGCTACATCTTGAATTACCCATAAAAAGGATGTGAAATCTATGTCTGATACTTTCCAGCATCATTTGCAAAGCAACCCCCTACCCTGGTTTCACATCCGCCCGTGAGTTCATGAAGTTTTTCCCTTTGGGCGTCAACAACAGCACTTTTACTTGTGATGTTCCGACATTTGATGGAAACCCTCCCACTTGCTGTGTTTTCACTTCTCACCTGTATTTTTTGTTCTGTCCTGCAGCAATCCTGGACTGAAAAGAGGAGATACTTTTCACAATTCTTGAAAACTTTTGCCCCCAACATATACTCAAAAAAATCACCAAAGTGTGCACACGCCTGGTGGAAATTAAGTTTTGGCACAGTGAACATCCCCCTCTGTCCTCCATCCCCCCAAAAGGATGACAGCACAGCAGGAATAACAGGAAAAAATTTAAAAAACAAAATACCCAGCTAGTACCAAGGCCAAGTGGGACCCATATGGTTTAAAAGTGGGACGAAAATGTTGGCCCCAATTGGGTTTGTCCACATTGACTAAAGTGGGCACTCAGTGGCTCGCTATGCTAGCCAGCCTTCCAATGGACGGCGTAGCATGCTAGCGAGCTATACTGTAGCAAGCTAGTTATCTCCACTGTATCGAGCTAGTGAGCTCTACTGTCCTGGATAGCATAGTGAGTCAACCCACTGAGTGTCCCCTTAAGCCAACATTGGCAAACACAGGTGGGGCCACCACAGAAACAGTGGACAAACCCATTCAGGGCCCACATCTTCTCCCCACTTTTGAACCCTATGGGGCCCACCTTGCCTTGCTGGTTGGGTATGTGCTGTGGATATCAAAAGAACATTTTTAAATTATTATGGGATGGCCACAGGACCTACGACTTGGTGGCTATTTTATGGCAAAGTGTGAAATTTGGCCATTGTCCCATTTTCCCACCATAGGGTAAAATAAACTGTTGATCTTCACAAACAATCAGAACTGGTTTTGCTGACCTTTGACCTTGGAAAGAGGCTGTCATCATTACTCCTAAAAAAAAAAAAGCACATTCAGGATCAGCTACAACTCCTCTTAAGCGCACTCAGGAGCTGGCAATCGATCGAGCATTTTCAATGAAAAGCCTATTTAAACGTCCGTAAACTCACGTTTTAGGCTTCTGCGTTTAAAACTCTTGCATCCACGAGTCGCTATGCAATTTTTAAGTCTATTTTGAAACTCTACATACAAACTAAGTGTTCATTGAGTGTGTCCTGTAAGTTTAACTAGTTGAACTTTTGATGCTTGAACACCAAACAGCAAAACTTTGACCAATCAGGGAGTCGGATCTTGTTGACGTATGAGTAGCGTCCTTTTCAAAACACAGAAGTGGCAACTTTTTGAAAATGGATCACACAGGAGAAATTAATAATTGCAGTTTGTGCTGGAATCATACAACACCAAGTTTTGGGTGTATTCAGACTTGAAAAGTCTGCTATGTTCGCTTAATTTGTTTTTTACAATGAACCTTCAGGTTAGTAAGTTAGTATTTTAGTGTGATGTCTTTCAGTTGTTTTTTTCAACAACTGAAAAAAATAATAGAATTAATCAAATGATTAATCCAGTGGCTAAAATCTTGCCATGACAGACTTGGTTTATGCTGCAGACTGATGCACTTCCTGACCTTTGGGTCACTTAAGCTGATCTGGATCAGTGTCATCTACAGACCAATAAAGTCAATATGAAACTAGATCTAATGTACGAGTTTAAAAATATCATCAAAGCTTTTCCCATGGATATGATGTGTTACTCTCAACTGTCGCTGAGACGATAACATCATTACCACACGACTGTTCAAGTTACAAGAGATCTCAAATATTGCTAAAAAAAATTGTGAGGATGATACTAAATTGATGACAGTGATTTATATATGAGAACACATTATAAATATTTAGTCCCCTTTCCTCTGGTTATTTTAATGGTATAGTCACAAATTTTATGGTCTTGCAGAAAAACAGAATGTAAATCTCCTTTATTAAATTAAAAGCATTCTTTTTGCTTTAATTTAAATATATATTTTTCTTTCTTAAAATGAAAAAAAAATAGCTTTTTTTCTCTGTCTCTACAAGTTTTTTTTAATAGATTAAGAATGGAATTTTGTGCAGAGGAAGTGATCAGTTATATTTTCTCCAACCGTTTTAGAGAATTACGCAAAGAAGGATCTTGAAATGTCAGCTGTGACGTATCTGAAGATTAACACAACCCAGCAACAATATTCAGTGTGTGACGCCTCAAATGGGTGTTTCAAATAAAGATCTGGGGGGAAAAGTCCAGAAACTGTGTCACAATGAGTTTTACCTCCACGGTTTTAATGGTCACCTTTGTTTACAGGTTTGGTAACCGTCTTATGCAAGGTTTGATCTCGCATTAATCTCCATTTTTGCTCAGTGAAAGGCCAAGCTGTGACTTTAAAAGCAGGCGTGCTTCCTTTTCTCTTTCCTAAAAGGATTTAGATTCTTATATTTTGTTAAAATACTGTTTAATTTTTAAACCTAACAACCTTTTTTCAGGAATTCATTGAGTTTAACTATTAATTGAACATATACTGCATTGAAGCTATATTTAGCTGTTTCGGGGTCATAAATTCAACCAAAAATTAACAGGTTAAGTTCCTTTTATAGTAAATTATGGCATCATTTTATTATTTTGTCTTAGTGGGCATTTTAGTTCCAAAAAAAAGATGTTGATTTGCATTTTCTGGGATTTCCGGTCAACTCACACAGATTTGAGAAGCCACTTATTCAGTTTTGAGTCTGTAAATGTTTATGCCAAAATAAATGCAGCGCTTTTGCAGTGTTTAGATACACACAAGAAGTTATTTTAATGTTTTCCATCTCCATATTAAACAAGCTTTTAGCTAATACAAACATCCTTTTGGGCTGATTTGAGGATAAATGTTGCGACACAAACCTGAATCTCCGGTAATCCCAGCCTCTTCCTATGCAGTTTTTTATCCTTAATTTGATTTATTGCTCTCTTTATTGAGTAACTTTATTGCAGAGACATTGAGGGAACATCCTCAGCTTCAGAGGAATCTTGGCACCTAAATGTCAGCATGCTTGACGGTGAAGTGTTTGCTACTGTCTCTACCTTCACCATGACGATCTAGATCCAAGAGGGCAATCCTGCTCTCATCAACTTCTCCGAGTTCACTGAGGTTTTTGTTCCCATGGGGATTTCTAAGGAATCAAGTTCATGGGCAAAATAAATCCAAGATGAAATATTCTCTATTGGGCAGTTTGAAGGCTGAACCTGAATACTTTTGTGGAAAGTAAAGCCGGTGTTTACAGTGGAGTTATCTCCTCCTCTTCTGTGAGGGGAACAAAAAAATAAATGAATTCTGGCTGCAGTAAGAAACAATGTCTAGGTATTTCAGCACCGTGGTATGTGATACTGTAACATGGTGTGAGAAGAATTGTATTCGCTGCACCCACAGAACTGAAAAGCAAACAGGAGGACCTGAACTGCACACACTGGGTTTTCTGTTATCACATGTGACTGTATCAAATCTTTGAAAACGAACAAAAGAAAACAACAATGAAAAGGGTTCTGGTTGGCTGAGGAAGGGGGCTGGATCCCATCCCGGCTTGATGAAGTGAGAAATGGGGTTACCCCATGAAACATGTGAGCTGCATTCAGCCTCAGGGCCAGCACTTGCCCACAGAGCATCTCAGTGTGGCCCAAAACGCTCTGAATACGAAGCCACAAAGTAGAAAAATAAAATACTACATCTTTGTAATTAGGGAGGAAAGCAAGAAAAAGAAAACAAAATCTAGAAGAGCAATTTTGCAAAAGTCCTGCAGTGAGCAAAAAGCCTAAAACAAGTTTAACTGTTTCGTTTCATCATTAGGAAAGATGCTTTTTGGAGCCAGACTCTCTCTGCATTTTTAAACTCAGTATATTAAAGTACTTCTTGAAGTTTCAGTTTAAAGTATGCCAAAAAAGTTAGATATTTTTTCTTTATCAGTCCGCAAATTATAAACCACATTCATCTTGTCAGTGGTTGAAGTTGATGGAACTGAGCTGAAAAAAATAAGTAGTCAGAACTGAAATGAACTGTACTTTCTTTATGTGCTGGATTCCAGATCCTTCTACAATTATGAATAATCAGGAATCGAAACAAATCACTTCTTGTGTCAATATGACTGGAAAGTGAACAGAACTTAGTTTAGAAAGTCTCAGCCTACAAGGTCTTTTTTAATGATTTCATTAAAATGAGTTTTTTAATGAGTTCATCAGAAATTCTCATTTGGGATGTGGGTGGGACTGTTGGTGCCGAAGCTTGTCTCTGCTAATTTCCCATCAGCCCTTTATTTATTTGCTAATGGCACCTCACTAGCACACGTTTTCAGAGCCCCTATAGGTAAATTCAAAGTAAAAATTAATAAAAGTTTTTTCTCAAAATGTATGTAAAAAAAAAAAATTCTATGTAGTTAGTAACTGGTGTTCACCAGTTCCAATCTGGTGTGCACCAGTTACTAACCAAATTCCTTTTTCTTCAATTTTTAGAAAAATAATCAACTTTTTTTTGGTTAGTTACTGGTGTGCACCAGATAAAAAATGTTTTTTGTTTTTTTTAATTGAAGTTGAAACACATTCTGGTTACTTTCTAGTGTGCACCAGTTACTACCTTGTGCGCACCAGTTAGTATCTGGTGAAGCCAGGTACTATCTGGTGCGAAAAGGTACTGTCTGGTGCGGACCAGTTACTATCTGGTGTGCAACAGTTACTTACCAGAATATTTTTATACTACCAGTTACTATATGGTGAAACCAGTTACTATCTGGTACGGACCAGTTACTATCTGGTGTGCAACAGTTACTTACCAGAATATTTTTATACTAGCAGTTAGTATCTGGTGCAACCAGTTACTATCTGGTGCGGACCAGTTACTATCTGGTGCGAAAAGGTACTGTCTGGTGCGGACCAGTTACTATCTGGTGTGCAACAGTTACTTACCAGAATATTTTTATACTACCAATTAGTATCTGGTGCAACCAGTTACTATCTGGTGCGGACCAGTTACTATCTGGTGCGGACCAGTTACTATCTGGTGTGAAAAGGTACTGTCTGGTACGGACCAGTTACTATCTGGTGTGCAACAGTTACTTACCAGAATATTTTTATACTTCCATTTTTTTGTTAGTTTAAAAGGAAAATAATAGACTTTTAGTTAAATCAGGATTTTACAATAAAACTAGTTTGTCTACCTCTTTTTTTTTTAACATTCAAATACTAGATTTTTGTTCTTCCTGAAATTTGTAGTATTTTTTTTGGGGGGGGGGTTGGTGGAAGTCTGATTGATGCTCAGGTCAGTTGTGGCCTGAAATGGCCCTGCAAGCTGGAAAAAAACGTGCATGTCCTCACGTAGCTGATGTTCAGGGAAAATGTAGGTGGGCTGAAGTGCTCTGCAGGCAAACTGAGGACAGGACAGTGGGACAGTATAGGACAGTATATTTTGGTAGCTTAGTCTAATTTTCACAAATTTGGACTGGGCTACACTCTCCCCTTTCCAAATAAAAGTTTAGATGTCCTCATCTAAGGTCAATGTCTATATCTGGATTTAGAGGATTTAGAGTCTGGATTTCTTGGCTTTGAAGGTTTTGGAAGACTGTCATGAGAACTAATAACCATGCCGTGATGTACTATGGTTACCAGTTCCTCTGTTTGTTTTCCAGCTTTGTCATAACTCAATTGAATGACCGGCTTCACTTCTCTGTGGATTTTCTGCATTTTAGACTTTCAACATTTAAATCCATGTCTAAGTCCTCTTCATTTGTTACAGGTTCAATGTTTGAATGTTAACTATTATTTTGGCCATTTTCATTTGTTCATGTTCTGGTTCAAGCTCAGAGGAGGAATAGTCATAGTTTGATTTGTTTGACATAGATTTTTTGGACCCTTGTCTATTTTCTTTTGACTGTTTATTTAATGATTTTAACTTTTCTTTGAGTTCTTGAACTTCAGTTTGAAGATCAACTGACTCACCCTTTTCAAACTCTGACTCAGGTGTTTGCACACTACAAACATACTATTTTGATGGCTTTTTGAACTTCTGTCTGACTAATTTATGCTCCTCTTCCTCCTGAATCTCTTTGAGTAAACTGAGAATTGACGGGGGTCACTTCGCCGATTTAGTTTGAGTAAACTGACTTTTAATCATTCCTTTTTCACGACCTTGTTCAATGTTCTTTCTAGTTTAAGCAAGAAATCTGACAAGCACTAATTTGGCTTTTGGTGATGAGCTCTGAATGTAAACGACAGTTCTTCACCTGACTCTACAGTTCCTTAAGTTCTCTCAAGGACTTCTATGTAATCCATATTATTGTGTCTGAATTTGACATGCGTATAACTTGGATGATCTCCATAGCTGGTCCTTTGAGACTTTCAACGGTTCTTCACTTTTTCTCTGTCATTATTACTCAAGTTCCTCAACCATGAACTTATCTTGTTCCATCTAGTTATCTAAGGGATGAGTAGGACGGACTCCAGAGAATGTTCTGAGACACCTGTATGAACTATGTTTATTGTTTTTTTTTGGGTGACTGGACTAAATCACTCAATGCACATATGACAGATTCAGAATTTTGGTTCTCTGAAAGTACAGGAGTACACTTTTACATCATCAAGAGACTTTCCTTCATCTTGGAGAACTTTGACTAGAACTCTCTCATTCAACAATAACTAGAGTCCACTTTACACCTTCATCTAGCTCGATATGAACCTCAGTTGAATCTATTTCTACTTGGCATCCACATTTTGCCTTTTACCCTCACCTTGCCTAGATCTTTTATGGCTTCAAGTGCAAGTTCAGTATCCACACCTTCACCTCTACACCAGTTGCTTTGATTTGTTACACCACGACTGGATTGAACGGGCAATTTTTTTTGTTTGTTTGTTTTATAGTTATACTTAGTTTACAGAGAGAACAAGTTATTTGTAAGAATAACTAGTCACTATATCGAATCCTAATGTCCCTATAGTGTAGCTAGGTTAATAACCTTTTGCTATTATGGTTGTAGTACTGTGGGCGGGGTTCTGAGTCTGTCTATTTTGATTATTTTATGAGGGTAAACAGGAAATACAAAATATTAAATTCATTGATGCCGTGTTCGGTCTTCCGCAGGGTTCAAAGAGACACGTCTCTGGTCCACTGCATAAAGTCCCCTTTAGTACTTTGAACTATTGCTTTCTCTACTTAGCATAGTGAAGACAAGCCATATTTATATAAAATATACAGGAGTGTGTAAATAAATATGTATATATTTTAAAATTGTTGTTAAGTGAATTTAAAAAAACAGGAAAAAAACGTTTTTAGCATTTGCAGTCCCAGAGTGTTCAAAGAAAGATCATTTTCAGCCAAGTAGAGACCGTGTTATCATCTAATCATTACTGTGTATCGTTAGTGTTTAAGCATAAACTATTTATCAAACAAAATGAGATAGGAAGTTCAACACTTACTGAGATAATAAGTCACAGGTGTGTGTGGTGATAACATGAGACCCGTGTAGATGGGTGTGTAATTACATGAGGCAGCTGTGTGGTGATAAGGATAAAGACAGATGTGCCTCAGGGCTTAGTGTGAACTTTGTTTCTATTTTTAGGGAAGACATAGTAAATGTCTGCTCCACATGTGACCTATGACAGACTGGCAACATGTCCAACCCGGCTTCACCTGACAGTCGCTGGGACAAACTGTAGCAGCATTGTGACCCCGAAAGGGATTTAATGGGTTACACGTCAAAAGGAATCTGGGAGGCACAAAAGTTGAGCCCAAAACTCCCCAGACGTCAGTCCAGTCCACTTTGGTTGATTAAATTTTGTCCTGGGATGGATTGGCGATCTATCCCGGGGTCTCCTTCCCTTCTCTGTTGTTCTTTAGTCACTTCTCCTCTCTTCTATTCTTTATTATTTACTTTATTTAGTTCTCTGTGCTTCTGTTTGGTGCAGTGCCATTCATGTGTTGTTCTTCTTTCCTACTCCCCTCCGGGGGAGCGCGATTCCAGATTCCAGGTGGACCGGCTGTGCTCTCGTTTTTGTGCCCACCTGTCCCCCAGTCCTATCTGGCTGAACTCTATTCAAATACATAGTTGTAGAGTTAGATAAGCTAATTCCTCTTTAGTAGTCCTGGTAAATTGCCTGTCCGTCCTGGGAGAGGATCTCTCCTTTATGTGGGGATCCCTAAGGTTTCTTCTTTGTTTCCTTGAATCAGGTTTTTTCAGAGTTTTTCCTTACCGGGAAGGAGGGTCTCAGGGCAGGAACAACCAGTTTAATTTAACCTGTTTAGTTTACCGTAGTTTAGCAACCAGCTATCGTTTATATTTTACCACCAACTTTCTGCTTCTGTTCAACTGTTTTCTGATATTGGGCTATAGAAATAAAATGTAATTGAACTCAATTTGCCCTTCAGTAGCTGGGCACGTGACTCAAAGATATGTCACTGGTTTGAAAAAAGATGGATGGATGGTTAAGTTTTGTTTTTTCTGGGTCTTAATAGGCACTTGTTGACTTATGACTGTAATTTTTCCTGCATCAAACTTGTAATTATTTTGAGTGAGACTAGTGTCCTTCCATCAGTAAAGCTTTGGTTGTTTTTGAAAAACCATGGCAGATGGTGGCCAGATCTGCAGGTTTATTTGTGTTCTTACATTTATAGAGAGTTTTCGTTTTGTTTTCTGCACGTGGGGCATTATCATTGACTGTATATTAGGACTGGACTGAGTGACCACTCCCCCCTCACGTTCCAAACAGGAAGTACCAGCTGTTGTCTGGCTCCATATCGCAATAAAATGGCGCCTAAAGTGACTTCATTTGGTTGGAGCCAGAAGTAAATCATTTTCTATGGGTGATGTCACACTCACTCGGTCCAGTTCTCATATACAGTCATACATAAGAACTGGTTTCAAGATATATTTTTTTCCACAGATTTTTCAATTTTTTTCTTTAAGTTATAAATTGCATTGATTTATTTGGAGATCCTGAAAGGGATTTTGATGCTTTTTTTCCCTTAAAGTGATAAATTCTTAACATTTTGACCCTGAAGGTTTTTGGATTTCCTTTTTGCTAAATAATTAGTCAGTAGCGGCTGATAGTGATCTGACCACAAAGCCCTTTTATCCCCACAACCATCAATTACACGCTTGTTCTGTCCTTCAGACGTGTAAAACTGTTCGTCCCTCAACACTCTGGCAAATTCCACACAGGAGAGGCAGAAGTTTCTTCCCGTCATGCGTGAGGCCTTCTGGCACACACTGCAACACTGCTGGCATTTTGACAGCTGTAATCTTAGAATTTAACACACATAGTTGAACTGTCACTGACTGTCTATTTATAATAAGCAGTTCTGTAGGTGCACTCTTGATTTAAAGCAGTTTGAATGTTTTCTTTGAAGGCTGCGAGAATTCGCAGCGAGCGAGGTTAAAGGAAAACATGACAGGTTTGCATGCAGGCGGGCCGTCATGCAGAACACTGTGAAGTTTATGAGTTCTGAGCTCCCCACAAAGGTTTATTTGAGTCTTTTAGGAGGCCAGGGTGATGTCCGTACCCAGGATTCACTCATGAATGACGTGCATTCCCCATGCAGGAGTCTGTTTGCATCCTTGCATTTATTTTTTCAATCACGGCGTTCTGTCATGTGAGGTTATGAATGTTCCAGTGAGGGCACCTCTTACCTTCTGTTGACTCAGTCGGAGCCGAAAGCAGAGGTGACGCACTGAAACTGGACGCCTTACTCTCTGCATAAAGTCGGGTCTATATAAAGACAAAAGTCCACCACTCGACCTGCACACATACACTGACACGCGCGTGCTCATATCACGTTTTGGTTTGATCAGTTTCCCCACCAACTGCTTAAATTTGCCAAAACTTTGCTCGTTTTTAATGCATTCTTGAGCATCTTCACAGGCTTGTTAGCATTCATCCTCTGATTCTGACTAGAATAGCCACTCTGTTTCTCTCCAGTCAATCAGAGGGCCCCCTTTAAAAAAAAAACCATCACTTCCTTAACTCTAAAACCCGTCTTCTCTGCCCTCCTGGCGTCTGTGGGACTCTGGCTGCGATTCCAGCCACTGAGATACCTAGAAACTGGTCCTTGTGGTGAGTGCCAGTTTCCATGGCTTTGCTCTGTCAAAGCAATGCTCATTCTGCTGTGTTTGTGAGGTCCTGATGAAAAGATGGCTCTGTGTCTGGAGGTTCTGAACCCAGAGAGAGCAGAATTCTTCGGTGGCAGGGAAGGGTTGGAGGAGAGAAGAGAGGCTGCACGTTTGGGTCCTGGCTCAGCACCAGTGGGGAGCTTTTTGGGGGGAAGACGGGAATGGAGTGATGATTCACGTGGACAAGTAAACAGGTTGTGTATAAACACTAACAATAACAAGTACCTGTTTAGGCTGCAGGGATACAAACAAAAAAGACATCTGCTAAACTTGATCAAAAACACTTTTCTGGAACTCTAATTCCATTAAAGCATTCTCAGATTAGTCTAGAAAGTTATTTTTTTTTCTAGTTTTTCAATGGGTCTAAATTATTTTGATGAGAAACTGAAACAGCTTTAAAATCTGGTTCAAACTTTACAAGAAATTGGTTCTAACATGCAGGGCTGTGAGAACGTTCTTTAATATTTAGACAAGCATTCTTAGTGCATAGGCAGTGTGATAATACAATTAAAAAAGATCAATACTTAAATAAAAGTAGTATAAGGCTGAAGGAAAGAGAAGAAGCTGCTTTTTGATACAGAAGTTTCATTGTTGCTTAGTGGTATAACATCCATTCTTCATATTTGTATTTTCCACTTCTATTATTAAAGTTCCTTGTATTACGGGTGATCTCCTGCAGTCTGAGTCCTTTACTGCCAAATTTGTGAAATTTACATATAAAAGGAAAAAAAATTGCCAAAAAAAAAAAAAGAAAGTTAAAACAATTTAAAATAAGCAAATACATCTGATTATTTTTTGTTCTGGTGTCAAATATTTTTCATTCAAAGAAAATTGTGGGGGTTTTTTGGTGTTTTTAACATGTTCTTGTAGGATTTTTCAGATGATGGAAGACATTTATAAATAAAATTAAGTTTATAAATTTCATATCTGAATATGTCTTTATTTAAATGGTTGTCAAATCAGGAATAGCCAAAAAAGAGCTTGTTTGTGACCTAGAAAATCCGGCTCCGCCCCATTCTGATGCATCCACTTGTAAACCAATAGATCCATGTAAGTCTTTGTTTTCCTCATCCAAGCTCGACGGGTGGAAAGATCCAATATAAAGTGTAAAGTGTAAATAGAAGGATGATGGGAAATCAGGGGAGGCTTACTCTGCAGCAACTCAGAAGTTCTGCAGACACTTTCTCCTTGAAAATGACATTTTTGTTTTTTTGTTTTTTGTTCTGGCTAAAGACGGCATCATCGCAATCAAAAACCGCAAGGGACGCAGAGCATCAACTCCACTCAGAAAGGTTCCCATTGATGGTTCTGTTTCAGGTCCCCCAGGCGGGACTTGAACCGGGGTCTTCTTGCTGTGAGGCAATAGTGCTAACCCAGTAGTGTTTTAATTATGATTATGAAGTTTTTAATCAAAATTCCACAACCTAAATGCCTTTAAAAGCCATTTTTCATGTTGATCTCTGTTTCCAAAATCTCTTCTGAGGGGGCGTGGCTTTTGGAGCCGAGCAGCTCCACTCCTGATCCCCCCGTCTGATTATGATAGTTCTGTGTCTCTCTGCCGGAAATAGTCGCAGAAGAAGAAATAGAAGGTTCCGTTATTAGCGATTCTGATAAATGTAGACAGTAAGGTTTTTTCCAAAGTACATTCCAGAAGATTAGAGAACTATTTACTAACCTTCATTAATCAGGATCAGACTGGTTTTATTCAAAATATGTTATCATTCACCAATATGAGTAAACTGTTTGACATTATCCAGTACTCAAAGCTTACAAAAACACAGGTGATTAATGTATCTCTTGATGCTGAAAAGACCTTTGATCGAGTAGAATGGAAATATTTTTTTCTGTCATGGAAAAGTTTTGCCTCGGCAAAGGTTTTATTGACTTGATAATATTATTATACCACTCTCCAAGGGCAAGCATCCTTGTGAATGGCATCAGATCACCAGAATTCCGTCTCAGGAGGTTGACGCGTCAAGGTGACCCTGTATCTCCACGTATTTTAGCACTGGCAATTGATCCGTTGGCTGAGGCCATTCAGAGTCATCCTGATATATCAGGATTCCAACTTGGGGGTAAGTGTGTATAAACTGTTTTATATGCAGATGATGTTTTGCTGATTCTCACTAATCCAGAGATATCTGTACCAGCAGTAATGTTGATTATAGAGGCATTTGGTTCCTTATCTGGATATAAGGTCAACTTTGACAAAACACTTTCCATACCAGTTGGAGGCTATGAAAACTCCACTATCTTGGTAAACTTTCTATTTACTTGGTCCGTCTCAGGATTTACATATTTAGGGATTCATGTTGTGCCAAATGTTCAAAATATTTTGAAAATGAAAACTGATTTGATTCAGAAAGAGGTTAAAACAGATCTCATAAGGTGGATGGACCTACCAGTGTCCTGGATGGGTAGAGTCCGTCGTTCTGGCAAGCCTTTTATATCCTCTGCAAATGTTACCTGTGTATGTTACCAAGAAAATGATAAGAGATAGAACGTGAACTATCAAAATTCATTTGAAGGGGGAAAAGACCCAGGTCGAGTATAAAAACTCTTAGAGCTGCCTAAAGACGAAGGAAGACTTGCTTTTCCTGATATTGTGCATTATACTTAAGCTTGTAATTGTAGAATTATATATGAGTGGACTCACTCTTACCTAAAATAAAATATCCCATTAGAATCCTGGGGATGCTTCTCCTTCACACTATAGGTGAGCTCATAAACAAAAAGAAGAATATAAACGAAAACTTATTGATTGAAAACCCACTAAAAACGTGGTGTGATATATGAACAGATGCGTGGATGATAACCGCATCTTTTCCTACTTGAATAACAGGAATTTCATCCCAAGAATGGAAAGTACAACTTTTCATATGGTATAGCATAGGAATAAGAGTGGTTAGTGACCTGTTTGAGAATGATATATTAATGTCATTTACACAACTACAAGACAAGGCTTCTTCAGAAAGACTTTTTAATTTACAAACCAGACACTTTATTTATTCAAATTTTAGGGCATCGCTGGACACTTTACAACTAGGGCCAATTGAGAAAATCAACATGCATCTTAAGAATAAAAAAAGCTTCATTAAACAGTGCGAAAAAAAAATTAAAAGAATATAACAGACATGATATTAAAAAAATAATGCAGGGCTGGAAAGATAACCTACAAAGACATTATGATGATTCTAACTGGAAAGAATATATAAGATCCACTCACTCATTATTTATTAGCAACAAATACAAAGAAATGATGTACACGATTTTGCACGGACAACACAGGACTCCACATTTTTTAAACAAGTTAAACTCACACAGATCACCACTTTGTCTGAAATGTAATTCATCAACTGGCACATACTTTCACTGTTTATTGACCTGTCCAAAGATATATCAAAATTCTGGCGGTGTGTCTCTAAAGAAATTAGTTCCACGGTAAAATTCAAAATTTATAAAGATCCAGGTCATTTTCTATTGGGGCTGCCTCCCACAAACAAAATACCAAATACAAATATATCAAAATTATGTAAATTACTATCGTTAGCGCAGAAGTGTATTTTATTTAATTGGATTAAGATTAAACCTCCGACTATAACACAGTGATATACAGAAATCTTCAAACTCTTGCCAATGGAAAGGCTTAGTGCAACGTTTAGGGCTAATGAAGAGATTTTTATCGACTTGTGTCGGCCCCTAATGGAATACTTGCCCAGGGATCTGACCATCATAATTCAAAGGGGGGCTGGTTCACTGGAGTGGCGGGCCCACACAAATATGTGATCTAAGAGTTGGACATGCCTTCCGTTCAATTTTATAATCTGTGCCACACCCTGTTGGCAATCAGGACAATTGCCCCCACCTGTATAGCAGGTGCACCGGAATCATCCTGCTAACTATCAATGGGCTAAAGCCCAAAGACAATAGGATAATACAAATGCCATGTTGATACTCTGAGACTCAGGGAAAAGCAAGAGACACGCAGGAAGCGCGACCTTGACGGCTCGAAACCTGAACAGCAGGAAGCAGTGATGATCCTCACTGTTCCACCTGGGACCCTGTGAACCTTACCCCACATCTTCACAACATTAGGGCTTCCCTCCCCTCTCCAAACCTGGTGGCATTGTTGGAAGACCACCAACAAGGAGTTTCAGACCCCTGCGAGGGGGCGAGCAAGGGGAAACCATTCTGAATGAATAGGTCATCATAACAGCCAAGAAGATTCCTTACAACACCATGGACTTACTCAATATCTCTACTACAATATCTTGTACCGAGACCTAACCTTTCCACAAAGGTCAGTCTCCAGTCTCAAAATAGCCAACCATAGCAGATGGCTAACCCATTGGTAACTGTAACCATGGGCACAACCAAAGCTTTTCAGATGTTTCTGGAAGAAATTGTGATTTAGACACCATGGACCCAGTGTCCAACTACAACAGTGGTTTCTCACCAAGGGTTAACTTCAGTTAACATTAAGCACAACCTTCTTCAACAAAATTCTTCAAAGATAGATGCACACACCAAATATCTGCCTTTAGTAGCGTAGTACACGCGATATCTTAAAGGAGCCCCGCCTCTAAAGTAATGAATTTGAGCTAATTGAAGATAGGACACAATTGAAAAATAAAATGAATGTTTCTTTTGCTGATCACTGCTAGCTCCATGGAGAAATTGAGTGTTGGTGTTAGATCAGAGTGGAAGCACATCGTGCTGACATCACCATGATTCGTTTTCGTGGGTATGGGAGGGGCAGCTGCGGGTAGTGCAGGTTTTTAGAGGAGTACTCTTAAATGGATGAATGGATCAAAATACCACTTTGGGGTTCTTCATAGAGGAATGAACAGTATAATACACTTTAAACCTCAAAAAGTAAATTTTCATGGTATGTCCCATTTAAATTTGTCATTCTATCTCAGTAGAAGGTAAAAATTAGACAAATTTGCTTAATAAAAATAAAAGTTCTTGGTATACGAAAAGCTTAGAAAAGAAAACCATAATAAATATTTGTGGGATCCAGTTCATCACATCATCCAGATTCTCTGTTTCACAAAAACTCTCATATTTGATTAAAAACCTTGCAGAAACTTTAACCCCTTCATGCCTGACCTCATTTCCAACTGTACAAGATTTTCGTCATGGATTTTTCTGTTCAAGGTGATTCTAAATTAAATGGAGTCCTGGATTCAATGGTATATATGAAGGGGTTAAGATTAGGACAGCACACGTCTTCCTTCTCGAAGTAGCTTTGAGTCACAGCCATCGTACCACTAAACACACCACATTTTTGCTTTATCACATCACAAGCCTTGCACAACTTAACAACCCAGCTCTGAACATCACTTACATTCTTACCTTCCTTACAAGGTTGGAACGTTTTTGTCACAAAATCATGTCAAAAACTCAACAACATTTCTTTATGGTTTTTTTAGAAGACTTTCTGTCATTTTAAAGAGAATTCTTTTTTAAAAATCGGGTTCATTCTGAGTCGGAGGAGTGAAGTCAGGCAGAGGGACAACATTCCTGGGAGATAACACCTGCTTCACCTGAGTGGAATGAGGGAGCTCGTTTTTTCAAGAGGAAAGTCACAGAAAACCATGACTTGAAGATTCTTTTCAAAGCATCTTAGAGGTGTTTACTGAGGAAGCTGATATCACAATCGGCGTTTCCTGACAGTTCCTTCATTCTTTACTGTACACACGAAACCCATCCGGCTCGGATGAGTCACAAGAGAGGAATCAAAGTTTCTATGAAACAATCTACATTCTGGAATTTTCTACAGTGTGAAGCAATTCATTCAGAAATGATGGAGAAGATTCAAATCTCTATTTTGAAGACTTTTTAACCAAAGAGGATGAGAATGACAATTTCACCCCTGAGGCTTTCAGGATCCGTTACAGATCAGTTTCTCAAGTCAGAATTGCAAAGAATACATATTTTTGAACAGTTTAAAATGTTGAGAAAAGATCTTGGGAAACATAAGTAAAAAATTCCCACAAAATTTAAGCGAACAGGCAGGCGGGTGTGTGAGAACCCATCAGCTCACCATGAACTCAGTCTCGGGTTCAGGAGTTCTGCAGCATCCATAGCTTTAATAAAACATTATGTTAGACCACATGTCAGCTCTGTGCAGGTAGAAAAGCAAAAAAATCTTTCCCTGTTGTCAAATAAATCCATGTTTTAGCAGCTTTGTGGGAAAAAAAAGACTTTTATGTTCTTAATTATTTAGGCCAGGAGTGTCAAACTCAATCACACAAGGAGACAAAATCCAAAACAGACCTTAGGTTGTGGGCCGAACAGGATAAACATTTATTGAACACTAAAACTAAATTTTTAAAACTTTAAAACCGTAACTTTTTAATATAATGCTAGCGTGAATGCTGTGAGCTGAATTTGGCTGCTGAAGATGCTAGTGCTGGTAGCTGAAGGCTTAAAATACTGACGATAATAGTCAGCTCAAATATTAGCTAAATGCCAAATTAGCCTAAAAAAAAAAAAAATAGCTTAACTTCAAAATATCCGAAAAAATCTGAAAAAAGTCTAAATTAGCCAAAACAGCTATAGCACGTAGCTGAAATATTAGCTAAACTCCAAAACAGCCTAAAAAAACTTTTAAAAGAAGCCTAAATTAGCCAGAATATCTAGCATGTTGCTGAAATATTACCTAGACTGCAAAATAGCCCAAAAAAATCTTATTAAATACCAAAATAGTGCAAAAAGATTGCAGAATGCTGATTTTTAAAACTTCAAAACCTCAACTTTTTAACATAATTATGAATAATTAAAAGGCAAGAATACTATTCCAGAATAAATTAACTTAAACCTTGTCAAAATTAAAGAAGTTTGAAATGAGTGCAAGATAACATCGGGCCATTAATAACAATAAAATAAAATGATCTGGAGGGCCGGATCCGGCCCCTGGCTCTTGACTTTGACAGGCTGTCTGTGATTAAACATATTTAATTTATTTTAAGAAAATTAGTCAAAAACAGACTTTTTTTCTTGCTGAGGTTCAAGCTTTGCTGGTATGATGACAAAATGTTTGCTATTGGATATTTTTTTTCTCAAAAATGTATTTTTTAATCGTTTTTATAGATAGAATTTCATTTGAAGTTCTTGTTGAAAAGTTTGACTGTTTTTGTCTTTCACGTGTGTGAACTCTTTTAAACTTGAGCTCCATTTTCGTGCATGCTCACCTCATTTAACATACTGCAGCACAAAAGAATGGTATTCTTCACATTCTTTGCCGCTCTCACATACATTTCCATTTCCATACCACTCTGCACAAAACAATTCTAAAAGGCTGAAGAGGTAAAGATAAAAATGCAATGATTTTTTTTTCTTTCTTTTTTACCAAAATGGTCAGAAAAGCTGACTGGGCTCATCCTGAAGGCTGAATGATTGCCTTTCAGTGAGGGTCTCAGTTCCACTGCGGCTTACGCACAAGAACACCTGGGACTCCCCACAACGTGGCAAATGGAAGAACAACCGCACACCCACTCAGGGCTGAAGTCTTAGCTGAATGGGGCCAACCAAAACACGGACCCATAAGATGGTCAGCGCTTCTACGCTGGTCTGCTTTCCATGAATGTGCAGAGCTGAACACAAGGTTTTCCAAGGCTAGAGCCAATGAAACCACACATTTATGAAAGTTTATAGACTTTCTGGATTTACAAGCCAGATGTAGAAATGAATGTTTCAAATACAATAACAAAATCATACTGTAATAACTAACATTTCAGACACTTAATTATTCACGTTTGGATATTACAGATTTAGCTCTGCTCCCTTTTGACTTAAGATGATATACTTTGACTTTAAGGTTTAGATCTTTTGATACTTCCGTTTTTATAGATGGAGACCTGTCTCCCCCTAGTGGTCAAACATAAACTTGTTGCTTTCTTAAACACTTTTTTCTTTGTCAGAAAAGGAAATTTGCCTATTTCTTTTGTTAAAGTATTTTTATACATATTTAGTTGTACAGCTGGAGGCTATAAAATGCCCAATAATGTTTTTATTTGTCTAATAAATATTTTAAACATTTTCTCTGTTTGCCTGTGATGCCTGTAATCTATTCTTTTATAGTTTAAACTCAGAATGATTTCAGACTCTCTTACATATTTTGCTCAATACAACAAGCTTCACTTATTTAACATTTAACATTTACTAGACAATGGGAGGATCAGCCCCTTGAGATGATACATCTTGTTTTCGAGAGGTTCCTCTTTGAATAAATAACTGAAATGAAGGCAGAGTAAAGTAAATAACAGCTAAGGATACAGTTAAGGTACCAAAACAAAACAAAAAATTCACACACACTCACACGAACACAAGACAGCTCTCAACTTTACATTTCAAATCACAATGCAGTTACGAAACAAATTCCATCAGAGCAAAGGTCTTAGAGAAAGACAGAATCAAACAACATCACAAATAAAGTAAATAAAAAATAAAAATAAAGTAAAAATAAAAGATCAATAAATTAAGTCATAAGGTGACAACATATATTAATGTCCTGCAGATGTACATAGAGAGCTCTCTTGAATAATGGAAACGATGTAACGATGTGACTTGGAAGTTTACTTGACAGAGTTTATTTCTCGAGTATGGGAAATTTAAAAAGAAAGAAAAAAACTAAATAAAGTAAAAAGAAAGGTCTGGAGTCAATTCAAAAATTGAACTTAAGAATCCCTTTACTTGGACTTCTAATTAATAATAATTGTAAAAAGTATA